>NC_091756.1:25624210-25956710 GCF_043380555.1 Nothobranchius furzeri
GCCATGTCATCTGGGTTCTTGTTTTGTTTCAGGGTCTCTCCGACGCTGAACAATGACATGTGCTGAAGAATTTCCAGACTGTCCGGAAGTCTTGCTCGAAGCTCATTGGCTAGGGCAACGGTGTAACTAATACACCTCCGTCTCACACAGTCCTCATCCTCAGGGGAGATGGTAAGCTCTGCTGTTTTGGACTCAAATGCAAAGCCAAGATACGGCCTGGGTGAGATGTGGTTCTCTATTGGGTCTTTCAGGATGTCAATTGTAGCCCCAGGATGAAGAACTCTGCTGCACACAGATTTAATTAGTAGAATTAAACAGTCCAGGAGCTTGAGAGGATCTGTTTGCTCTCCCTCAAAGGCCTTCACTGCAGCCTGCACCTCACCAAGGATTGATTTCAGGTAGGTCAAGTACAGTAGGTTCTGTGGGTCAGCATACATTGAATGCAAAACGTCTGCCATGTAGCAATGCTCGCTTGTCTTGGTCAGACTAAAATGGAGCTTTAGCTCCTCCCACTGACTGAGTAGTCTTGATACAGCAGGTTCTATTGAAAGCCAGCGTGTGGCACAGACTCTTGTTATGGCCAATGGCCTCTCGCCACAGTTTATGGTTTCATAAACTGTCCTGTATGCTTCTTTTCTTTTAGGGGAGATGGAGAACCAATTGTAGGTTTCCCTGACCAGGAACTCAACACTGCGAGGAAGAGTGGTTTTGGAAGCAGAGCTGACAGCCAGTTGCAAGGAGTGACATACACAGCGGATGAGAACAAGGTGTTTTATTTCTTCTTTAAGAATTTTGTGAACACCATTGTATATCCCTGTCATTACTGATGCATTGTCTGTTCCAATGCCAAGCAGGTTCTCCTTCTCAAGGCCAGACTGATGGAGAAAGGAGAGAACTGCCTTGGCGATGCTCTTCGCATCCCCTCCCTCCAGCTCAAGAAGGCCAAGGAAGGTGTCCACCACGTGTCCCTTTCCCTCACTAAAATAGCGAACCACAATGCCCAGATATTTGGAGACACTGACATCTGTGCTTTCATCAAGCAAAAGGCTGTATTTGTTACTGCCAATGTCAGCCACCAACCGCTGTATGAAATATGGAGCCAAAACACCATTTATCATCTCAGTGCATTTGGTACGGTGCATCCGAAAATTTTGGGCAATAGTAGAATCAGGGAAAGCTGCTTTGCATGCTAAACCAATGTGGTCACATGACAAAATTGAGCAGTGATCACTGATAGCCAAAGCAATTGTGGCCTCTGCCTGCTTCAGTGTGTCCGTTTTTTTGGCAACGAATGTCAGTTTGGGTTGGCTTGCCTGATTGTAAGGCTTAGCCTTCTCGATGTGCTTCTGGGTAGCTGCATGCTTTTTAATGTCTGACAACTTTGCATAGAGGTCTGTTTTGCAGTACATGCAGGTAGCTCTAATGTCACTACCTGCATGTGGTTTCAGCCAACCTTTAAATTCAGGTAGTGACTCCCATTCTTTGCGGTACTTTTGGAAATAGGATTTTGGTTGTGTCATTGTTGTAATGTATTTACTTTGCCAATTTGTCTAATAAAATGTTAAATGTCTGTTTTTTATCGAAATCTGTGTCACTATGATGAAGGGAAAACAAGGAGGTGGGACAGGATGAAAGAAGTAAAAACAATTTTTTTAATTTTGAGTTGGGGAAAATGTGAGGTGAACTGAGAAATTAATAAATGGTAAGCAATAAAAAAAGGCTGGGGACACTTTAGAAAGAGGAAGGAGAAATAAATGTTTAAAAGATGAAAAAATATAGGAATTAAAGAAATTATTGCTTTCTAAGCAAAAGTAAACAGTGTAAAGTAGCCTTTAAAAAGGCTGTTTAATGTATGTTCAATTCTCTATAGAACTGATACAAAGTCTGAAAATAGGTGGATATCTGTTGGTGGGTGGCCAGTGTGTGACTAACAAAAGGAAAAAATTGGTCTTAAATACTTGGATATTTCTTTTGTACAATTAAATTTATTTTCTCTGTAAAACAAATTTATTAGTTGGAGGGTGAAAACCCACAAATGGTTTGATTGGTCAACGGGGGTAGCATGATCATGCTGCATGCACATGCGCAGATCATTTTCTTTCTGATCATCTGGAGGAAGGACACGGTCCTGTCGCTTCAAATGCATCTCTAATCTGCAGGTAAAGTCGGCATCTCGGCAACAAAGTTGTAGTCGAAGTAGCTGAGGAGGGTCGGAAATGTCACCAGAATTGTCGCTAGTCGCTTTTTTGAAAAACAGTCGTTAAGGGGGTCTGAAAAGTCGTTATAAATGGTGACAGATTCGCTAAGTTGGCAACACTGCTCACAGTGCGGGGGCTCGTTCCGACACCCACACAGTAAAAACTTGCAGTGAACGGTTGGATTTAAAATGACGACTTTTGTCGTCAATGGCAGTGAATGAGTTAAAGTGACAGTGTGTTTTTCCTGGCGCTAGAGGGCAGTAGATACCTACATCATTGCAGACAAGCAGTATGTTTGTGTTGAGTAAGACCTTACCAGCGGATGCCCATTAGGGTCAAAAAGCCCTGAAGGGTACAAACTTTAGCAAACTAACAAGCACATCAGACTCCCTTGCATCACTGACAAGTGAAGTGGTAAATGTGTAAAACAACAACAATTATGGATGAAAAAAGTTTTGTAACTATTTATTACAAATCAATAAATGCAATTTGTCCTAATGGGCTCCCATAGAAGGAAACAAGGCATCTAATCTGAAGTCTGTTGCATTTCTGTCTGAGGTGTTTTTTGCAGAGCAAAGCTGACCTCCCGGTGGAGGGTAAATCTGAAGTGCCTTTTTTTCCCCTCCACCTGACCCAATCCTCATGTAAACCCTCTGATCTCTATTAAGGTAGCGTGACTCAGGTTGCGAATGACCACAGTCACCAGTTCTTGTCATGTGTCTATGCCTATGTATGTCTGATCTCAGAATTGTGTGTACTGAAACTCTAATTTCCCTCTGGAATTAATAATCTTTGAATTGAATTGAATTGAATATGATGTCCCCCAGAGACTTAGACCCGCTCCCATGTATTTTAGACCCGATTTTTGTGATTATATGTTACAAAGCTGCCAATATTTTTCAACAACTGGACATCATGTCATTCATTTTCAACCACATTTTGATGGATATTTCCAGAAATGAATGATAAAAAGTACACAATGTCTCTTTATGGGTCATAGGGAACTGGTGTCCAGCAAGGGTATTGACCGAAAGAACGAGATTGCGGATACAAGAGACCGAAATGAGTTTCCTCTGTAGGGTGGCCGAGCTCAGCCTTAGAGATAGGGTGAGGAGCTCGGACATTCGGGAGAGACTCTGAGTAGAACCGCTGCTCCTCCTGATCGAAAGGAGCCAGTTGAGATGGTTTGGACATCTGGTCAGGATGCCTCCTGGACGCCTCCCCGGGGAGGTGTTTCGGGCATGTTCTGCTGGCAGGAGGCCCCCGGGTCATCCCAGGACACGTTGGAGAGGTTACATCTCCAATCTGGTCTGGGAACGCCTTGGGGTCCTGCCGGAGGAGCTGGTGGAGGTGGCCGGGGAGAGGACGCTCTGGAGCGCCCTAGTTAGGATGCTGCCTCCGCGACCCGAATCCGGATAAGCGGAGGAAGACGACGACCTTGACAGTTTATTTATGTCTGCACTGAAGAACAATGAGCGAGCAAAAAGTTGATCTGTGCGTCTGGATCTTCCAGCTGGCGTAACCTTGACTTTGCAGCTCAGGCGTGCATGAAAGGTCCCTGTGTCAATTCGATGGTGAAAATTGACCCTTTTGATTCATTACACAGATATTGTCCTAAATCAAACAGAAAGGGCTCTAAATAAAGAAACATTTGGCCAGTTGGTGTTATAATTGTGGTATTAGTCATGTTTCCAATGACGAATCGTGGTACATTCACTTGTGCAGCTCATGCTGTTGCTCTGCAGGGAAGACCAATATGAAGGAGGAAATCACAGTTGTTCAGCTGAGACTCTTTCATTAAATTTAGCCATGGTTAGTCCCACATGACACGACACTCTAGAAACTTTGTTGGAAAAAATAAACACTGAACTAAAGTTAAGCTGGCATCAGGAGAGCACAGTTTAAAGGACTCTGTGTTTAGCTTACGGCTATAGTTTTAAGAGGAGGTTGCGCCCGTGGTATGTAAGAGAAACAGAGCGTCAAATAATTTTACCAAGAATTTCTCTGATATCAGTTAAAACCAGTCTGTGTGTGCCTCCTAAACCTTTCGCTGTACTCATAAAAAAGCAGCAATAGGACATGTGTTTCCTTCTTTTCCCACCAAAAAACTTTGGTGTATTTTTTACCTTACTATTTGTCCCTTTCTGAATTTTGCTTCTGGATTTGGCTCCACCCCATACAGCTCAGGTTACTTGTTGAAAATGTTCAGGAGGATGTATGTGGGTGGAAGTAAATGCAAGGCTGACAGAGTACGATGTTGGCATTGGTTGTTGCCAGATGGACTTATCAGCAGGGCAACAATCAACGTGCCAAAACCTATCATAGCACCACATCGATTTCCTGTCCCTCTAGCAAAAGTCACTGCGGAAGCCCCACTGGAACTTTGACATAGATGTATAATTTTGTGTTGTTGTTGTTCAATTAGGTGATTTGGACAGGCTTCAAACTGTTTTTTTTCCCCAAACAATAGGGTGAGGAAACTGGCAGGGGGAAATAGCATTAGACCATGGTCAAGAGCTCCAAAAAATGGATTATTTCTGCACTCCTGCTGGGACTTTTGGCAAACCTGTTGCTAATGGCACAGCCACGCCCACTTTTCTCCCACCCCAGCCAAGCAGTGACCACCAGTGCACTGCCACAGCAGGTCATTTGGAGTCTAGTATGAAATTTTGGGTTGACACGCCATCTGCCTGTTGGTTTTGTCATCAGTCGTCATAGAAGATCCACAAAGGCAATGGAATTTTCGTTCTATTCTTGGATTGATTTCACCAATAAATAATGATCATCTTTCAGTCTCATAGTTCTAGATTCCTCAGAAATCAACTGCAATTTTGCTTCAGGTTTGGAGGAAATTTAGACTTTTTAAATGAGACAATAATATTTTGCACAGATGCTGTTAGCCCAGATTTTAACTATCTCGAAAATGCATGCAGTACCGCACAATTTAATGGCTCTAACTTCCTGCTGAGTTACTCTGGGTGTTTTTCTCACTTTCTGATAGACAATCACCAACTTCTCTGACCCACAAGGAATCTTTGTGTGTGTGTGTGTGTGTGTGTGTGTGTGTGTGTGTGTGTGTGTGTGTGTGTGTGTGTGTGTGTGTGTGTGTGTGTGTGTGTGTGCGCGCGCGCGCGTGTGTGTGTGTGTGTGTGTGTGTGTGTAGTGGGTGGATTAACGTGTGTGGGTACGGGTGCATCTCTGCACACAGCTATCTCGGGCTCAAAGCTCCTCATTGTTACAGCCTAAATGGCAACACAGCGGACAGCAGCTTGTAAGATCTTTCTATAGCTCTCATCTGTTCTTCCCCCGCCAATGACTCAATTTTTTTGCCCAATATGTGCTCGTAACTTCCACCACTGAGGGGGTAATTTCATTAGAGTTACTCTCTTTCTCAGATGGCCTTAATGGCGCAACTTTATCATCTAAAAGAAGCATTGCATTAAACTGTTGAAGGTCGTTTTTGGTGGAGTTGATGAAAAACACGCTTGTACATGAATGATTTAGAAGAATTCACAGAGAAAGTATGGATGGGACAAACTGACAATAAGCATAAAAGATTACTTAAAACAGGAATTTATACCAGTGTTCTGAGGATTGTGGTATGCCTAAACCTCTCTTCCAAGTTGTTGAGAATATAATTAGCCTGTAAATATGAACTATTTAGAATTTTTTAATCAGTGACTTTCACTCCTATCATGTCAATGAGTCAAAGGATATTCAGCTTATTATCAATTTTCAATTAGATTTAGTACATTAGTCACTGTCCCGCCTCTCGTATTATGACTGTTGGACATTGACCCCAGCTCCCTCAAAACTCTGGTGAGGATGAAGTGGTTTGGATGATGGATGAATGGAAGGACCATGAGATTTATTGCGAGAAGTATGAGAAATTATTCTGTTATTTGGTACATAAAGACATGACTGCTACAGAGAGCCAGATCATTGCCCCTTTACCAACAGCTCTGCTTACTGTAGTGCGGCTCAGTTTCATTTGGCCCGGTTGGAAGACTTTTTATCAGTAATGGGTTAAGGTTCCACGCGTACCAACCAACACAGGCCGAAAACTCAACACCAGTGATTGGATCACTGATTGGCTAAGGGGTGCAGTCACTGCTGGTTGCTCCAGAGCTTTCTGCCTTTCGTTTTCTGTGGATTCATCTGAAAAGCCTTTTTATGTCTTGGTCCACAGCAGCTTGTCCTTATATGGTCGATCTCAGTAAAAGGCAATGGGGGGGGGGGGTTACTTATTTCCAACATCTGTAGGGTGGGGGGGGGGGGGACGTTGTTCGCTCTTTCTAATATCCATAAGAGTGGGGTTGGGGGTGTATGCGGGTCTTCGTGGCAGCAAACAGAGGGCTCCCCCTTGATGTGTCATTTGGTGGCTTTCGGGGGAGACCATCACCCTTTTAGGGGCTTCTCTTAGCTCCCCTGTAAACCCTGCTTGTGCCTTTGAACCTGCCTAAGACACAGCTCAGACTGTGCCACTGTGGCCATGTCAAAACTGTCCATTTTATGCTGATCACTGAAGCAATGCTAGCAAGTTGTTGCTATGATCTATGGATCTCTCCAGGTCATGCACGTGTTTGAGATGTTTCCAGTCAGAAATACCTCTAATGAACAGTATTTTTTTTTCAATCAAAAAAAATGATAATAAATAAAATGCAGGGAAAATGAAGAATACTGCACATGGTTGCTGAATGTATGATCCAGAGACTTTTTCTCCGTTTTGGGAGATGACAGCACAGCAGATAGTAGGAGAGTGCAATTTTCTGCCTAATCCTCCAACATGGGTTTGTGGAGATTTATATATACCGTACATAAAATATACTTGGATGCAGTAGAGACCTAAATGGCAGCAAAAAGTAAGATTTGCATAATATTTCCTCTTTAAATCATGACACTCTTCAGCCTAAACTCTTCAGTTTCATGACAGGTTTAGGACTACTTTTGACTGATGCAACCCCAAGAGATTTTCTCAAGATCTTTTTGTTATTAATCCCATCAGTCACCTCGTTGCTGCTCCTGAGACAACTCGTTCTGTCAGCCACATCGATGCCCGTTAGCAGCACTGATTAAAAACATGTGTGAAGGTGAAAGAGATCCTTCTGACTCAGGCTCCAGTTTGTGTTCAAGGCACACAAAAAAGGAATCTCATTAGAATTGTTTCAGAATTAGCTCGTAGTCTATAAATACAACAGAAAATCTCTAACCTCTTTCAGGAGGTGAATGCAGTGGTTCATTAAGGAGTAAGACAGCAATTACTTTTCTCTGAAGGAACTGCACAATTATCATCTTCCACCTTAAGTTGTGCCGCTGTGGTTTCTGCCTGAATAACAGCATCCCTTGGTTTTTCATTGAAACTGGAAGGCAATGATACGAGTCCTCTGTCCATCCATTTATAGTTGAACACAAACAGTGAGAGCCGTTCCGCCTTCAGAGCAGCTGTTGCCCGTGGGACATTGGTTCAAATCATTGGTTAATTACAGCAGATAACACAGATAAGAGCATTTCATTGTCATGAGAAGCAGAAACACACACACACTGATGTCCATGCATACACATCCTATTACCAGTGATGTGATCTACCCGCAGGGAGGAGCTGTGGTTGTCATTGTCTGGACATGGAAGGGAAGCTTAAATGACTAGAGGGAGGTATGCTGGAAGAATGTGACAAAGACAGGGACTGTGACGACGCTAATAGCTGTCCCTTTAAGCAGGGGATCACGGATGACGCACACAATAAGGTACAACCGTAGGACACGAGGAAAGGAGAGGGGCTTTGTTTCACTTCGTGTCTTCATATAAAACCAGAATTACTCATCTGCTGCCAAGAGAAAATCCCTTAAAACCAATTTGGATACGTTTGTTTTTTTTTAATTTTCACTAATTACATTTTGTGCTTCCCTCATAACTTAGCTTCACTGACTGATGGAACACAGCAGTATGATCTTTAATCACAACAAATTGTCTTACAGGCTGCTTACTTGGTTTTTATGCTGAAAGAGGGACCAGTCAGACAGTGCTGACAGGCTATTGTTTACATTTAGGTAGAAATTTGGTAGAATTTCTAGAAAAAAAGAGGTTAATGAAGCTGTGCGAGAGAAAAATTAAACCTAATCCCGTTGCATCTTTCCTTTTGCAAATAACACCTGAGTCATTTTGCTTCTTCCAAACTCCGGGCGAGGCTCCACCAGAGGGGCATCTTAAATTCCCCTTCACTCTAAATAATGAATTATTTTCAATGAATGAGAGCACCGAACGGTGAACCCCACTTCCTCCCCTCCTCCATGAAGCCAGGCAGCGAGAGAGCCAATCAGATGCTTGCATTCTGTCTGACATTTCACACTATCCCCTCCTCATCCCACTGCTCCTCTTTCTGCTCTTATAGTCTGAGCGCTGGCATCACCACACACACACATCGTGAGAGCGGCTCAGGAGACAAGAGCCTGCCGAGAAGCATTCTGTCATTGATGAACACATAAAATAAAAGGTGAGGGCTTCATTTTTGCAGCTTTTCTGGGTGAAAATGGTTCATCTTTCTCGTTATTCTCAGCCCATCAGCTTGTGTTTTATCCTTTATTCCTGTGTGAGTGTTTCAGTTACAAACCCCTGTGAAATTTTTACTCAGGAGTTATTTTTGTCTTCACTGTTGTCCTGTTTCTTCCTTCCATCTCTTGCTCTCTTTTCAGCTCTTTTGCTTCCACCTTCCCTCCTGCAGACTCATGCTGGTTGCAAGTCTTGAGAGCAGCAGCAACAGAAGCAACATCACCGGCCGTACGGGAAGCAGTTCAGAGAAACCTCCTCTTACGTCACAAGCAGAGGTAAAGGGACATATATTAGACGGGATTTAACTACAGGTCACCTTGCTTGATAGGACAGCAGCTCCGGGATGGGCTGCTCCTCGGGTCGTCAGCCCCCAGCTTCTGTCTATCACCCAGACCTGGACTTTGGCAACAGCAGTGAAGCCAACACCTTACCCCAGGACTGTGACAACCAGAACCAGAGTTTGGATGGCTGCGGTGAAGGAGAGGAAAGAGAGGACAGCCTGGGCAGGGGGCAGCCGAAACCTCCAGAGTCACTCCACACACTCGAGAGGCTGGCTCAGGCTACAGGCGGCACGGAGAAGTCCTGGTACCGCTGCGTGTTCCCATTTGGCGTGATCTCCCTCGTGATTGGCATGGCGGGCACCGGAGTTACGTTCACTTTTAACACGCTGCTCCAGACCAAAGTGGTTTCAGTGGCATTGCTGTGTGTTGGAGTGGTGATGCTGCTGGTGGCGGCTGTTTGTTGGAGGGCACACAGACTGAGGAGGAGGAAGAAAAAGGAAGGCGGATTCTTCACTGCTGATCAGGGGACGTTGTGACAGACGGGGGACTTCTTTTTAGTACGTCCAGAGATGGACTTCAACAGAATAAGATGGCAACGTTCTGGAGATGAAGGTTTTCCTTTTTGCACTGACTGATGAAGACTTGGTTGATACTGTTATCATTCATGACAGGTAGCTTTGTGAGAGGCGTACTGAAACGAAGCAGCATGTATGAAGAAAACACTTCAGCAAAGGCAGCATGTTCATTAAGAGCAGGGTAGCAAAGATTACCACCTTCCTTCCTGTTTGAGGTCCAGTTAGGAGCAGAGTGAGGATCATGTTATAAAGTCAGTAACTAACTGGGGCACAATTCTCTGTCAACTACTTTGAGACATGAAATTACACAAAATGAAACAAGACTTAAGAACCAAGTTCACTGAGAAACTATGTTTTACGTTTGATATTTTAAAGGTGTGGGTCACTCGTTTAATCAAACATTTGCAGTGGCCACTAGTAGGAGTGATTGCCTTGTAAGTTGTACTCTGGATACAAAAAGCTCTGGTGTGCCTTTTTCAGGATCTAGAAGATGGTCAGGTCAGAGGAGAGCTTCAGACGACAGGATTTGGAGTCTTGCTTCCTGATATTTGGACATCTCAACTCTGACTGGCTAAGATCAGCTCGACTCTGACTCCATTTACTTTGCAATGTTGATGTTTTATCTCCACAAATAACACAAACCTGGAGGAGTTCTGCTGTGTGGTGTGGAGTTGTTAATGCTAACAGTTAGCCTCTGCTGTTTCCTGGATGCTAAACCAACATCAGCCTTCCTTGTCACAAGTCAAGATGGGTGAGTCCATGAATGTTAAATGACAGCGTGATGTCACACTGTCAGGCTTTTCAAATCAGACTGTTTAACTGTCTATTTTCTATCAGAAGCTAATGCAGGAGAATGTTTGTACTTAAAGGTGTGGTTCGCTGAAAATACATCTTTTAATGATGTATTATTCTTGTTTATAATGAATCACTCCAAGTTTTTCATGCAGGCTGAACATGAAAATAATCTCCTACATTAGCTTCTGATAAAAAATTGATGGGAAATGCTTGAATTAGAAAAGCCAGTCAAGTCTGCATCATGCTAGTAGAAGCTATCCATTAGCAGCTACACCACACAGCAGAACTCCTTCAGGCTTGTGTAATTTGTGGAGATAAAACATCAATATTGCAAAGTAAACAGAGTCAGTGGTAAAGCTGTGTTGCTGTTAGCCAATAAGAAGACAGATGTCTGAAAATCAGAAAATAAGAAACCAAATCCTGCTTTTTTCTGCACCCCTTTTCTCTGGCTAACTGAAACAGGAGCACCAGAGCTCATCTCCCCCCAAAGAGAAGGACTTGAGCCATTCGTTTATACTAGAGGGAACTGAACATGCATATAAAAAAATGAGTGAACTTGGTCTTTAAGGCTGAGTCACATGGGTCATATGATGTAATTGCAAAAACATGTGATCTTTAAGTGACCTTTTTTCAATTTTATCTCATTTTGTTTGAAATGTTTTTGATCAGTTTGCATTTGGGTACCAACCCTTACTAAAGTAATTGTTTCTCAACATTTTTACAGAAACTGAACCGAGTCGTAGCCAAGAGTGACAGCCCAATAAGATGGTATTGCTCATCAACCTGTCCCTTTCTGTCAGGGAAATTCATTAGAGATATAAGGACCTCAGGGATAGTTCGATACCTCCTAACGTTCTCCTTTCTGTCAATCTAACTTATAAAATCTGTAACCCTGAATAACCACAGCTAGATACATCTGGATGCTAAAAGTGTGTGGAACCTTAGGCATACGAGGCACAGGCTGGAAAGTAATATATTAAAAGATTACCAGATTTTAGGGTCAGGGTAAATTAATATTAAAATCCAAACATTATTGAAAAGAAGGATAGACTAAAGCAAGGTGAAGCGATCCCCCATCCCACATCTGTCTGATGGTGAGACTGTGTGAATCCATTTAACCCATGATCATTTATCAATGATCTTCCTGCACATTGATAAGTAGCTCATGGACTCTTAATCTTAGCATCAGCAAGACTCTGAGCTTTCTTAATATTAATGTACTCCTTTTTAAAGCGGTTTGAGTTTGTGAGCTAAATATTTAACGTAAAACTGTTTCAACTTGAACATTTAGATGAAACTATGTATTAAGACTTGATTTTAAATATTTATTTTCAAAGTTTAAAATTTGGGCTTTTGTTTAATAACTTTGCGATTTTAAATGTGGTTAAAAATACACAAAGAATTAAATTATTTTTGTATGATAAAAATGTTCAAATGTAGCTATTAAAATGCTTTTGTTTTCCGAGCATATTACGGTTGGTCCCTCATCAATGTCTTCTCTTTGTACGCATGCCAGACAGATGAGCTGGTCCACAGAGGAACAGCTGATATCTTTTCTTCACTTCCTTTTGAGGCAGTGGAAACCAGAGAGTGCAATGAAACATTCCACATGTCTACATCCTTCACATTAAGCCCAGTCTAATTTTCTGTCTTTTGGGCCAAATGTTAATCATTTCCTTGTTGCCACCTGACTTTGAGGCTCACAAAAACATTCTAGCTCTGTCAGCTAAATTAAAATAATTTCTGAATTTGTATTCTTATGAATTTAACTGGCTGCATCCGTACCTGCATTAGAATGCGCTTCCTCTAACATGTTTTTGAAAGCCTCATTGATAATTTGGACACTCTATGGATCAGAAACCTCGTTACACGTATGTCTCTGAGCACGGACCAACAGGAAAACAGTTTTTTCCGATGCCTTCATCATGCTGAACTCAACAGGAAACACCATCTGATGTTTGAAATTTAGTTAAAAAAAATCCACTATATCCTGCTTTGAACCTCCTACTCTCCAAGACCCCCTGTCAATGGATATGAGAAATTAAATAAACCTCTGGGGAGGCACAGAGTAAGATAGAATAAATTATCATCAATTAAGTGTTGCCTTTTAAAAATAAACTGCCTTGATAAAATCGTCATAATATTGGTACTTTTTTTATTTCCCTTTGAAATTTTCTTTAATGGGAAATGCAAAGTTCCCTGGAAAAGCTTCAAACACTCCAAAGGGAACTTCGATAAAAGCAGATGGAAAAAAAAAACAGAAGAGTTACGTGTAAATGTTGTGTTTTTTGAGGGTTCACAAACACAACTTTTGGATTTTTCCCAACAATTTTTTTGCCACTTTGGCCCTATAAAACCCTAACATAAACTATATTGTTTGTATGTATTAGACAGATGTGTAAACCAACAGTAAAACCCTTGTTTTTGTCTTGTTTTGTCAAGGAGAAAAAATGTAGCACGTTAGCTATGCTAGTAAATGCCCACAGCTAATGGGGTTGTTGAGGTAAGTCCAGCAGTGTCATGTCAGCCCTCCTAACATACTTTATTAATCGTTACTGGGTGATTGTTTCTGTGTTTGAATTTTACAGGGAAGACCCGTTCATCAGATCTTAACACTCTAAGTAGAAAAGTAGCTATTGAACTGTATGTGTGTAGAGGTTTATGTGCCCCAGAGCTACAGTCAACAGGACCACCATGCAACAGATCACTAATGAATACTTAATAATTCCATTCATTATTTAAGCTGTAGACTCTTTGTAAAGCATCAATGGGAAAGTATAATGCATCCAGATTTGTGTGATGTCTCTTGCCAAATAGTGAACCTGCTCTTGTGTTTTAAAACATTGATGCTTTACACAGTGGTAATAAAAAATGATAAAACATTTCTAAAGTGGTATACATTCTATTTCATTGTTTTTGCTTGGGTTTCCGCATACCAACTGGCTGTGTAAATGTAAGTCGCATATCAAAGTGTTTTTTTGTTCCAGTTTTTTAAATGTTCTCTGAAAACACATTTCAAGAAGTTTCTATGTGTAAAAAAGTGTTTTCACATTTCTGGATGTATCTCTATTGGTGTGTATTTTTAGTGTCTTTGTACAGAATGTAAAAGCTATTTATTCTATTTTCAATCGACAGACGTCATCAGTTTATGTTAAACTCCTGTTTATGCAGAACTTAGAGCAGCTGCCTGGTGACGCCTTGACTGCAGATTAATTGTTTCATTCCAAAACCGAACACTGACATCATTTCTAGTATCAGTTTTATCAACACATTCTCACTCCCAAGGCGTCAAAATATGATGTGTGTGACCAAGCCTCAATATATGACAATTTGGGATGCCCCAGCGCGTCAGGAGAGGACGATCAGGGACAAACAGCTGACGCAGCGTCCCAGAGCGGCGATATCCGACTCCGGTGGTGAGACGAACATTAGAACTACTTGTGAACAACTTAACCTTCCCCTCACCCCAGTCCTAACCTTAAGGTCACAGTTTATGGACTTTAAGGTTAGGATTGGGGTGAGGGGAAGGTTAAATAGTACAATATTGTCCGTGTGACCGCGCGCGTCAAACAGTGATGCCAGCGGAGCCACGTGACCCAGCGTGTCCCTGATCGTCGTCTCCTGATGCGCTGGTGCGTCCCGAATCGTCATATATTGACTCTTGGTCATACGTGTCACATTTTGATGCCTTGGGTGTGAGGATGTGTTGGTTTTATTCATGTCATGTACATAAGTGAAACCAACTACCTATTTTCATATTTAACATTTCGGTTTTGGAATGAAACAGTAGATTAAGTGGATGTGTTCAGATTGCTTTGAGTTAATGAGCACGGTATCTCTGAGTGCCTTTTAATTGCTATATCAGTATTTCTACGTGAAGTGCAGTTAATGTAAGCTGTGAAGGCCAACTGGTGCCAGTATTAGAGTAGCCCAAAAGAAAGCTGTTCATAGACGTCAGGTTCAGTCTGTGTAAGCGCACTGGTCTGCATGACGTTCCTTTTTGTCAGTTTGATATGGTTCTTTTGGTAAATTTGTCAAAAATGCCAAAAATGTTTATCGAAAAGTTTATTTTTGCCTCTCTGAAGTGTCTGTTAAATTGTATATTCTTCTTGTTCACTGTTCTGGAAACACTGAATTAAAGCAAAGGTTGATTTTTGGATTTGAAAAGCCTTTTTTCTGTGAAACTGCCGTTAAACTGTCAGCTTTAAAGTCTAGACTGGGAGCTCTGGTTCTAAATCATCACCAGCCTATTTCTGGTCTATGACAAAGATAAAAAAATAAAAAATTAAGAAAGAATGAAAACAATCTTTTATATAGCACCTCTCAAGATGGAAACCACGAGGCGCTTCACAAAAACAAAAAATAAAAATATAAAAATATTTTTAAAAAACAAAAGATAAAAAAAAATGTTTAAAATGACCAAAAAAATTTGATTAAAAAATGTAAGGAAAGGGAAAGAAAATGAATAGGAAAGAGGGAAATCAGTGGATCCTGGGAAAGGCAGAATAAGTAGAAAGAGCAGAACAAGGAGAGGGTGGTGAAGAAGGTCACGCAAAAAAACAGACTGATGCTCTAAAAATACAGATTGTGTTGAAACTCAGAAATCCCAAGAAAAGAGCTGAAATGATGTTGGAACTGTGACTCAATGAGGAGACTTTGTGTTGGAATTCTGACCAGTGGAAAAACAACGCAGAAGTTTCCAGCCACAAATCACTGCAGAGCTTTCATTACTGCTGATGAAAACCGGATCCGTTTTCAGCTTCTGACATCGCTGATGAACAAGACAGAGCAGAGGCGGAGCTAGCCTAAATGGCGCCCTGTGCGAGAACCCCCTGTGGACCACCCCCCCCCCCCCCTACACACACACACACACACACAAAAATTACACCTACAACTTTGTTTCAAATTGCGTGGAGTGTATTATACATAACAAAGTTCTTGTATTGCAAGATTTAACCCCCACATACACACTGCACTGAAACTTTTCAAATATATACATATAGAAACAAATAAAAATAATAAAAATAAAAACAGACAGCAGCAACAAGGGTGTATACAAATAAATACAATTATTACAATTCCAAACATAATTAAAAACACAAGTCTTGAAAAACAAACAAATGAAAAAAAATGAACTAGAGAAACAAAGTTGCAACAATTTGGGCTTTTTAAGCATTGTGTGTTCTTTTGTGTTGTTTTTTGTGTGTGTGTGTGTGTGTGACAGGATTTGATTGGATTAGAGGTGACAGTTGAGTGATTTCAAAAGTGTTGCTTTCTGGCTTTCCTTGAAGCAAATTCGTCAATGATATCATCATATGATATCTCCTCCCCAACTTGGAAGTTAATGCTGATGATGCTGAGGCCAGCTAAACGCTCCTGGGACATGGTTGACCTCAGGTAGTTTTTTATTAGCTTAAGTTTTGAAAAGCTCCTCTCTGCTTCAGCCACTGTCATGGGAACTGTAAGTGCAATTCTGAGACCAGTCCAGAGGTTGGGGTAGATCTCGGTGAGATGGTTCTTGTGAAGAATTGTTAAAAGGCCAACATGTCCTGTGGTGGCAGGCTGGGGAAATTTTTCATGTCTTTCACAAGTTCTTTTCTGTCCAGGTCAGACTTTCCGTTGAAGTCCAAAATGGTCCCAAGTGCATCACATTTCTCTGCAAGCTCCTCATCTGAAAGGCTTGGGAAATTTGTCAATACAGCAAATTTCTGTTCCACATCTTCCAGCGTCGTGAATCTCTCAAGAATGGCTGATAAGGCAGCGTCCACAGCAACATTGAAGACTGAAACCTCCAGCCTCTTCAGGGCATCACTGATGGGCTCATCAGTGGCTTCATAAGAGTAGTGGCGCTTGGTAGATCTCAACCTTTTCTCTTTCAGCACAACCTCCACATTCATGTCTGCACATGTGTCTCTGGCTATTATCTGAGCAGACTTAAAGCCAGTTTCCCTATACTGCTCAAGACTTCTGTGCGTATTTCTAAGAAGATTGACTGCAACATCCACTTCCATATTTAGTGACTGCACAAGCTTGCTAACATGCTGAATCTGGAAGAGGATGTCATACCAGACTGCTGTGCAGATATTAAATCTGTACGAACCAACCTCCTCTGACAAGGACTGGGCTTCAACCTTTGTTTTTGGTTCCTTGGTAGTATCTCTTACCTTGATCAGTGCTTCTCGCACTGCAGCTGCCTCGTACCTGAAAGGTCGATGCTCTTAATTATACTCTCCCACCTTGTGTCGGACCACATCTTCAAGATGAGATTCACATGGCTTTTAAGAATAGCCCATCTTTGTGTGGAGGCGGAAAAGAGGTTGTAGATCTTTTGAAGGATGCCAAAGTAGCTCATGGCATCAACTGAATCGTTGGCAGCATCTGAAACCACCAAATTTAGAGTGTGCGCTACACATGGCATAAAAAGAGCTCTGGGATTTTCTTGTAAGAGCCGAGCTTGTACTCCTTTGTTTTTCCACGCATGTTGGATCCGTTGTCGTATGACTGCCCTCTGCAGTCCTCAAAAGGAATGTCTAGTTCTTTCAGTTTGTCCAAAGTCATGGAAGCCAAATGACTGCCTGTGGACTCAACTGCCTCAAAAATCCCCAGGAAACGTTCTTTCACAAGAGGTGTCTCTTTTACCTCCACAAACCGAATCACAACTGACAGCTGCTCAATGTTGCTGTTGTCAGGAGTGCAGTCAAGGATGATGGAAAAGAACTTTGCCTGCTTTATCTCACTTACTATTGTTGAGATGATCTTGTTGCTCAACAACTCAATCAGCTCATTCTGGATTTGATGACCCAGGTAACTGGTGTGACTGGAGGTTCCTCTTTGAATGCGGTTAATGTGTTCCTTCATGACCGGGTCAAACCTGGCCATAAGTTCAACCTCTTTTAAAAAATGTCCATTTGATCGTGTGAAAAGCGCTTCTGTGTGCCCCCTGAGTGCCAAGTTCCGAACTGCCAGTGACTGCACAATAGCAGTAAGACGTGTCAGTACTGCTCTCCATCTCGCCCTCTCATCCTCCAAAAGTGCCATCTCCTTTTTATCAGTAGTTTCGCCCTTCATTAACCTAACTGTAAATTCTTTCCAGGTTTTCATACAGTTAATGTGGTCGGTGATTTTCTCATGTGAGTTCAGTAAAGAATTTGTATGTGTCCAATCTGCCAGTCCCGAGGTGGCTAACTGGATACTTCTTTTCGAAAACAACTTACAACAGAAACAAACAAGGCTATTGTTGCTAACTGAGTACAACATCCAGCTCCTGGCCACCTTCTCACCACTTGTCAAAGTTCTATTGAAATAGTGATGATGACAACATCTGCCATCGCCTTCACTCCTGGGAAATATAAAACTAGTTGGCACCTTAGTAGGTCCTCTTCGAACTAGCTCTGTGCGAATGCTGTCAGTAATTGGTGATGGCCACTTGGCTGGGTCTGAAGAAAGAAGCTCATCATCACCTTCAATGGGACTCATTGGTTGATTGGTTTCAGGCTTTTCTGCTGACAGAAAACAGAAGCATATCTCAACACATTGCTATGTGGACCATTTCACATATTCTATTAAAATTCAATATGTGACATTCAAATTTCTCTAATGTTTGCAGAACACAAGCACACACACACACACACGCACACACACATACTTGTGCAAAACTTACCTGACATATCTTGTTGGGGAGATGTGGCAGCTGGCTGTCCCTCATCAAGTTCACATATACTGGTAGGTCTCTCTATTGACAGAAAATAGAAGCATAACTCATCACATTGCTATATGGAACAATTCCCATATTCTGTGAAAATACTATTTAAATGTCTATAGCTAAATGTTTGCTGGTGTAACGGAATTGAAGTGATGAAACTATCTAGAGTTGTATTTTAATACACTGTAAGTAGATCACTTTTTATAAACAGAAGAATAGGCTGTTTTTATCATCAGGGAGTTTAATTAAACACTCTGTATTGACTTTGAGACAAGGAAAGAGAGAGAGATTGGATCGTTTGAGAATCTTTAATTTCTTGATTTAAATTCTAAACAATCTACCAGGACTAACTCTGTGATGGATGAAAATGGATTTGGATGTTGTGTAGGTGCGTGTGTGTGTGTGTGTGGTTGGTTCAGACTCTTTAGGCTGAAGTCATTGAATCTGGTAGTCTTTGTTATGACTAGATATCACGAGGCTTATAAAGTGATGACATGAGCCGCTATTTTGCCGTGTACGTACCCAGTGGGGGCCTCCCAGGTAGATCAGGAAATGCCAGGTCTGGAGACCTCGGATGTGCGCTGGAGCTGTCGGCACAGCGGTCGCAGCGTTTCAAAGCCCGTCTGGAGGGTCGACCCCGGTACCAATCGACGGCGTCAGCAGGTGCTCTTATTTTGAAAGGATGTCGTCTGGTTGTTAAACGACGAAAATCTCCAGCTTCACAGTTCTTAGTTTAAAGAAGAAAACACATCTGGCCAGTCTGTGCTTTTCTTTAGGATGACGGTGACTAGAACTGAAGTCAAAATGGAACTGAACTTAAAATGGCGTTGCCTTGTTTTATATCTCTGAATTGTTTTAAGTTTCAGTAAACGGGATTGGACACTTTAAGTCAACACCAGATTCTCTTGCGGCAGCCAAAGGCTCTGATTGGTTGGAGCAATGTGTCATGCGTTTCTATGGAGATGAGGGTCAGTCTGTCTGTGCAATAGTCCTGTTTTCATTAAACATAAATCATGACATATTTATTTCACAGATCATTCACTTGATTATTGTTGATCAACATCTGTTTCGAATAGCTTTAATCACAAATTAAGTACTTTGATTAAGTAAAAGCGTTCTTCTTCTCCTTCGGACTCTTCTGCTGGAATGTAAACAGTCTGAGGAACACCCGACCTTGGCGTTTTCATACACGGGTGTAACTGTGCACAGGGGGCAGCTGTGTGGAGCTGAAAATAATGAACTTCATAACCTTACATATCCCCCCTTTTCAAGGTCAATGTGGTCCTTCAAGAGACCACTTGGTCGTTGAACAAACCCAAGTTATGAAGAATCTTGACAACAGAACCGGATGCGATCCCAAGGGAACAGCCATCTGTGGTGAGGTACGATCCCCACGCCGGAGAACAGTCTCGCATACTCCTCAGGAAGGACACAAGTCAGCAGGTTATTAATTATTCCCCATGGAAGCCATAAACGAAGCAACAGCAACTTCATATCCTCACGGGCAATAAAGCAAAGCAGGAGCAAATCTTGTACGTATCCACGAACAGGGTAGTATTCCAATTAAAAATCGGTTGTTGTATCCGCAGGCAGGGTAATATTCCAAATAAAAATTGAACTTTGAAAGAGTACTTATCGTAATCCACAAAAAGGGAAGAGCAGTTGACAATAATCCCAACGAATGAGGCGTCCCAGCAGCCATGCCGGAACCACAGTCGTCCAAGGCCAACGAGCCGGAGCACCCTCAGGAGTAGTCGATGCAGATGACGAGTCACGGATCCACCCCCAGGAAGCAGGATCCTCACAAGCTCAGCAGAGGAGAGAGAGCACAGTGTAGGCACTTCAATGTAGACACGACAAAAGTGCATTTCATGTCATCAAAGAAATACAAAATAATAAAAACCTAACTCTATGAGTGCCTTTTGTACTATGTGTTAGTTTTAAGTGTAATTACCCATTAAGTGAAGAAATGGATGCAGCCCTGTCTGTGTTAGATGTAAAAAGGAATGATGCGAGAAGCAGAAAAATGAAAGAAACCCTAACTGGTATCAGTGAATCCTTACTGGAAATACACGCTGTCAGGACAGGGGAAAAATTGGTTATAGCCCCGTAGGATAAATCAAAGAATTGATAATCACAAACATAATATTCACTGTTAAAATCAACTGGTCAAAGGTACTATAAAAAACAGAAATGTAAATCAGTACTAAAATGTAAATCAGTGGTTAGTAATCATGTTCATGTTAATGTACCCCTAAGGAATTGTGATTAGTAAAGATAAAAAAAATAAAAAATTTTTGGACAACAGTACTATGTGACCTAACCCACTCACTGTTACCTGACTCCAGGAGCCCACAGCACGTCCGTCTCAACACACCTCAAGTCTGCACGTGACGTATAACAGGAAAGACAACCATGTACACTCACAAACAAACAAATTTGTGTAATCAGAGATAGAAATCTGTGGAACCAACGGGACGTATTTATCACCCCCATTTTGAAGTCGGTGGATTGTTGTTGTCGGTATCGGCCAAATCTGTGGGACCCTTGTGCAGTTTGATATGGTCCCTGTGTACCCATTTGTAGACGGGCGCCTTGTTTTTGTCGGCGATCTTGATCTGATACACGACCGGAGAGATCTTATCTGTAATCAGGTATGGACCCGACCATTTGGGCAAAAGTTTCTTAGCCAGCTTCCCCGAGGTCGCATTATTGTTACCCGTTTTGGGAGCGAAAATGTAGTACCAGGCCAGATCACCTACATCGAGTTCGGAATGTGAGGCTTTCTTATCGTAATAAGATTTTCTGCCTTCAGCTGACTTTTCCAGAGATGCCTGTGCGAACGAGAATGCTGCAAGCAGGTGAGTTCTCAGGTCTTGCAAAATTCTTCAACTCTCCCGCGCTGCTTCTTGGTCACTGTGAGTTTTTAACATAGCTGCAGTGTGCGGCACACTTAACGCAACATGATGACATCATTGACTTGTACAGTACAGATGTGCTGAAAGGCAAGAGTCTCAACTTTTAGCTAAAAAAAGACCTCTCTAGCTATTATAGTTTTTATTTTATGGCAGTTTACAGTTTAAACAGGATACATTATAATTTAAAACTATAATAGCTAGAGCGGTCTTTTTTTAGCTAAAAACTGAGACTCTCGCCTTTCAGCACATCTGTACTGTACAAGTCAATGATGTCATCATGTTGCGTTAAGTGTGCCGCACACTGCAGCTATGTTAAAAACTCACAGTGACCAAGAAGCAGCGCGGGAGAGTTGAAGAATTCATACATATGCATTCATATATATATATATATATATATATATATATATATATATATATATATATATATATATATATATAAGTATGTGGAGAACTCCACCTAGTCACATGAGTCATTCATGGCTCAGCATAAACCATTGTGCAGTACTCCGTGGATTTCCGCTGACATGCATTGCCTTCCCAGTGTTTTTGTGAGCACAGCTGTTTAATATTAATATTCTAATCAGTATGTGCCCACGCTTTTCCCTCTTCCTGCTCCTCCCCATCCACCAAATCCATAAGGGACTGTGTCACTCTTTCCTTCTCCTGCTGAACGGAGCTAAAAATAGCTCAGTGTGATGTCAAAAGGGAGTGAATCAGGCAGTCAAAGGGGTGGGCTGCATGAGGGGAGAGTGAATGAAAGGAAAAGTGGGAAGGCTGTTTGATTGAGCCACCATTTTTACAGAAGCTGATGGCTAGTGGGTGAGTCGAGACCCTTTTCGAGTCAGGAGAGATCTGTGTAAGTTGGTGATGTTAATCAAACTGCATCATGATCCTCATGATGACTTTGTTGAACATAATTTGTCCTCTACATTTACTGAAATTTGCATCTGGGAACTACATACATTGTAGTTTTTGGTACTCAATGCTACAAAAGCAGAAAACACCAGAGGTGTGGACTCAAGTCACATGACTTGGACTTGGGTCAGACTTGAGTCATTGTTTTAATGACTTCTGACTTGACTTGATAAAATCTATAAAGACTTACGACTTGACTTGCGATGAATCAACTTGCATCTGTTGACTTGATGATGACTTGAGCATATTTTAGCACAAAAGTGGCACGACATGGACAAAAACCATTCATGGTACTGGGTTTGATCTTGTTCTAACTGCAGCAGCACTTTGTTTATAATCAGTTTCAGTTGCACTTTCTGCTTGTTTGAGCAAATAAATGAAGCTTTAAGAAACTTTATTTCTGGAATTTATTCATTATCATTGTCATTAAATTGAAGTTGAACAGATGATTTGATTATAACATGAAAATTCAAAGTTAAGGATTTGGACTTGACTTGGACTTCCAGATCATTGATTTTGAACTTGACTTGGACTTGGTTGCCTTTAACTTGGACTTGACTCAAGACTTGACTGGAAAGATTTGTGACTTACTTGTGACTTGCAAAGCAGTGACTTGGTCAAACCTTTGGACAACACAAGTCAAATGTTCACAATCTGATAAAAAAGGAACCAGATTACCAAGCACAGTCTAAGTACACACCCATAATACCAAGCACAGTCTAAGTACACACCCATAATACCAAGCACAGTCTAAGTACACACCCATAATACCACGCACAGTCTAAGTACACACCCATAATACCACGCACAGTCTAAGTACACACCCATAATACCAAGCACAGTCTAAGTACACACCCATAATACCAAGCACAGTCTAAGTACACACCCATAATACCAAGCACAGTCTAAGTACACACCCATGATATCAAGCACAGTCTAAGTACACACCCATAATACCAAGTACAATGGACAGAAACTTTCAGACACAACATTTAAATGTGAATGTTGAAACATTTTATCCATCCATTCATTTCCCAAATGACATATCTCTTCCAAAGCACACTGTCCAAGTTCTCCTATAGGATCATTCCTTCAGTCTCTGCCACAAGCAGAGTAAGTAAGTAAAGTTTCTTTGTAGCACGTTTCACAAAAAACAAAATCACAAAGTATGACTAAACAAATCATAAAGTAATAAAATGATCATAAAAAAACAAATACAACTAAATATCATTAAATTAAGATGAAAGATAATCTTTACACACTTTTATATATATATATATATATATATATATATATATATATATATATACATATATATATATATATATATATATATATATATATATATATATACATATATATTTCATGAACCCGCCCAAAACCGCACCGCACTGAAGTAAAAATGTATTGACTCGACCAAAACCGACCCGCGAGTAGCCAGCGGGTACCGCGGGTTAGAAGTCAATCCGTGCATCACTACACAGGAAGTCACCTGCACCTGGGAATCACTCTCACACAGGCCAGAAAAAAGCACATCTAATGAGATTAGATCAGACCGAAGCAGTGTTCTGAAAGAATTTGGTCCCAACATACCTTTGGGTTGCATGTAATACCGCTCAAGCTGCTGTTCATGGGTGTAATCTGGGGCAAGAATGCCAAGCGTCATCTGTATTCAGACTCTAGTTTTTGTATTTTGGTTCCCTCTATTATGGTCACAATTAATATGAAAAAGACAAACATGCTTAAATGCACAATATTTCTACTGCCAGCCTGATTCAACCAAAGACTGAAAAGAAATTTGTAAGGTTTGTCGCTGCAAAAGGCAAAGTAATCAAAGTGGAACAAATTAAGGTGTATTTGATGATACAATTGTGGCATGGAACAACTGCCGTCAAAGTGTGCTGTCTTTTCAATTGTTGCCAGGGTGATGCAGTAGGTGTCATGGCACTCAGCTGAAATGAAGCACTACTCACAACAGGTTTGGTGGACTGGTGAAGTTTCTATTGTTGACATTCCAGTGACAAAGTGGTATTTATTTGAACTAAATTGTTGCTTCAACCATTGCAGATTGTCCTCTTGCAAACACAGTAAGTTAGGTCGTACTATTTGCACATGGAATTGGTAAAGTATCAGCCAGGATTGAGACATTCCAGTAATGGACTAGAAACATAGTTTACCTGTACCAATTTTGTCTGGAGGAAACCCATTTCTTAGATTTTTGCTGTAATCCTTATTGTCACCTAATGATCTGTCACCTATAGTCTTAAAACTGGTGCTGCACAAACAGTAAGCTTTGGTCACTGGACCTCAGGGACCTGCTGGGGCTGTAGGGACTAAGAAGATCACCAATGTAAGATGGTGCTTGTCCATGTAAGGCCCTGTAGACCAGAACCAGGATCTTGAAATGAACCCTGAAGGTGACTGGCAGCCAGTGAAGCTGGAGGAGAAGCGGGGTGATGTGGGTGTGTTTGGAGGACTTGGTCAGAAGCCGAGCACAGGCATTCTGAACCACCTGTAGACGGTTCAGGGAGGGTTTGCACCTCCTGTACTGCAGTACTGAGGAAATTCTTACGTGGGAAAATAAACAGTAAAATAAAACATGTACTGATGATAAAACGATAAATGGCCTGTATTTGATATAGTACATTTTAGGGCTACCCCTTTATCCCCAAGGTGCTTTACAACACAATCAGTCATTTACCCATGCACACATGCATTGACACCCTGGTGCGGATGAGCTACAATGTAGCCACAGCTGCCCTGGGGCACACTGATAGAGGCAAGGCTGCAGAACACAGGTGCCACCGGTCCCTCTGACCACCACCAGCAGGCAAGGTGGGTTAAGAATCTTGCCCAAGGACACAACAGCAGCACTCTGCCAGTTGTCGGGACCAATCCTAAAACCCTCCGATTGCTGGTCAACCCACTCTACCTCCTGGCAAATTGCTGCCCCTACAAAGTTATATTAGATTTTAAAAAAGTATTATCCTGTAATATCGCACTTTTTTAGGGATCGAAAGTGTCCATTCCTCTTGCAAGAAGAACTTTGTTTTGAAGTTAAACAGAGAACACAGACTCCGGATGTTGACCTTGCCACTCACTTGATGAATGCTAGAGATAGGCAACTGCTCCCTGCAGCCCTAGTGAGAATGAAGTAGTTAAAATGATGAGTGAGTTAGTGTGAGATTTTTATTACAACATTTACACAAAAAACACTTCAAATTGGCAGGAAAATCTATTTAAGAGTGACAAAATCACAATAAAGTAAGAAATATGGAAAATCCATTAAATATGGCTCTACTGTTTTTGTCTTTACAAAAGTTCTTGAACAAATTTTCATAACTAGAAACTTTTCTTTGAGCTCCTATATAGTATATGAATCTTTGTTGGAGCTCACAATGGCTCAGGAGCCCAGATAAATATCCAAAAAACAACCCCATAATAAAGCCCCACATGGAAAAGAATGACTGACTCCGCCCACAGGGCCAGGAGATTAGTATTAGAAGAGAATACTTTTTGATGCTGCCTAAAACTAGAGTCTCTGGGTGTGTCCCAATCCACGGGAAGGATGCTTGTAAGGACACATTTTGAGGTTGATGATGTCACAGCGAAGCGACGCGTACTGTCTGAATTCCAACAAAACTCATTCTCGTGTCCTCAAATGCGTCCTCGCTTCGCCCACATTTCGAGGATGGGTCTGTTGTATCCTCACAGAACAAGACTATCCCAGCATGCTTTGCACGCCGGCTGTGGATTTTCAGCAAGAGAAAATGGGGAGAGCTAAGAATTTTTAAACGTAAGTTTGTTTAAAAACTAGCAGTAGAAAACTAAAAAGCTTAAAGCAGTTCTGTTTATAGACAGTTTTTGTTTGTATTTTTGTTTTTTAAATTACATTTTAAGCAGAAATCAGCAGACTGAGCTTGTATCGCGAGTCCCGTAGTTATTCCCATGTGTGTGTGTGTAGCGAATTAAAATTTCCATTTGTTTTAGGGACAACAGAGCATTGTTATTAAGCTTAGAGGTGAAGCTGTTTGCACATGACCACAGTAGTTTATCGTGTGTTCTGCTGGGAAAAGTAGTTTTACATTCAGACAGTTTACGTTTTATAGAACAATTAAAATCGTGTGTGTGTGTGTTTCTTTAGCAACACCATGCAACACATCTGTGCAGACTAGACAATGGGTCCTTGGCATAAATGTCTGAGATGCATCCCTTGCAGCTGGTGGACTTGACTGAGTTGTGGTATGAAACACTTGGAGGATACCTATCCTCTTGACATTTTGTGCTAAACAGAAAGGGGGAAGCAATAGGGTTACAAACTAATTCCATGCTGTCGTTCTTTTTTTAAAACACAGAAACGGTTTCGTTGCCTGTTTTGTCGCTACGTTAAAAAAAGAACGACAGCATGGAATTAGAACTAATACACAGCAAGAACACACCTAAGATGTTCAAAGGGTTACAAACTATTCTATCCTCTTTCTGAAAACTGTGACTCTGGGAAAATGAAGGATACTGTTGACATTTGTCCAGTTCATCTACAACAATACGACTCCATCGCTGTACAATATGTTCAGGTAGTTTCTGGAGGAGCTTGTGATTCTCTCACAGTCATTCAGTATGGCTAAGCCTTTGATATGGGGAATGGCTTCATTGCAACCTTTAAGAAAATCTGTAAATTCTCTGAGAGCAGAGGGATCATTAGGCCATTTCCTCAGTTTTTCTCTGAAAGCCCTCTGGATGACAAATTGACTACCATATCTTTCTTCCAACATGTCCCAGCTCCCTTATATGCTTCTTCAGAATCTCTGTAGAAAACCCTTCTACTGCCTTACGTGCTTCTCCCGCAACATAACTCTTTAAACACATGTTTTCACACGCGGGAAGAGCTCTTGAGCCTACTAACACCATGAAATACATTTTCCAATCAATGAACTTTAAAGGATCTCCTGAAAAAACTGGTGTTTCTGGTACAGGTAACCCATTTAGAACAAGTAAGTTGGAAAGTTCATAGAATTACGTTCTCTTGAGCTTGCTCTGAGAGGTTGTTTGTCCATCTTCGTCAATCAGAAAAACGTTACCTTTGTTTTAAGCTCCAACTCCAAGTTCAACACACCAATGTAATGGTGCAGAGTATTGGTGAAGCCTGTGGCATGAGAAAACTCCTTTACTCAAGCCTTAAGAAGGAAGCAAAGAGGTAATTATTGTGATTCTGGACCAAGCTGTATCCACCTCGAGCTGCTGTGTCGACAGGTCCTTCTAGAAGCTGAACAATGGTGGGTTTTCCACTGATGCAGGATGCTGAGCGTGGCTGTCACTGGACACTGGTCAAGTTTTCACTGTAGCTGCCCCTGGCACCATGAAGAAAAGGACGGAGAGCCTCGATGGGTGCATAAACTTTTATTCGTTTCTCTGGCCCAATGCCTTGGACTTCACTCCATGAGTTGCACCGTGAAAACTTTTAAAGATACACAAAGCATAAATAAAGGCAAACACAAATTCAATGTCGTAACAGAAAATAGATTATATTCTTACATTTACCTTGCTCCACTGGCCAAGGGTGCTAAAGAAAACAATAGTTCCTCATAAAGCTGCTTTATCTGTAGATTTGACTAGGTGATGCACAAGACAAACAAACAATGACTATAGAGTGTCAAACAAATTACCCAAACAAAGCATCAATACAACAAAACTTACATGGAGACATGTAACTTACATGTGGGCAATGTGCAGCTGAGGTAAAGTTAGACTAAAGAAATATGGTCAAACTTTAAACAGCGTTGTCTTCTCCTACAAACAAATTAACCCAAGTAGGTATCACCCCCCCCCCCCCCCCTGGAAGGGCGTGGCTTATTTATGAATTCTGTGAGCCAATTAAGGGTCATCACCATCAGCTGCTCAGCTGGCAGCTACACTCCAACCACTGTTTAGATGCCTAAACAGAGAATGCTGTGCCTCCTCTGGTTGCACATTTTACACTTACAACAACTAGCACCCCCTGCTGTCAGGACCCAAGTGAATGTGAGGGGAGGTTTCAGGTGAAATGGTCAGATAAAAACTAAGAACATTACTTTCATGCTAGTTCTGAACATTTGGGTGATGGTTGTCAAACTCCAGATGTAACCCATCTGAGCTGCAACTGCTGTTTGAACACTTTAGTAAAGTAAAATGCGTATGTAGCAGTGGCGTTTTGGTATTACATGTTACGTAGAAAATACTAGAGACAGAAATCAGATGATCATCACAAAGAGTTGATTTTTGCTAGTTTAGGTTCTCTAAAAGCAGATGTTTAGTTTCCATCGCTTACAGCCTTATATTAAGGCAGTTAGCCTTTTTACATTTTATTCCTCACAAGTGTCTCCTTCTTCCATGTCTCTGCCTGATCTACACCCACTCCCTCTCTTCTCTGTAATATATCTGCAGCAGGTCCTGTTCATGGCTACATCGCTTTTCTAAATGATGTACAGAGGTGTGGGAGGAGACCCATCACAGCATATTCAAACACTGGAAGTCGTTTTCTGTGCTTTCATGATACTGTTGAGCCCCAGCTCTTGCTTACAGTCACACTAGTTATTGAGACTGAAGCAACATCGTATTATGAGTCCAACAACAATAAGATCTGTGAGGCATTACCCTCGCCGCCTGGTCATCCTTGCAAATATTAATTTTCAATTCACTTCATTTATAAATCGATGTGTAATTTTAGCTTATATTGGGATTTTACCATTAAAACCACAACATTATATGTAAAAAAATTCATTTTAATTATTTTTGGATGAGTTTCAGAAATCAGAAATGCTCTTTAAAACTGGGAAAAAGTCTGATTTCTAAGGTCTGAGTCACAAATATCAACATGAGGCTAATTTCAGTGACATTTTATCACTATTGCTTATTAGAGCTGCGAGGAAATGGCTACACCAGAGGAAGGATGAAGTCCTAAGAGAAAGCAGCTTTCGTGGATCACGTCTCCACTATGAGAGATGGATGTTTATGCAGCCATGCTTAGCATCTTATCGGGCCACGTTCTCCTTTTCCAGCCCCTCTCACTGCCTTTGGGATTCATCCAGGGGCTGGAGGACACAGGTATCATCGTGGTGTTTTTTATCTCATGGTTGGTTAAAGTGGATGTTTCATTATGTTGTAATTGTGCTTATTTGCTGTGTGCTGTCAGAAGCCAAACTTAGTTTAACACTCTCCCTTTAGTTTGACTTCCTGCCCACTCTGGTATTTTGTTCACCAACTAACACAACTTATATTTTCTGCTTTACAGATAGCTGACAATTAAAATTGATCAGAGTGGTTCCATTTTTTACAATACCCTACACACATTTATTTTATTTTCAAATGCCAGCAGGGTTAGGCACGAGGTCCTGCCCCAAGTGAAGGAGATTAAGTATCTCGGGGTCTTGTTCACGAGTGAGGGTAAGATGGAGCGTGAGATAGATTGGCGGATTGGTGCTGCATCTGCAGTGATGCGGGCGTTGTACCGGTCTGTCGAGGTGAACAGAGAGCTGAGCCAGAAGTCGTAGCTCTCTGTTTACCGGTTGATCTACGTTCCTACCCTCACCTATGGTCACGAGCTTTTGGTAGTGGCCAAAAGAACAAGATCGCGGATACAAGTGGCCAAAATGAGTTTTCTTCGCAGGGTGTCTGGGCTCTCCCTTAGAGATAGAGTGAGAAGCTCTGTCATCCAGGATGGGCTTGGAGTAGACTCGCTGCTCCTCCACGTCGAGAGGAGCCAGTTGAAGTGGCTCAGTCATCTGGTCAGGATGCCTTCTTGACGCCTCCATGGTGAGGTTTTCTGGGCACGTCCAACTGGGAGGAGACCCAGGGAAGACCCAGGACACACTGGAGGGACTATGTCTCTTGGCTGGCCGGGGAACACCTTGGGATTCACCCGGAAGAGCTGGCCCAAAGTGGCTGGGGAGAGGGAAGTCTGGGCGTTTCGGCTCAGGCTGCTGCCCCTGCAACCCGACCTGACCCTGGATAAGCGGCCGAAAATGGATGGAGGGATGGATGCCAGAAGTGTTTTGTATCTTTTTTTTTTGTTGATGTTTTACGTTTTTACTGAATGCACTAGGACAAGCACCAAGCCTTTACGTATTGGTTGTGACCACAGCAAATTCCGTTGTCGTACAAAGACAAGAATGCTTTCTAATTCAAATTTTAAAAAAGAGTTTTGTTTTTGATCCTTTCACATTCACACAATGCAATTATACCTGCAGGTGGGTTTAGTAGGATAGTCGTGATCCTTTTGATTTACAGCAGGTTCCACTTTCATTGTCAAGAATGGATTACAGACGTTTGTCTTTTCATTAGAAATCCTGCAGTTTTGTGGTTTGAATAAAAAAACTGTTTCAGCTCAATTAGACATTTTCAGCATAGGGACGGTTACATGTTAGATTGGTATCCTTCAGAAAACCAGTGGAAACACACTGGGGTGAGCTACAAGGTTGTTTCTTTGTTTTTCATTGTAATATTTTAACAGTGTAATTACTCTGCAGCAGCCACCTGTGAATGTTTGGTTAGCTAACATCATCAACTCCCAGATAGAAATACTCGCATGTCTGAAATCAGTCTATGGTTTTGTTTGTAATCACACCTTCCTGTGTATTTCTTCAGTTCAAATATTTGTTGCCTTCTGATTGGTCAGTCAGGTCATTCCAAGTTTCTGTTAGATTACTTTATAGTTGAAACCTCTCAGGTTTGAGTTTCTTGAAAACAAAAAACTTCCATTTATTTTTTATCCATAAAATAAATTGAAGTGGGACACAGGTCCTACCTTGACCCATATCGCTGGGCTGTTGGTACTGGTGAAACATCTGCAAACATTTCCAGCTGCAATCCCACCAGATCTGTTACAAGCAAGACATTTATCCCTTGGGTCCATGTGGCAGGGGTGAGGTGGTGCTCACTCCTCACCCCTGCCACATGGACCTCAAGGGATAAACCATCAACCCTGCTCAATGGTCAACTTTCCTCGTGGGGTCACACCCATTAGGACAGTGGGAGGGTTAATAGATGCATTCATGCAAACGTTGTCTTAGACCTGGCTCTCAGCGGACGCTGACTTCCAGCTGGAGGGATATAACATCATTCGTCTGGACAGAGATGCAACCAAAACAAGGAAGACGATTGGGGGCGGCCTCTGCATGGCTGTCAACAGCAGGTGGGCAACCAACTACACAATAAGAGAGACTGAGAACTGTGAACATTACGAACTTTTAACAATGTCTTTTAGACCACACTACCTCCCTCAAATCACTGTCATATTGGTCTACGTGCCGGGCCCTTAGCTGCTGACGCCATAGCAGATAGTTTTAATGGCTGTCAACAGAACCGGAGATCAGCCAGTATTTATTTTGGGAGACTTTAATAAATGCGACATCATAACATATTTACCTAATCTAGGGCAATATGTCACAACAGCCACAAGAGGAAGCAAGATACTAGACCAGTGTTATGGCAACATCCCAAATGCATACATCTCAAAGTCACATCCACCTCTTGGTAGATCAGACCACAATGTAATCTTACTACTACCAAAATACAGGTCACAACTGAAGGCAAGGGAAGTGGTAACAAAAAATATCCAAGTTTGGAATGAGGATTCAAGTGAAGCATTAAAGGGCTGTTTTGAAATGACCAATTGGGACATATTTTTTAATGACAGTGGAAACAATCTGAACACGCTGACAGATGTAATGACCTCATATATTCTCTTTTGCAAAGAAATAGTCACCACTAACAAGCAAATAAAAATACACCCAAACAACAAAAAGTGGATCACAAAGGAACTTAAAATGTGCCTGGTGGAGAAGAAACGAGCCTTCCTTCAGAAGGACCATGAGCGTGTGAGGGTGCTGGAGAAGACCTTCAGAGGAAAGCCATCCTTGCAAAAAGGAAACAAACGCAGAATGTGGAGCACCAAGTCACATCTGGAAATGCTCGTAAGGCATGGCAGGGCCTGAACATCATGATGGGAAGAGACCCTGAGATCCCGCAAGTCAACTGCAGTGACTCCATCTCGTTGGCAGAACAGCTGAACGTCTTTTTTGCCTGCTTCAACGGCGTTCGCCCTCTTTCCACCTGCCCCCCCACCCCCCACCCACCCACAGCCTCACTGAACCAGCGCTAACCATCAGCGAGGAGGAGGTTACCACCATCCTGCGCTGCATCAACCCCTACAAGAGCTCTGGCCCTGATGGGCTCTGTGGCAGGGTTCTGAAAGAATGCTCCACCCAGCTAGGTGGGGTACTCAACAGACTCTTCCAGCTCCTTCTGGACTTTGGCTGTGTTCCAGAGCAATGGAAACAATCTGTGATAATTCCGATCCCCAAGAAAGCTCATGCAAAAGAACTGGGGGATTTTAGACCTGTGGCCCTTACATCAGTTCTGTGCAAGTGCATGGAAAGGGTAGTGGGTGGACATTTGACAAAATTCATCTCGGACCAGCTGGATCCCCTACAATTTGCTTACAAGGCAAAATGTGGTGTAGAGGATGCAAGTCTCACACTTCTAAATGCTGTCACTAAACACATGGACTCTACACAAACATACACAAGAATCTTATTCATAGATTTTTCTTCTGCATTTAATACAGTAGACACCAGCATTTTGCTGGCACAGCTTTCAGATGTCCATTTTCACACAGCGCTGCTTTTATGGATCCACAACTTTTTGAAAGACAGGCCTCAACAAGTGTTTTTAAGAGGATTTAAATCCACGAAAAATGTCATTAGCATTGGACTGCCACAAGGCTGTGTTTTGTCTCCAGTGCTTTTCTCAGTCTACACAAACAACATCCGGTGCCACAGTGAGAGAATGGCCCTGTATAAGTATGCAGACGACATGGCGCTGGTGGCATCAGTGAAGACATCGGAGGACCTGTCTAAATATCAGCAGGCAGTCAGCAATCTGGTCCAGACATTTGGAGACTTTCACCTGGGGCTGAATATCTCAAAAACTAAAGAAATGTGCTGTGGGGCAGTCAGTGACGCAGACACATCCCTGTTCAAACCCCTCAGCATACATGGTCAGCCTGTGGAGCAGGTTCAGTCATTCCGGTACCTGGGAACAGAAACTGATGACCACCTGTTCTTCGCAAATCACAGCAACGGTGTCTACAAGAAAGCGCTGCAAAGACTCCACCTGCTAAGGAAGCTAAGAGCACTCAATGTGAACAAGGACATCCTAACAATTGTATATAAATCACTGATTGAATCCATTCTAACTTTCAATATTACAGCTTGGTATAACTTTCTTACAGTTAAAAACAAAACATAACTCTCTCACATTGTTAAATTAGGCAGCAAAATTACAGGTTCACCTCAGATCCCACTTTCTGTTCTTCACGAGCGAGCAGCGCACAGGAAGCCTACCCTGATCAGTGCAGACCCAACCCATCCATGAACCCACATTTTCAGTTACTTCCATCAGGAAGGAGGTACAGAGTTCCATTGGCCAAGAAAGCTGGTACTGACGGGACTGAAACACGTGTGTAATGCCATACAGTGAATTAAGTTTTATTAAATAGACTATATAAAATAGATGAAAAGAGAATATGCTTTTTAAATGTCTTATTCATGAGATGAAACTGTTATGTGTTCCCAAGCTTCTCATAAAGTAAACAGGAAAGCATGCACACTTTGTTTTATGACACCTATTGGTCTTATTGCTTCATCTGGAAACGAGCTGCCACCAGCTCTGAGTCCAAGTCTCATCTTTCAGTGATGCTATCATGGTGCGGAGCAATCTCCAGGGAACATTTTACCCAGGATGTTGATGTTCAGCTGTGGAGAAGTCTTTCAAATGGCCCATCTTTCATTTTTTATGAGTGCATTTGTTTGTTACGGGGACACAAGAAACACGGAGAGACAGATATCTGTAGAAAGGCACAGGTGTGCTTCACCATGCTCTGACTTCTCAGTGGAACAAAACTTCTCATTAGCTTTTGTGTGATCATTCAGTTTTTCAGAATCTTTTAGTGTTATCGGTGCTTTGGAGGGTTGTGAATGACTCCCAGCTGCTAACTGAGTTATGGCTATTTTTACCAGCAGCCATTGAAAGGCCTTTTGGAAAGATTGGGTATCGCTCTGTGTGTGTGTGTGTGTGTGTGTGTGTGTGTGTGTGTGTGTGTGTGTGTGTGTGTGTGTGTGTGTGTGTGTGTGTGTGTGTGTGTGTGTGTGTGTGTGTGTGTGTGTGTGTGTGTGTGTGTGTGTGTGTGTGTGTGTGTGTGTGCGCCTGGCAAATGGGTTGTGGGATGGGGGGTGTAACTGTCACAACTGTTTTTATATTTGTGGAGAGGTGATGGGAATACTGGTTACAATGGACCATTCTATTCTGTTAAACATTTTGAGCTGCATTTTCTTTTGTATGAAAAGTGCTGTACAAATAAAGTTTGACTGATTGATTGATTGATTGACTGAAATAAAAAAGAAAATAGCCTTAATAACAATAAAAGAAAAAAACCCATCGTTTGACAGAATCTTACCATAGATAAGGATGTTGTGTCTCCAGCCGTATATCTCTACAGACATCTGCAGCGTGCTGTGTGCACCAGCCAGAGACAATATAGCATCAATCGTGGAAGGTCACAAAGAAAAGCCGCCCTGTAATTGAACTGTCCAGTGTGTGAGTGAGTGTGTAGCTGAGTGGGTAAATGACGACTCCCATGTGCTGGTGTGTATATTTATGGGTGTGCGGGGGTGTGTGTGTGTGAAAGAAAGAGAGAGAGAGAGAGAGAGAGGGGGGGGGGGGGGGGGGAAGAGAGAGAGAGAGAGAGAGAGAGAGAGAGAGAATAAGTGTGTGTGTGTGTGTGAGGGAGAGAGAGAGAGAGAGAGAGAGAGAGAGAGAGAGAGAGAGAGAGAGAGAGAGAGAGAGAGAGAGAGAGAGAACAATTGAAGGTTCTCTAGCTGTCTGGTGGATGTTCATTGATTAGTGGATCAAACATGGTCACTCTCAGAGGGAGGTCTTCCTCTGTTTGCCTTTTCTAAGCTTTTATATTGGCAGCATAATGCACGGACACATATTCAGCAGCAAGGCGGTAGGAAATAAAAAAAGCTGTGGATCCATTCGCTCTCCTGTCATTCATTATTGATTCATCAGAGACTAAGACAAATTAGATGCATTGTCTGGTTGTGATACATCATTTCAGAAGATTTGGGAGAATGAAACAAACAAACCCCCTGAATGAATGTGAATAATGGACAGCAGAAGAAAATCCCATTGCTGTTTCAATGTACAAGATTCAGATACAACCACCAGAATAACAAAGCGATTGTTGTGAATGTGCATACTACTAGCAATTACAATCAGTGTGAAGAAAAAGAGACAGTGAAAAATGTCTCAGTGTCATGCAGGAAACATGAAGAAGGTAGAGATCATTCATGGGTCTGAAAAGGCGAGGAACAGCGCCAGCTGAAGAGCTGTGATAAGGACATTAAAAAAGATTTAGGCCATTTTATCACAATGGTTCAGGTCCGAAGAAACTATGAAGGACGAAGAATAGGACCACAGTGGACATGTAAAAGCTGTAGTACAGCTGTGGCCAAAGATTTTAATGAGTTCAATCAGTTCGGAAGAGCGACTGGATACATGGGTTTGACTGCTAAATCTGTCTTTGCCATGAAAATATCCAAGCATAACAGAACATGATGTCTGACAATTGTTTTTGTGAAGAAGGCTTCAGGCACCCAAGTACGTCCAGTAGCACCAGGACCGTCAGCTGTAGGATCGGGACTCCACCAGAGGAAAGCTTGATCAGAAATAGAGCGATGCAGAGAGTGCATCTGCAGGACAATGAGGAGAAGACTTTCAGAGGATGGTCTGGTGTCAAGAAGGGCAGCAACAAAGCTGCTTCTCTCCAAAAAAATAAATAAATAAAACGTCATTAACAAACAGGTCCAGGAATTGGACTTTCTCCACCTTCCTCACCCATGGTGTCCCACAAAGTTCTGTGCTGGGGCCTCTACTGTTCCTTCTCTATTTGCTCCATTTGCAGCACTTGCAGAGCTCTTTTAAAGGAATGCCATAGCAGATTTACACTGATGACATCCAACACTTCTTTAAGACTCATTGGATGTCCAAGCTGCAGCTGTTAAACACAGCACACAAAGCATACTTTATACTTCTCCATCAGCTCAGCAAGGGAGACACGCATTAACATTGAAGGAGACATTTTACTTTGAGACTTCTCCATCACCTGGGGAGTGAAACAATTCCCTGCCAGGACACCTGAGGGCGTAGTGCTATTCTGAGGTATTTTGCCACTATTACAGTCACGTATCTAGTCCAAGATAATGTATTTACTATTTTGTTTACACAGTTTTAATGTATTTCAGAGACTTTTTAACACAAACAAATTCGTCCCTCTTTCTCCTCCACCTCTTCATGCGATCAGCATCTAAACCCACGTCTCTAGTCTTTTCCATCCACGAATAAAACGCTTGCTGCATATCTTTGTACTCCTTCAGCCACGGGTGAATAAACATTCATATTTCTGGACTTTTTTCGTGATGCATTCTTCAATCTCAGTCTGCTGCTGAATATCTTTTTACTTTTTGACTGGTCAATGGCGGTGCTTCTCACACCAAACCCTCTGTCAGGAATCTTGCTGTGACCTTTGACCCAGCTCTCACCCCGGATTCTCATGTCAGTTCTCTTGTTCACTCTTCCTTCTTCCATCTCAAGAACATTGCTAAGCTGAGTCCCATTCTGTCCCGCTCTGAACTTGAGACAGTTATCCACACCTTCATCTCCTCACGCTTAGACTACTGTAACTCTCTTTTCACGTGTCTGAGCAGAAGCTCCCTGGACCGTCTACAGGTGGTTCAGAATGCCTGTGCTTGGCTTCTGACTAAATTGTCAAAGTTCACCCACATCATCCCGTCTCTCCAGCTTCACTGGCTGCCAGTCAGCAAAGTTCATTCTGGTTTCTGGACTTTAGAGCCTGGCATGGACAAGCACCATATAAATTGGTGCTCTTCTCAGTCCCTACACCCCCAGTAGTTCCCATAGGTCCAGTGAATATGCTCCAGTGCGCACCAGGCTAAAGACCAAAGGTGATCATTTGCTGCTGTGGCCCCCAGACTCTGGAACTCCCTCCTCCTGAGCCTGAGATCAGTGGACTGAGTGGTCTTCTTTAAAAAACAGCTGAAAACTCACCTGTTCAGGCTTTGGTGTGACCTTCTGCTGATTCTTCGTCACTACCTTCTCTTCATGCAACTGTTTCTAACAATTCTGTCTTTGGATCCTGTGATTACTTTTTCTTATTCATTTACTTCTTCCTTTACGATTTTATTTTTAAAATGTTTCCAATTATTTATTATAGTAAATGGCAGTGTGCCCCAGGGCAGCTGTGACTACGTTGTAGCTCATCACCACCAGGATCTGAATGTGTGTGCATGAGTGAATGAGTGATTGTGTTGTAAAGTGCCTTGAGGGGTTTCTAGGACTCTAGAAGGTGTACAGGCCATTCACTGTTCTGGAAAAAGGATCATCTGGAGAAGAAAAGGTCAGCTTCTCCCATCGGTCTCTTGTTCTCCAACAGTAAAGCACCCTGTGGTAATTTGTGTGTGTGTGGGTGCTTCTTAGTCAAGGGAGAGGACTCACTCATAGTTTAGTCAGAAACGCCACAAACATAGAATGGTACCAAAACATCCTCCCAGAGGAACTCCTCTAAACATGCAACAAAAGTTTGGTGATGAACAATGTGTTTCCCAGCATAATGGTGCTCTGGAACAAAGTACATTAAAGAAGAACCATCAGCATCTCACCTTGATAAAAACAAAACCACAAACCCTAGGGTAGTTGTCAGTAAAAACCTTTGAAACTTTTAAAACCTAGAACTTTCACTTCAGTAACCGTAGAAACATCTTAATAGGAAACTAAAAACACTATATGTGGTTCTGACATCAATCTTAGAACTGAATCATCTACAAAACTGATTTATACGGATGCCCTTCATACTTGAACATGAGTATTTTTTTTTACTTTCAGCTATAATGGCTATTTTTACAACTGCAATCCCTAGACTTGTGACCTTGTACGTCCAGCTACCAGTTGGGGATTGTCTACCCAGCTGCCCCTGTTGCTGTCTCCAGACTTGTCCAGGTGTCATCCATCTGCCCAGGGGCAACCTCAATAGCCTTAGCTCCTCAGCCCTCTGCCTCTTGTCTCCTCTGCTGCTTTCCCTCCATTTCTCTCTCTCTCTCTCTCTCTCTCTCTCTCTCTCTCTCTCTCTCTCTCTCTCTCTCTCTCTCTCTCTCTCTCTCTCTCTCACACACACACACACACACACACACACACACACACACACACACACACACACACAACACCTATCCTCACTTACTTTCATTAGGGACTTGGTGCCAACCAAGCTCTCTCTCAGACAGACTCACACACATTTCCACCCCATCACATTTCTCTAATCGAGGGAAAAGTGTTAACTGGAGGGAGAAGGTGTCACCGGGAATGGCTTCTCAGGGTGATAATGGTCCATGTAGGCTGCCCTTGCTGCAGGACCTCAGCAGGGCTTCTGAAGTCTTGCTAAAGCTGATACACAGCTTGAAATAATGTGCAGACAACAAATCCAATACTATGGGAATATAACAATTCAATGCAAGGGAGCATGGTTCAAGTCTAAAGTTTGATGGGAGAAAGTGTGCATAACTGCCAGCTGACCATCCACGTGCTTCATCCACTTTAACTAAGACAGACTAAAGGGACACAGGAATCCAACCTGTAAATTTATGTTGAAGTGTTTCTACTTAAATATTTCATCACCAATGATTCTTCTTTATAGCCACATTAGAGGGTTTTCCAGCAGGAACAGCTTGTTTAAGTTCAAAGGTCAGGCATCCTCCTTCAGGATGTTCTGTTAGAGAGCAGAATCCATGGTTTCATCAGTTACAGCGAGTGGTCCTGGCCCTGAAGCAGCAGAACAGCTCCAGACCATCACACTACCACCACCATGTCTCCAAACACACCCACATCACTGTGCTTCTCCTCCAGCTTCACTGGCTGCCAGTCAACTTCAGGGTTCATTTCAAGATCCTGGTTCTGGTCTATAGGGCCTTACATGGACAAGCACCATCTTACATTGGTGATCTTCTTAGTCCCTACACCCCCAGCAGGCCCCTGAGGTCCAGTGATCAAAGCCTACTGGTTGTGCAGCACCATGCTAAAGGTCAAAGGTGATAGATCATTTACTGCTGTGGCCCCCAGACTCTGGACCTCTCTCCCCCTGAGCCTGAGATCAGTGGACTCAGTGGTCTGCTTTAAAAAACAACTGAAGACTCACTTGTTCAAGCTGGTTTTGTGTGACCTTCATCACCCTCTCCTTGTTCTGCTCTCCCCACCTATTCCACCTTCCTCAGGATCCACTGATTTCCCTCTTTCCTGTTCACTCTCTCTCTTTCTTAACATTTTTAATCACAATTGCCTATTTTTGCTCATTTTAAATATATTTTAAACATTTTCTAAATTCTTTTTTATATTTTTACATTTTTTGTTTTTGTGAAGCGCCTCGTGATTTTTATCTTGAGAGGCGCTACAGAAATTTTATTTTCTTCTTCTTCTTCTAACTGTTGATTTAGTTGATTCATATTGCTTCTACTTTACTGCAGTATGTTCAAATGTTCATTTCTCTCATACTTGGTAGGAACCAACTCTCATACAATTATGAACAACATCCCAAACAAGAAGCTCTTGGACAATACCAGAGGTTTGTTACATTTAAAGATGCATTTTTATGTCTAAAATGCTGCATCTTCATATGAACTAATCCTATAAAAGTTGGGTAAGAAGCGTTATCATTGTTTTACTTTGTATTATCTGGTTTCTATATGTAAATTTTGTAACCAGTTAGTTAGACTGAAATATTAGGTTTCATGTTTGTATTCTGAAGCTGTAGAAAGTGGGATTGTTTGTTAAATGAGATCTGTTGGAAAAGAAAATAACACACGGCCATTTTTATTTCACCAAGTATGTCTCCAGGACCATCAAAGGTGCTTTGATAAAGTCTCCCCACAAGCCTTTTTCATAATGGTGTCATTAGGAGGAAATAGCCCAGAGAACAGAACCTGGCTCAGTCTCAGCTAGGTTTGACCTTTTCAGTGTGGAGCCCTTTAACACGGACAATAATAAAAACCTACACTGTTTGTTTAGCCTAACAGCAAATCTACTGAAGTGATGTTTGTTTCCCGTGAATACTAAAATAAAATCCCAACCCAAAGTCCGTTCAAGAACAAACAATAAGACATCTAATGTCATGTCATAGAACTGCAGAAAAATGAAAAATTAGCTTTTCACTCTCAGATGCATCACTGTTTAGTTTTCTTTAAATGTGACAAAGAATCAGTCATTTAAAACAACAATAAGAAATGGATTGAGAAGCCAAATGCAAAGCTGTATCCCCTGTAAGCTCAAATAATTCATTGGTGTTTTGACATTCCCTTGTTTGCCTGAAAAAGAACTACTCCTTTCTTTAAAAACTTTCATGTTGTTCTGTCTGAATAAACAGTGATTTTGTGTGTTGAGCTGGAGCTGGAGCCTTTCCTCTCAGGAACATAGATGACAACACTGATTAATGCCAGATTCACATACAATTTCTGCACTGATTGAATTTAAAATTGATCATTTTTGGTCCCAAAATCAATTTTGTTTTGATTTGACAATTTCCTGAATGCATAAAATAGTTTAATTCAGTTATTTTATATTGCAGGCAAACACATGTATGTGGGCCATGGTGGCAAAGGAGTTAGTGTCCACCTTGTAATTGGAAGGCTGAAGGTTTGAGCCCCTCTCAGTCCGTTGCTGTGTTGTGTCCTTGGACAAGTCACTTTGTGTGCTGATGGTGGCCGGAGGGACCTGTGGTGCCTGCGTGTGCATGGGTGAATGACTGATTCAGTGCGTTTACATGCAGCCAGTAGCCCTTTTAAAACCCAAATATTCACAATAACCCAGTTCCGCAGGTCCTTGTAAACACCGCCAAAAACCCGGATATGCTCATAACCGGGTTTTTAAAAACCCGGTTACTACACCTAGGGTAACCCTTTTCTAACCCGAATGTTTGGTCGTGTAAACGCATATCGGGATATCCCCATCAAAGTGTGTGTTCTGCGCATGCTCTGTTCGCAAGGAATCTCGGTCTTTTGAGTAGCGAGACGTCTTGTATGCGCCAGAACACCGGAAGTAAACAACAAGTTGGGAGCAACATGGAGAGTGGCGGCACAGCACCACACTTTTGTAGTGACGAAGAAACTAAAGCACAAACAAACGCGGTCGCTATCTCTTCCGAACTGGGAAACATGTTGTTGTTTTCACGGATACCGGAACAAGAAGAACCAGAAATGACGCATACTGCGTCTGGACGTAGTCCATACGTCTTGACGCTACCCCAACTCCGCATTTAAATCGGGTTATGCAAGTTAGGGGTAACTCTTTCTATTTATGCTTGTAAACAGGCTATTCTGATCAACTCAGAAACCTGAATACCCACCTTAACCCGATCATAACCCGAATATTGGCTGCATGTAAACGTAGTCATTGTGTTGTACAGTGCCTTGGGGAGTTTTAGGACTCTAAAATGTGCTATAATTAATACAGGCCATTTAGTATTTACCATTGTTCCTTGTCAGTCTACACTGGATTCCAGTGCAGTACAGGGTTCAATTCAAGCTACTAACCCTTGCTTACAATGCTCGGAACGTCTCTTCTCCTCTATCTCCATGAGCTGCTTGCGCCTTACACTCCAGCTCGCTCCATCAGGTCCGCTGATCTTACTCTTGTCATCATGCTAAAGAGGTCATACAAATTGTGTGAGGAGTGAGCTTTCTGACACACGGGGGGGGGGGGGGGGGGGGGGGGGGGGTGGAATGCCCCCCCTTGTCCCCCTGTCCAGGGCGCTTTTGTCTCTGGTTGGAAAAGTTGTACATTTTGAATATTAGACAGTGATTTATTTTGTTGTTGTTGTGTGGTTTATGTTACCAGGCACAATCACAGCTTCCTATTTATGCACATTTTGCCTGCTGATCATGCAGTGCAACTCCTCCAGTGCTAATCTAGCATTAGCCCATGGCTAAAACATAGGCTGCCACATTCACGATGGAGCACAACTAGTCTACATTTTGCTTTGCTTTTATATTCTGGGTCAGGAGTGAGGCGAGTGACCATGCAAAGGACTGGAAAGGTTGGTTTAGCATGTAGCCAAGTGTGTTGGCTGCTTCTCTTATTTGGCTTTTGTCCCACAGCGGACCTTTTTCATGATGGAGGTGATAGTGGGCTCCCACTTTAGGTCTTTGGTGATGGTGGTGCCAAAGAAGCAACCTGAGACAGTGATTGAGATGGGAGTGTCAGGGTTGTGGGGGGACGTTGGGCTGTGTGCTTCCTAAAGTCCACAAAAACCTCCAGTGTTTTCTGTGCATTTAGCACCAGGACACCAGCCGGTCGACTTCCATGTTGTAGGCAGACTCATTGCTGTCTGAGATGAGTCAGATGACGGTGGCGTCGTCTGCAAACTTGATAAGCTTCACAGACTTGTGGCTGGAGGTACAGCTGTTAGTCTACAGGGAGAAGAGCAGAGGGGAGGGAACACAGCCCTGAGGAAAATGTTCATCTGAGACAGTTTGTCCTGGAGGATTGTGTTGGAGCTGAAATCCACGAACAGGATCCTGGCTTAGGTACCCGGGGAGTCCAGATGCTGCAGGATGAAGTGCCATGTTGATTGCATAATCTACATCTGTTGGCTCTGTAGGCAAACTGCCGGGGGTCCAGGAGGGGGGCTGTGAGGGTCTAGAGGTGGGGGAGAACCAGGTGCTCAAATGACTTCATGACCAGAGATGTTAGAGCCACAGGTCTGTAGTCATTGAGTCCAGTGATCCTTGGTTTGTTGGGGACAGGGACTATGTTGGAGGTCTTGAAGCAGGAAGGCACATGAGATGCCTCCAGTGAGGAGTTGAAAAAGCCCGTAAATACTGGGGCCAGCTCATCTGCTCAGTGCTTCATATAAATTCAGATTTTTTACAATTTCAACTAATTGTGAAACTTCCATTTTTAACTATTTCTGGTAAAATGTCCAGTTTTTCAACTAAGGTCAAATATTTACATTATCTGTTGTTCAGTGTTGCTCTCTCCATTCTTCACCAACATTTTGGGCTTGTTGGTGATTTTTGCTCCAAAATCTATAAACACATTCAGCTCATTTTGACATTTTAACTTAGTTTAAGCTTTAGCTCAGTACAGATTTAGCTATCATTTTTAGCATCCAGCGTTCAAACATTTTGGCAAGAAATGCACTTTATCTATTTGTAGTGCTCTACATAGCAACTGCAGCAACACAGGTTGGAAACGGAAACAAACACTTCACCCTGTAGATCCACCAAAATTCCAGAGGAAGACAAAAGTATAACTTGTTTTAGTATTCATAACATCTTTCTGCACACTGCTGAAGGAGGGTTAAACATTTGTATACGTCTCACTAAACTTTAGTGGCACACAAAGTTCACTGTATGCAGCGCATCGGTGCAACACACTGGAGGGGTTGCCAAACAATTGGGTTTGTTCTTCTGCATTTCTCCAGAGCTTGCCCCCTCTAAAACATGCTGGAATGTGGTTGGACATGTAGATGGTTTTACACACATGGGCTACAGGTCTATAAGTTGTGTGAGTTTATTCCAGAAAACGTGATAGAATCAGGTCGCACAATTAAGCCCCAAAATGGTGCCTAGGTCTGGTGTCACAGAGATGTGCTGCTCCCATCCAACAGGGGCGGCAGGCGTAACAAGGCCCCGACCGGGGCAATTCCCAGCGGGTCAGTCTGAGAGCGGTGTTTAATCAGCCTTTTTTTTTGCTCTGTTGATCACGAGCTGCATGATGGTGGGATTTCTCCTGTCAGTGTGGAGTGAACAGATGAGAGGTTATAACAAGCTTTAGTCCCAATAGAAATACTTATATGCCCAAATATTTGTAGAGACTGTTATACATGGTATTATAATCAACATTAGGTTAGTAAATAGCCCACATGAAGTACACAAGTAATGGAAAATAAGTCTGAATATTTTCTCCCACAGCTCTTAGAAATATGCACGTCTGCTTAAGTTGGACAATATCAAATGTCACATCGTTCACAGATATCTAATCTTTTAAAGAAAATGTAGGGGGGGGGGGGGGGGTAAACGGACCACCGAGACATACTCAGTATGGCAATGTTGCCAACTCAGTGACGTTGTCCCTGACTTTTTCACCCCCTCAACAACTTTTTTTTCATAAAGCGTCTAGCCACAAACATAGCAACATTTGCTGCCTTCTATAGAACTTTCTTGTAGATATTCCCTACAGATTAGCAACAAAGAAACCATTTGCACTCTGAACCATTCTTCCGGGAGTATATATGGTAAAAACAGGAGTGCACCCAAAAAGGAGCCTTGGGGTACCCCACAGAACAAATCGTTAGAATCGGACACAATTTGGTTAATATAAACACTGAAACTTCTGTTAGAAAGGCACGTTCTGAACCAGTCTAGAATAGTTTTAAGAACAGATAAACAGATGCCCGTGGCAGCGCAGAGACTGGCCCTGTACCCCCTTTATACTGTCATTTATTCTTTTGTAACAAGAACACGATCGCACCACGTTACTTCCACAGTCTGACCATTTATAAACAACCCAAGACCTGATGCCGGCTCAGCATTGCGGCAAATTGGTGGCATTATTTTCTAAGAGAGGCTTGGTTTTTCTAAGACTAGGTTCAACAACCACATGTTTGAAAACAGGGTACAGAGTCAAAATAGAGAGATAGATTAATAAAATCTACAATGTGTGGGCAAGCAGCAGAAGGCTGGGAGAATATGAACAGGTCATAAAGTTGGTTTCATGTTTTTTCCATGATGCAATTTGCTGTGTTCCTTATATAGGAAACCTTTTACTGATTGGCTTAATGAACTGACCTGTATTGGAATTTTTACTTTATGAAGTGCCTTGAGACGACTCTTGTTGTGATTTGGCGCTATATAAATAAACTTGAATTAAATTGAATGTTTGTCTGACTGAGACAAATATCCTGGAAATTCACTGGAATAAAGAAGGAGCATTGGGAGGAAGGTGATGGGATGGGGGTGAAAAATAGCCCTTATATTTCTGATTTTATTCTCAAAGAATGCAAAAATTTTGTTACTCAGAACTTGGGAATATAGGCATATATAAAATGCTCCAGACAGCATGCTACCTGTGTGGCTGTTGTCGTTTTTCAGTTAGGTCTCAATGTTTTGCTTGGAATGAATGAGTTGGCGTATATTCTCAGTAGTCCAGTTCATGCAAGACTTCTTTCTATGTATGTCTTTGAAGCTTCAGTTGTGGACAGAAGCAACCTTTTGGAAGTGAAGTAAAACATTCAAAGAGTAGTGAAAGAAGTCTAGTTTTTTGCAAGTTTAAATATATACATAGCTCTTAGGATCCCGGCATGAGAAATTTAAGGCCATACCTATAATTATGTATCCATATAGAATTTCTGCTGCTCCTGAACCCCACCAGTTGTTTGTGAGAAAAACTGAGTTTTCCCAATCTAACTTTTGGTTGGCCCTGTGTAAACTGGACAAACTTAGATTCTGAGGAGCCATGACACAGCAGCCTGTTTTGTGAATGCCTGCTGTTATCTCTTTGTGCCCGAGAAACTAAAACAAGAATGGAGTCACTATTAGACTTTTTTTTCCTGAGCTGGAGCACTTTTTTTTCTCATTTTGTTGCCATTAAACTTCAATCCTGTGCTGAATTGGTTATTGACTGGTGCAAAATGGGAAACATATAAAAGACAAACAGAAGAGCAACAACAAATGGAGTAAAGTCATTGGTCAGGATAAGAATGTAACTTGTGAGCAACTTGAAGAGCAAGTCACCCCCAAATCAATTTTAATTTGTTGCTGATAAACTATATAAATTAGTATCTAATCATGCTGTAGACATGTGTAGCCAATATTTTGGCACTTTAGTGCATCTTAGTTAAAATTTAAATATTCTGCCTAAAACTGTCAGTTTTGCGCCATCTTCAGGTAAAAACTCTGCACTGCATTTGAATTTCCATCTGTCATCATCGCTATTGGCTATGAAGTTACCCTTTGATGTGAAGGATTTGGTAAATTGAGTGCTTTAAGAGCTTAATATATTACCTCTACTTATGACCATTAAGCTGTGATACTCTATGTAAATATAGAATATCTACCTGCTTGGTCTTTGTGTGTTTAATCAGAAGATTCTAGGATTATTTGTTTTAATCAGGGATTGTAAACACTCCGTTTAGATTCAAGGAAAGAGTCAGGTTTATGAAAGTAAGAATTTATTTTACAAACAAAACATGACAAGTTAACTAACATTTACTGTGATGGATGAATCTAGATGTAGTAGATGGTGCCTATGTGTGAATGCGATGTTATCAGAACTTCCGTATCTAGGAGAGCTGAGTTCTGAGTGTAAAAGAATTTGGTTTGCGTTAAGTTATTAAGTTGATTCTTATCAAAAAGCATCAGACGCAATCACACTGTGTTCTACCTCACCCTTCTCGGAGACCCCCTTCACGGATCTGGAGGTCGGATGAGACAAGAGATGTCGCCAGGCACTCAGGTTGGATGGAACCGTTTGCGGCTAGACTCTTAAGGAGTTGGAACAAAATCTGCTTTGTTCTGCAGGAACCGTTTGCTGTGTCAGCTTTGCAACAACCTTGACGGCGTGTCAAAGGTTGCTCTGGTTAAAGAGACTTCACTACGGACGCCCGTTTCCATAGCTTCCTCTAGAACTCTGTAGAGCTGGAACACACTGATGAGAGCTGGAACTCAAACTGGAACAAACTGCTGAATCACCAGAGTGAATCTGTTTTAATATTCTCATATTAATTTCTTAACAAATCAGAGCGTGCCATGTTAAGGGATATTACCAAGAATCTCAGAAACACGCCTTCTTTCAGACACCGGATGCTCTGATCTGGGGTAAAGAAATATCCGTGTGTCACACATTTGACTTAACTTTAATTTGTCCTTGATGAACCTTGTGTGAGTGTAGATGGTGATGGCCTTGTACTATCAACATTCCTGATCCATCTATAAATCAATGTAATAATAACATAACATTCATTTCAAACTTCAGTCATTCAAGCACAGATTAATGAAATCATTTAATTTATATTATAATTATTATAAGTGACAGTAAACAAATGTTTATTTAATGATTATTTAACTTCTAAGTTTTAAAAGTTCTTCTGTCTTGTGCTGTGAATAAACACCAGTCTTAGATAAGAATGAGCCTGGAAGGACCTTGAAGCAACAATCTCTTCTGTAGATTAGAGCTCCAGTTGGAGACTTATGTCTCCAAATGACCGATACTGAAGAGACGACATGTAGATTGAAAAACAGACCATTTCCAGAGGCTACAGATGTTAGCTGGTACATTATGATGTCACGATGTTATTGTGAGCCTGTGTGTGTGTGCGTGTGTGTGTGTGCGTGCGTGCGTGTGTGTGTGTGTGTGTGTGTGTGTGTGTGTGTGTATTTGTTAGTGGCTCCGCCTTCTCGGTCTTCCAGGCAACAGCATCTGTTGCATTTTTCCAACAGGAAGTGGGAGTGGAGTAAGACGCTGGTAGGGGGTGACTTGCTCTTTAAGTAAGGGGTATGTTGTGGATTTGAGCGGACAGCTAATCTGAATGCACCAAGGACAAAAGCGTGTTTCTATCTAAAAATATCTAAAATGTCCTACATTTAATAGTGTAAAGTTGGTAAATTGGAATGCTTTAACCCTTTGATGCATGAATTATGAAATCTTCAGCCATGATTTTTTTAACAATTTTTTTCATTCATCTTTAGGTGTGAATGAAACAAATTTCAACAAATATTTTTTGTAAAATTTTATAATTTACAAATAATTTATTACAGGTCCACCTTAGTGGACCACGTGCATTCTGAACATGAAATATGTTGGCTTGACTTGCTGAAGTCCAAATGGAGGGGCTCAAATACAATAAAGTCTTCAACAGCTGTGCTTAATAGCAAAAACAAATAAATAACAATTTTGAGTACCTGTCCACTGTAGTGACCATCATGCACCAAAGGGTTAAAAGCTTAATATATTACATTCACTTATGACCAATAAGCTGTGATACTCTATATAAATATAGAATATCAACCTGCTTGGTCGTTGGATGTTTAATCAGAAGATTCTAGCATTCTTTGTTTATTCAGGGATTGTAGAACACTTAGTCTTGATTCAAGGAAAGAGTCAGGTTTATAAAACGTAAGATTTTATTTTCTAACAGGTAAAAACATGATAAGTTAACTGTTACTGTGATGGATGGACCTAGGTGGATGGAATGTGATATATGGTGACTATATGTTAATGTGAGGTTATCAGAACCTTCGTATCTAGAAGACTTGAGTTCTGGGTGTCAAAAGAATTGGTATGCATTAAAGTATGAAGTTGGTTCTTATCAAAAAGGCATCAGACGCAATCTGTCATGTCCACGTACCCCAAGTGAAGATTTTGTTTTGGATCCAAGATGTCGAGGGGTCGGGTGACCCCAAGGTACCGAAGTCCATAGGAAAAACCGCAGTACGACCAGATCAGTCCAGAGTTGTCTCCAGATCACGACAGGTTGGAACTAGTTTGCGTCTAGAAGGACTCTTAAGGAGTCAGAACAGTATCAGCTTTGTTCTGCAGGATTTGTTTGCTGTGTTAGCAGTAGGCAGCTTTTAGCAGGGTTTTGGCAGCTTGCCAAAAATGCTCAGGGTTAAAGAGTTTTCACTCCGGATGGCCATTCCGTAGCATCTAGAACTGAATGGTGAATGATGGAAAGCTGGAATGTGACTGCTGAATCACCTTGGTGATTCTGTTGTAATATTCTCATGTTATGATTTAATAACAAATTAGAATCTGCCAAGTAAGATGAGTTCTACCAAGAACCTCAGAAAACACGCCATCTCGAGATACCAGATGCTCTGATCTGGGGTAAAGAAATATCTATGTGTCACGAGTTTAACTTCTATCTATCTATCTATCTACAGGTCCTTCTCAAAAAATTTGCATATTGTGATAAAGTTCATAATTGTCTGTAATGTACTGATAAACATTAGACTGTGGGCGACGGTGGCACAGGAGTTAAGTGCTTGCCCCGTAATCGGAAAGTTGCAGGTTCGAGCCCCGCTCAGTCTGTCGCTGTCGTTGTGTCCTTGGGCAAGACACTTAACCCACGTTGCCTGCTGGTGGTGATCAGAGGGACCGGTGGCGCCAGGTCTCGGCAGCCTCGCCTCTGTCAGTGCGCCCCAGGGCAGCTGTGGCTACATCGTAACTCCTCACCATCAGTGTGTGAATGGGTGAATGACTGATTGTGTTGTAAAGTGCCTTGGGGGGGTTCCAGGACTCTAGAAGGTGCTACAGGTGCTGGCCAGTAAATTAGAATATCATCAAAAGGTTGAAAATATTTCAGTAATTCCATTCAAAACGTGAAACTTGTACATTATATTCATGCAATGCACACAGACCAATGTATTTCCGATGTTTATTACGTTTAATTTTGATATTTATAGGTGACAACCAATGAAAACATCAAATCTGGTATCTCAGACAATTAGAATATTCTAAAGGCCAATGAAAAAATGTTTGTTTCTCTAATGTTGGCCAACTGAAAAGAATGAACATGAAAAGAATGTGCATGTTAGCACTCAATACTTAGTCGGGGCTCCTTTTGCCTCAATAACTGCAGTAATGCGGCGTGGCATGGACTCGATCAGTCTGTGGCACTGCTCAGGTGTTATGAGAGCCCAGGTTGCTCTGATAGTCGTCTTCAGCTCCTCTGCATTGTTGGGTCTAGCGTATTGCATCCTCCGCTTCACAATACCCCATACCCAGGCGAGTTTGCTGGCCAATCAAGGACAGGGATACCATGGTCCTTGAACCAGGTGCTGGTGGTTTTGGCACTGTGTGCAGGTGCCAAGTCCTGTTGAAAGGTGAAGTCTGCATCCCCATAAAGTTGGTCAGCAGCAGGAAGCATGAAGTGCTCTAAAACTTCCTGGTAGACGGCTGCATTGACCCTGGACCTCAGGAAACAGAGTGGGCCAACACCGGCAGATGACATGGCACCCCACACCATCACTGACGGTGGAAACTTTACACTGGACCTCATGCAACGTGGATTCTGTGCTTCTCCGCTCTTCCTCCAGACTCTGGGTCCTTGATTTCCAAAGGAAATGCAGAACTTGCTTTCATCAGAAAACATAACTTTGGACCACTCAGCATCAGTCCAGTCCTTTTTGTCCTTGGCCCAGGCGAGACGCTTCTTGCGCTGTTTCTTGTTCAAGAGTGGCTTGACACACGGAATGCGACACCTGAATCCCATGTCTTTCATGAGTCTCCTCGTGGTGGTTCTTGAAGCGCTGACTCCAGCTGCAGTCCACTCTTTGTGGATCTCCCCCACATTTTTGAATGGGTTTGTCGTCACAATTCTCTGCAGGGTGCGGTTATCCCTAGAGCTTGTACACTTTTTTCTACCACATTTTTTCCGTCCCTTCGCCTGTCTGTTAATGTGCTTGGACACAGAGCTCTGCGAACAGCCAGCTTCTTTAGCAATCACCTTTTGTGTCTTGCCCTCCTTGTGCAAGGTGTCAATGATTGTCTTTTGGACAGCTGTTAAGTCAGAAGTCTTCCCCATGATTGTGGTGCCTTCAAAACAAGACTGAGGGACCTTTTAAAGGCCTTTGCAGGTGTTTTGAGTAAATCAGCTGATTAGAGTGGCAGCAGGTGTCTTCTATATTCAGCCTTTTCAGAATATTCTAATTTTTTGAGATACCAAATTTGGAGTTTTCATTAGTTGTCACTTATGAATATCAAATTTAAATGTAATGAACATTGGAAATACATTGGTCTGTGTGCATTGCATGAATATAATGTACAAGTTTCACGTTTTGAATGGAATTACTGAAATATTTTCAACCTTTTGATGATATTCTAATTTACTGGCCAGCACCTGTATATCAAATGCAGGCCATTTACCATATACCATTTCATATATATTAGATTCATTACACACGACTGAAGTAGTTCAAGCCTTTAATTTTTTCTAATATTGATTATTTTGGCTAGTAGCGGTTTTAGGCACGGGCAGACAGGGCAGTTGCCCGGGGCGGCATTTTTTCATGACACAAAAGGGGCGCACAAGCGCGGAGTAAAAAAAAAAAAAAAAGAAATCTGCGCAGCACCGAGGTTTTCTATTATCTGTCATATGACAGTGTCTGGATTGGAAACAGCAAGTTGGCGCCCCGTGCAGCTGCAGGCGCTCCTGCTGACTGAGAACGTTCCCGTGCACCGTGTGTCTATGAAGAACAGGATGGGGAGGGGTGCGGCGGGGGAATTCACCTCTGCGTCTTTCCCAAATGAAATGAGTGTGCAGGGGCTGAATCAACTGTATTAACATGGCTAAAGTCAATCACATCTTAACGTTCTTCCATTTTTCATTCATAATATCATAAACACAGGCCTATCATTCTTTCAGGTTTCTCTGAATTGTGTGAAATGGCCGAATAAAAAAAGGAAAAACAAAACGATTTTGTGGTCACCCCCCTCCCCCCCCCCCTCCATCAAGGTCAAATTGTTTAGTCCTGACTAAAGGAAACTTACTGAGTCAGGAGCCAAACAGAAGAGATGAACATAAAAAGGCTAAAACCACCAGGTGCCCCATTCAGGGGGGAAAAAAAAGAAAAAAGAGGAGAAAGATAAAGGTATGTAGCTCTCATGATGCATGTTTTCAATTTTTTGAACCAGTTAACTGGGATTTTAACGGTTAAATGCGGTCAACTAATTGCTAACAGAGCTAATAGGGCTGAAATATCGAAACGAATATTCAAATGGTTTGAAAAAAGTCCTTGAATCGTTTTTTACTGATTCAAACTAGGATTTGTTAAATACTCACTGCAGTCTGTGGCCTGCCTGAACAACAACAAACACATGTTGATCATGTTCACATAATAATAAATAAAACAACTCTACAAGCAGAAGAAAACACCCCAGTCACCACTAACTATCCTGTTTGTTTATTGCAGATGGCTGCACTGATTATTTTTTACATGATTTGTTCTGTAAAAGTTGGCATTTTTGGTAGTCTACAGTTTTTTATGTCAGTTTAAATTACAATTTCAGAGGCAATTCTAAAATATTATGGATCATGAGATCTATTGGAGATCTACCCCAACTTTTGGACTGCTCTGCCAGTCACTGTGGCTCAAGCTGAGAGGAGCTTTTCAAACTTGATCAAGTCATACCTGAGGTCAACTATGTTTCAGGGGCAGCTCACTAACCTGGCTCTGATTAGTATCAATCACTCAGTAGGGGAGCAGATTTCATATGATGACATTATTGATGACGTTGCATCAAGGTTAGGTTTTAATTTTAGTTTGTGTTTTCTATTCTAAGTGCAATGCTGTAGTGATTATCTTTAGTTTGTTATGTGTGAAATATTTTTGCTATTTAGAATATTTATTATCTATTATGTTCATATATTCTTAATATTTAGTTATTGTTTGTTTTTGTATATTTGATTCTATATATTTTGATACAGTATATAATGTATAGTGCTTTACATTCTGACAACTTCATAGTAATTAATGTAAATATGTGCAACTTAGAAAAATGAATGTTCAATAGTCGTTCTAATAAAACATGCCTGTTTGTAGAAAACATGCGTGTGTTCGTGCAGGTGGGGTGGTGTGTGTGTGTGTGTGTGTGTGGGGGGGGGGGGGGGGGGGCGCTCAAAGGGGGCCTCGCCCGGGGAGTAATTCGATGTCGAACCGCCACTGATTTTGGCGTACAGCTCATGAAAACCCAAAATTCCTATCTCAAAAAATTTGCATATTTCATCCGACCAATAAAAGAAAAGTGTTTTTAATACAAAAAAAGTCAACCTTCAAATAATGATGTTCAGTTATACACTCAGTACTTGGTCGGGAATCCTTTTGCAGAAATGACTGCTTCAGTGCAGCGTGGCATGGAGGCAATCAGCCTGTGGCACTGCTGAGGTGTTATGGAGGCCCAGGATGCTTCGATAGCGGCCTTAAGGTCATCCAGAGTTTTAGGTCTTGCGTCTCTCAACTTTCTCTTCACAATATCCCACAGATTCTCTACGGGGTTCAGGTCAGGAGAGTTGGCAGGCCAACTGAGCACAGTAATACCATGGTCAGTAAACCATTTACCAGTGGTTTTGGCACTGTGAGCAGGTGCCAAGTCGTGCTGAAAAATGAAATATTCATCTCCATAAAGCTTTTCAGCAGATGGAAGCATGAAGTGCTCCAAAATCTCCTGATAGCTAGCTGCATCGACCCTGCCCTTGATAAAACACAGTGGACCAACACCAGCAGCTGACATGGCAACCCAGACCATCACTGACTGTGGGTACTTGACACTGGACTTCAGGCATTTTGGCAGTTCCTTCTGCCCAGTCATCCTCCAGACTCTGGCACCTTGATTTCTGAATGACATGCAAAATTTGCTTTCATCCGAAAAAAGTACTTTGGACCACTGAGTAACAGTCCAGTGCTGCTTCTCTGTAGCCCAGGTCAGGCGCTTCTGCCGCTGTGTCTGGTTCAAAAGTGACTTGACCTGGAGAATGTGGCACCTGTAGCCCATTTCCTGCACACGCCTGTACACGGTGGCTCTGGATGTTTCTACTCCAGACTCAGTCCACTGCTTCCGCAGGTCTCCCAAGGTCTGGAATCGGTCCTTCTCCACAATCTTCCTCAGGGTCCGGTCACCTCTTCTCGTTATGCAGCGTTTTCCGCCACACTTTCTCCTTCCCACTGAGGTGCCTTCATACAGCACTCTGGGAACAGCCTATTCGTTCAGAAATTTCATTCTGTGTCTTACCCTCTTGCTTGAGGGTGTCAATGATGGCCTTCTGGACAGTAGTCAGGTCTGTATTCTTACCCATGATTGCGGTTTTGAGTAATGAACCAGGCTGGGAGTTTTTAAAAGCCTCAGGAATCTTTTGCAGGTGTTTAGAGTTAATTAGTTGATTCAGATGATTAGATTAATAGCTCATTTTTCATGATATGCTAATTTTTTGAGATAGGAATTTTGTGTTTTCATGAGCTGTATGCAAAAATCATCAATATTAGAAACAATAAAAGGCTTGAACTACTTCAGTTGTGTGTAATGAATCTAATATATATGAAAGTCTAATGTTTATCAGTACATTACAGAAAATAGTGAACTTCATCACAATATGCTAATTTTTGAGAAGGACCTCTATCTATCTATCTATCTATCTATCTATCTATCTATCTATCTATCTATCTATCATCTATCTATCTATCGTAGTGTGATTGCAGGCCAAAACCAAACATAAGTTGCACGTTTTTTCAGAAAGCTACATACAGGGAGTGCAGAATTATTAGGCAAGTTGTATTTTTGAGGAATAATTTTATTATTGAATAACAACCATGTTCTCAGTGTACCCAAACAACTCATTAATATCAAAGCTGAATGTTTTTGGAAGTAGTTTTTTTTGTTTGTTTTTAGTTTTAGCTATTTTAGGGGGATATCTGTGTGTGCAGTAGGGGTTGTATGAACTAGTCGACTAGTCGACTTCACTGCTCTGTAGTGACTTTTTATGCCTTTCAGCGACTAGTCGCTGTCACGTGATAACGACAAAATGGAGTCTGCGGAAAACACAGCAGGTGACAAGCCGGGTGGGTCATTGCAGCAAACTAGCAGAAATGTTTCAGTTGTGTGGAAATACTTCACTAAAGATGAATCTTCTAATTCTGTAACATGTAAAATCTGCAAGTCCGTTCTAAAATATAACAAAAATACAAGTGCTATGCACATGCATTTGAAAAGGAATCCGCTAATGCTAGCTGAGGAGGGACAACCCAAGTCGCATGTTCAGCAGTCAATCAGCGCTTTCACCAAACGTCCAGCTGTAACAGAAAGACGACGGCAGCAAATCACCAATTTGTTGGTGAATTTTACCGTCAAAGACATCAGACCATTAGCTGCAGTCCATGGAGACGGCTTCAGAGACCTACTGAATTTTTTCGAACGAGGTTACAACGTCCCATCCTACAACACACTGTGGAACGCCATTGCACACCAGTATGATAACCTGCGTGAAAATATTGGTGAAGAAATGAAAGGCCAGAGTGTTTCGCTAACAACTGATCTGTGGACATCTTCCACCATGGAGCCGTATATTACGGTAACTGCTCACTACGTTACCGATTCATGGCAGCTGAAGGCCCGGGTGCTCTGTATCGCCATGATGCCAGAGAGGCACACGGCTGTAAACATTGCTGATCGGCTGTCTAAAATAATCAGTGAATGGGGAATACAGGTGTTTTGCACAGTCCACGATAATGCCAGTAACATGAATCTAGCCATGGAGCTATGCGAGATGTTTCCACATGATCTGGGCTGCACCGGACACACACTGCAGCTGGCAATTAAAGCTGGATTAGTTTTACCTGAGGTGGTGAAAGCTGTCGACGCAGCAAGAAGAGTTGTCAGCCACTTTCGCCACTCTTCACTTGCATCTTGCGCTCTGAAACAGCGTCAGGAACAGCTTGGCGTAAAATCCAACAAACTCCAGACTGACTGTCCTGTTCGGTGGAATTCTACTTTTGTCATGCTCCAGCGGCTGTTCGAGCAGAGGATCGCGGTCCAGTCCGTACTTGCAGATGAAGCGGTCACAAAGTCAAGCGTCCAGAAGTCACTTGCCATGAGAGCCTCCCAGTGGGAGCTTGTGGAACAGCTGATTCCTGTGCTGCAACCTCTGGCAAAGGCTACTGAAATAATGTGTGGCGAGTTACACGTTGGGCTCTCTTTCATTTATCCTGTGATTTTCAACATGATCAGCAGCACTCTGTGTGTTGAAGAGTCTGACCTGGCAGCTGTACGCACTTTCAAAAACACGGTCCGACAACAGCTGGAAACGCGCTTCAAACTGAGGTCTGAGGATCTGACCGAATCTATCCCGATAGTTGCCTGCATGTTAGACCCTCGCTTCAAACATCTTCAGTTCATCCCGCAGAATAAAAGAGAGGAAGCCCAGAGACACCTGGACGTCCTGCTACAAAACGGAGAGCCGCCTGCAGCAACAGGTAGGTCCACTGAACTATAATACGCTCATATTATTCAGATGCATGCAGCATAGGTAATTTTAAACTTATCATTTTAGGTGAAGCTCAAGCCGAGGACACAACTGATGTCCAAATTGAGCCGATGACTGGGAAAAAAGCCAGACTCAAGGAAGACTTTGTGCAACTTTTTGGACCGCATTATCAAAGTGACAGGAGATCAATTCACTGCTCCACTGCAGCTGAAGAAATCCGGGATTATTTTTCAACACCACACATTCCCACCATGGACAATCCGCTCCAGTGGTGGTCCCGCAACCAGGCTAGATTTCCCCGTTTGGCAAAGCTAAGCAAAAGCTATTTGGCTGTTCCAGCTACCAGTACCCCGAGCGAGAAGATTTTTTCACTTGCCGGGAATACGATCACCCGACAGCGGGCGAGCCTTCATCCTGATCATGTGGATGCACTAATTTTCTTTCACGCAAACCAGGTTCAAAAACAAATGACCAAGCAGACTGTCGGCAGCGAGTAAACATACGTTTTTTGTGGACTTTTTTTAGGAGTTTTAATTTTGCGCACTTAATTTGACATGTTACACAAGAGTTACATGATTATTGTTACTGATTAGCAGCAATAAGCCTGCTTGTTCTCTTTTATGCTCTGCATTCAAGAATGTTTTTGAAGCTGATTGTTGTCAGCATTTGCAATAAGGGTTGACAATAAAGCCTAAGTGTTCTAAAGCTGTCCTGTCTACTGCGTTTATGCTACACATTCTCACACCCAAGCATCAAAAATGACGCAGTGTGACCAAGCGTTTGTCTCCAAAAGGAGGGAGCTCCTGCGCTCTTCGGTCACCAACCGCCGCTTCCGGTGTATGACGTCATCAATGACTAGTCGAAGTCGACTCGACTTTCATTACTTGACTGTCGACTTAAAAAAAAATAAAGTCGTGCAGGCCCTAGTGTGCAGGTGACTATTACTGTGCATAATTATTAGGCAACTTAACAAAAAACAAATATATATCCATTTCAATTATTTATTTTTACCAGTGAAAACCAATATAACATCTTCACATTCCCAAATATACATTTCTGACATTCAAAAACAATACTTAAACAAATCAGCGACCAATATAGCCACCTTTCATTGCAAGGACACTCAAAAGCCTGCCATCCATGGATTCTGTCAGTGTTTTGATCTGTTCACCATCAACATTGCGTGCAGCAGCAACCACAGCCTCCCAGACACTGTTCAGAGAGGTGTACTGTTTTCCCTCCTTGTAAATCTCACATTTGATGATGGACCACAGGTTCTCAATGGGGTTCAGATCAGGTGAACAAGGAGGCCATGTCATTAGTTTTTCTTCTATTATACCCTTTCTTGCCAGCCATGCTGTGGAATACTTGGACGTGTGTGAGCATTGTCCTGCATGAAAATCATGTTTTTCTTGAAGGATGCAGACTTCTTCCTGTACCACTGCTTGAAGAAGGTGTCTTCCAGAAACTGGCAGTAGGACTGGGAGTTGAGCTTGACTCCATCCTCAACCCGAAAAGGCCCCACAAGCTCATCTTTGATGATACCAGCCCAAACCAGTACTCCACCTCCACCTTGCTGGCGTCTGAGTCGGACTGGAGCTCTCTCCCCTTTACCAATCCAGCCACGGGCCCATCCATCTGGCCCATCAAGACTCACTCTCATTTCATCAGTCCATAAAACCTTAGAAAATCAGTCTTGAGATAATTCTTGGCCCAGTCTTGACATTTCAGCTTGTGTGGCTTGTTCAGTGGTGGCCGTCTTTCAGCCTTTCTTACCTTGGCCATGTCTCTGAGTATTGCACACCTTGTGCTTTTGGGCACTCCAGTGATGTTGCAGCTCTGAAATATGGCCAAACTGGTGGCAAGTGGCATCTTGGCAGCTGCACGCTTGACTTTTCTCAGTTCATGGGCAGTTATTTTGCGCCTTGGTTTGTCCACACGCTTCTTGCGACCCTGTTGACTATTTTGAACGAAACGCTTGATTGTTCGATGATCACGCTTCAGAAGCTTTGCAATTTTAAGACTGCTGCATCCCTCTGCAAGATATCTCACTATTTTTGACTTTTCTGAGCCTGTCAAGTCCTTCTTTTGACCCATTTTGCCAAAGGAAAGGAAGTTGCCTAATAATTATGCACAGCTGATATAGGGTGTTGATGTCATTAGACCACACCCCTTCTCATTACAGAGATGCACATCACCTAATATGCTTAATTGGTAGTAGGCTTTCGAGCCTATACAGCTTGGAGTAAGACAACATGCATGAAGAGGATGATGTGGACAAAATACTCATTTGCCTAATAATTCTGCACTCTCCCTGTAAAATGTTATAGATTGCCTGAGAGTTTTCATTTTATTCAGCCTCATTTACTTTTTCATTTAAAAAGTCCAATTTACTATTCAGCACTGCATCTGCTTTATTTGTCCTCATTCCTGGATGGGATTGTATTTATGAGGTATGTCGCATCAACTAAAAATGCAGCACATCTCTGAATTGTAAATATCCCAGGAAATTATTTCCTTCATTTCCAGAAAACAAACAAAAAAAACTGTCTTTGTTGGATCCACTTAGTGCTCACAGTGTTGATTTAATTTGGCATTCATAATTTGCACATTTGCAACATTTGCTCACTGCCTGCCAGCAACAAAACAAGCATGCACTAAGTTATAGAAATGACTCCATGAGCCCTGCACAATGAGCTGCTGAACCCATCTGCAAGACACTATGGTATTTTCAGAGTTTGCATGCACTGACTGCTTAATTTTCAGACTTAATTATCTGAATGTTGTCCTGTTTTCTGCTGACCCCTAAGAGCTGTCTGAGTTACAGCAAAAGGCAAAGCCCTGCTTGCTATTCAGCTGTCTATGCCTCTTTTTGTCCCCAAAGATGGTGAAACTGAATACAAACTGAATGTTAAACCACCTTTACTTTGGAAATCAGAAGTGTTATTTGAAAAGAAATGTGAGTTAAACGTGTCACATAGTGGTCAAGATGAGTCAGAACACACAGAAGATAGAATCTGAGCTTCTGATCATTTTTAGAGGCATTCAAGTGTTAAGAAAAATGTTTACGCACCTAATCGGGAACATGGGTGAGAGCCTTGAGAGTTATGTGCCGCACACTTATTATGAATAGGGTAAAAGTGGCTGAATGCAGGGTCTAAATAAAATTTATGGGCTCAGGTCCAAAAGTGGCAGCCTCTTGCAGGTAGTTTAACTTTTATGAAATTCTTAATGTGCACTTTCAGTGATAATTGAGGTTTGTATGAGTCCCCTATAGTTGATCAACTGTTAGAGCACATGTATTGGTACACAGGAAATGTGTTCTGTGTACGTGTCAGATGGGGAAAACTATTCTCGGGTGCGGTGCGAGACGGTTGGTAGCCAAAGGCAGGAACTTTGGTGGTCTGATGCTCGGCTACAGAAGCTGATTCTTGGCATGTGGAATGTCACCTCTCTAGTGGGGAGAGAGCCTGAGTTGGTGTGTGAGGTTGAGATGTTTTGACTAAATATATTCAGACTGGCCTTGATGCATGGCTCTGGCTTAAGAAGCAGTTTCCGTGAGAGGGATTGGACTGGCCCCAACTCAATAGGCACCTGATGGGTACCAGCGGTCCAAGCGAATGTGGCCTGGGTGGTCACAGAGGCAAAAGCCCAGGTGTGGGAGGAGTCCTCTGGACCCAGCCGCGGACATTCGCCTCCTCTTGGGCCGGGACATCATCCAAGCTCACAAGGTGCACAGTCAGGTAAATGGTCCAAACAGTGCACCTTATGCCCAATGCCTCGATCTGGGATGGGTGGTTGTAGGTGATGTCTGTCTCTCAGGTGCCCACAAACCCACAGTAAACTCTTTCAAGACAGACATTCTGAATAACGGGCACCCTATTTACCTTAGCCTCTGTGGAAGCAAAATCTATATAAAAGAGAGATATACAGAAAGCTGTCCTAAATTCGAGAAGACACAAGCAGAACTAGGAAGACACATTTTCCAGCAAACAGTAGATGATGACAAAATGGCTCTTTCAGTAGAAGATGCATTGTTCCTGAAAATTATGCACAGAGACTTCACTAAAGATGAGGCGAACAACTGGGTAGCTCCACTCCCATTCTGCTCCCCCGGACAGCGTTTACCCAACAATAGGGACCAAGCCCTCAGTCGCTTAATGTCGCTCCGCAAAACACTGAAAAAGAAACCTGAAATGAAAGACCAGTACATTGAGTTTTTAGACATTACTTTCAGCAAGGTCCACGCTGAACCAGCTCCAGCTCTAACTCCAGAACAAGAATGCTGGTACCTCCCTAGTTTTGGCATTTACCACCCTCAAAAGCCAGGAAAAATTAGGGTGGTTTTTGATTCAAGTGCGCAATCCAACAATGTTTCTCTCAATTATGTGCTACTAAAAGGGCCAGACCTCAATAATACTCTCGTGGGAGTGTTGATGCATTTCAAGTCCGACCCATACGCAGTCATGGCTGATGTGGAGCAAATGTTTTACAATTTTGTGGTCAGAGAAGACCATTGCAACTACCTTCGCTTCTTGTGGTTCAAAAACCATGATCTGGATGGAGAGGTACAGGAATTCAGGATGAGAGTCCACGTGTTCGGGAACTGCCCCTCCCCATCAGTAGCCATTTATGGACTGAAACGAACAGCGATGGAGGGAGAAAAAGAACACGGTAATGATGTAAGAGAGTTCATTGAACGCCACTTTTATGTGGATGATGAACTAAAATCATTTCCTTCCGCTGATGAGGCCATCAACATTCTCTGTGGGGCTCAGAAGATGCTGGCTCAGTGTAACATACACCTGCATAAAATTTCATCCAACTGTCCTACCATCACAAATGCTTTTCCAAGTGAGGACCTTGCGGCTGACATGCAGGGCCTTGACCTTGGACAGACACCCATGCAGCGAAGCTTGGGCTTAGGCTGGGACCTGTCTACAGACTTGTTCAGGTTCCAGATAACCATCAATGAGAAGCCCTTCACTAAGCGTGGAGTATTGTCAGTCGTTAATAGTGTGTATGACCCACTTGGCTCTGCTGTCCCTGTCACTGTAGAGGGCAGGATCATACTCAGAGACATTTCCACTGACATTTGTGAATGGGACACTGAACTCCCTAAAGACAAATTACAGCAGTGGCAACAGTGAAAACACTCCCTCAAACATCTACAACAACTTGAGATTCCCAGAATGTTCACCTCAATACCACTCTCTGCAACAGTAACCAAGGAAATCCATTTTTTCTGCAATGCTTCTACCAAGGCAGTGGCTGCTGTTGCCTACCTTAAACTCACAGACAGAGATGGTCATAATGAAGTGGGCTTCCTTCTTGGCAAGGCACGGCTTGCTCCAAAACCAGATATCACCTTACCCAGACTTGAGCTCTGTGCCGCGGTCCTGGCTGTCGAGGTGGCAGAGTTAGTCGTGGACGAGCTGGACATCGCAGTGGATCAGGTGAGCTTCTATTCAGACTCCAAAGTAGTCCTTGGTTACATCTTCAACACAACAAGGCGTTTTTATGTCTATGTGCACAACAGAGTGGAACGCATCAGGCAATCTACACAAGCTCGCCAGTGGCATTATGTGCCCACTCACTTAAATCCTGCTGATCATGCCACGTGCGCATTACCTGCGAAGCAGCTTTCTACCTCCACATGGCTCAGTGGACCCGCATTCCATGCCAAGTCCGAAACAGGTCAATCTCAGGCAGAGTAATTTGATCTTGTAGACCCAGAGACTGACAACGAACTGCGTCATGAGGTAACTTCTTGTGTTACCACTCTTGCAAAAGATGTTCTCAGTAGTGCCAGATTCGAAAGGTTTTCAATTTGAAATGCACTACTGAAAGCTATATCTAAACTCCGACACATTGTTCAGTCCTTTAAGCAGAACATAGAAGGCTCCTGTCAAGGCTGGCACAGCTGTAGTGAGCATTTAACTGAAAATCAGCTTGATCAAGCTAAGATCATTATCATTCGCACCGTCCAGAGAGAAGCCTATGCAGGTGACATAAGACAGCTTGAGAAGAGTATGCCCCTCCAAAGGTCAAGCCCACTTAGCAAACTAAACCCATTTCTTTACACAAATGGAATACTCAGAGTGGGTGGGAGACTAAGACGAGCACAGTTGACGTCGGATGAAACAAATCCTATCCTCGTCCCATCTAAACACCACCTGTCCCAGCTCATTATAAGACACTTCCATGTGAAAGTATGCCATCAGGGCAGACATTTTACCGAAGGGGCAGTTATAGCTGCAGGCTTTTGGATTGTGGGAGGGAAAAAAGCAATAAGCAAAATGATATTCAGCTTTGTGACCTGTCAAAAACCAAGAGGAAGCCAGCAGGAACAGATTATGGCTGAGCTACCAGAGGATAGGCTGTCCACTGACCCTCCCTTCACACATGTAGGGCTTGATGTGTTCGGGCCCTGGCCTGTCACTGTCAGAAAAACGCGTGGTGGGCAAGCAGATGCAAAGCGATAGGAAGTCATATTTATGTGCATGAGCACACGGGCCATTCATATTGAAGTTATAGAATCAATGGACACGTCGTCATTCATCAATGCCCTGCGTCGTTTTTTTGCTATCAGAGGTGCAGTCAAACTTCTTAGGTCCGATTGTGGGACAAATTTTGTGAGTGCCTGCAAAGAGCTGCATATAGACAAACAGGGCTGCTACAACAGCAAACTAAATAGCTTTCTGGAGGACTCTGGCTGCAAGGGGCTTTTCAACCCCCCACATGCGTTGCACATGGCTAGCTCCTGGGAGCGCATGATTAGGGTCACGCGCAAAATCCTTGATGCAATGCTCCTGGAACACAGGAATGCAAAACTTACCCACGAAATACTGGTGACCTTAATGGCTGAAGTCACTGCAATAGTGAATGCTCGTCCGTTAACAGCAGTGTCTGCAGATCCAGATAACCCAGTCATCCTGACCCCTGCCATGCTGCTCACGCAAAAGGTTACGACCCCACCAATCCCACCAGGTCAGTTTGGAAACAGTGATCTGTTCAAAGCTCAATGGAGGCCCGTTCAATACCTCGCTAATGCTTTCTGGAGACAATGGAAAAAAGAACACATCTCGGGACTTCAGGACCGCCGCAAATGGAAAACAGTGAAGCCTAACCTACAAACAGGAGATGTTGTTCTTTTAAAAGAGACACTCGAACATAGGAACAACTGGCCACTTGGACTCATCACCAAAATCTTTCCCAGTGAGGATGGGCTTGTAAGGAAAATAGAGGTGAAGATTTTCTGCAAGGGCGAACACAGGTGTTACATAAGGCCTATTAGTGAGGTTGTGCTATTGGTGTCTAAGGATTGTACTTAAAAGCAGAAACTTTGTGTCACTGTATTTTACTTGCTTTGTTTTGTGCCAGTTGAGAATGACATTCCACGGATGTCAGGCGGGGACTGCCCCCTCTGTTGTCGCTTTATTGAGTTTCTTTGGCTGGGGCATTTCTCAGTTTTCCCACCAGTGGGCAGTATTACCCCTTGAGGTTTGTTGCTTTTTCTTTGGTTGTTTGGTGTGCGCTACACTGTCCCCTTTGGGGATGTGTTGTAAGCAGCAGGAAAAGTTCACTCAGGCAGTGTGAGAGAATGCGTGGAGCAGAAAACAACCCGCGCAACTTTGAGCCCAGTTTACGTCGTCGGGGAGTTTGTTGAACCATAATCTGTAAGTAATCAACGTGTAGCTTTGTTTTCTGTAAAATTTGTTACTTTCATGTTACTTAAAAGCTTATTTGAATGTATAAGGATGGTGAATGAAAGCATAAGGAAAGCTATGTTGCTAACCTGTTTTTGGTTACAAAATATGTAAATACTGATGCTTACATGTTATTTTACTGTATGTTCACAGTCTTACAAATTAAAAGAGGAAAAAACGGTCTTCAGAAAAAGACAAAAAGACAAAGCGATGTGTCCTGTCGTTCCTGGAACCATGTCCTTTTATGTTAAGCTCGCTGCATAGGGTGAATAGCCATACATTCACCTGAGGGCAGTAGAACAGAGCCAGTCATAAATGTCTGTCTTTATTGTTAAATAAAAACGAGGAGAAAGAGGGATTTTAGTAGCTATAACAGCTGTGTACACTTTAAGCTTTGTGCATGTAATTATACCAGATATGCGGTCGATGGCTACAGTCCACTCTATTCTTTGTTGCAGATAAACAAGATTTTGTTTGTTTGTTTATTAGGTGATTCTAGCCTGTTAAAATGGGCTAGAGAATGTTGGTTACATTTTATTTAAAGTGAGTGTCAAAACTCTTTGTAATGTAATAATAATTACATTTGAGAAATCAGTTTAATTTAAACAATGCTGAAAATGTGCTTGTTTGTTAAATCATTTTAGGTTCACTTTTAAAGTATCTGGGAGAACCTGCAGCTGAATCGTCTGTCCAGCATCAGCAAAGCACCTCAGCTTCTCTGCTTTCCTCAGGTGAGTCTGCTGTGTCAGTAAATACTTGTAATGATTAAAATAGTTTTACTTGTGTGAGAACGACATCATGTTATGTCATGAAATATCCAGTAAATTTATTTTCTCTTTTGTTCTCAACATGTTTATGGGACTAGAGCATGCTGCTCCTCTGGCAAGCCCCCTAGCCTCCCTGCCACTAACTGCTGCACCTGGTTGTTCAGGTGAGTGCATTCTGCTCATATTGACAGCAACATTTATTCCACTGTTGTCTTTTTCTGATTAATGTGAAGATCATGTAACATATTTTTTCATAAATATCCTGTCCTTTTTTATTCATAGAAAGAATGATGTATTCCAAAAAATATATCAGGCTACAATTTGTGCTGCATTCACACCTCTTCAGCACTCCTTTAAAGGAGTCTCAGTCGTTATTCACATGACATCCATCTGTATATGATAATATCCAAACCTGTGTATTGCTCTGTGTATAAGCTCAACGCTACCGGTGACCGTAGCTTTAGCATATCTTCGATCAACAATCAATGGTCTGGCAATAATCAGTATTAACTATGAGGTTGGGGGTCAGATTTCATATGATGATGTCATTGATGACTGCAGCAAGAAAGTCCAGAAGGATTTCACTGTAAAATATGACTGTGATTTACAAAATAAAACAAAGTAGAAATCTTCCAATCAGGGTTAATTTGCAAATTGCATCTTTTTAATTTGTTAATTATTATTTTTGTTATTTATTTATTTATTTACATATGATAACATTCTTTGTGATAATAATTTGCACAAAATATTGTAGCTTTCTGATAGTTGTTGATTATATTTTGAGATTCTTGAGCGTATACATTTATCCTGGCAGCTGCTGTGTTTGTAATGAAGATGGTGCACTACTTTACTGTTAAAAAATGAGAAAAAATATATTTTGTTCTTGGTGTTCAGTTTTCTTCGTTTCTTAGTTTATCTTTTTTTTTCCCCTAGACTTTCAGTTCCTGTGATCTTCATGTTTTTTTCTCTGTTATTTTATTTCCTTGCCCCTCCAGTTATTTTTAGTCATTTTAGCGTCCTCTTGTTTAATAGAAGTGTCTTTAAATTAGCTTTGAAGAAATGTACACATTTTGATTTATTACTTAAATGAATGTACAGCTTTATGGACATGAAAGATGTGAGGTGTGTGTATTTTGTTAGTGTGGTTTCATAAGTAATTGACCAGCACTTTTATAGTGTCTTTCTCAGTCCGAGGACACAGCGCTATGCTGTAGTGGCGGCAGCATTTTTTTTCAAGTGGTACTCGCTGCAGAACCACAAAGGCGGAGCTGCATCAGAAGGTGGAGCTGCATCAGAGTCAGCCCCGCCCAATCATGTAAACTTAAGGTGGAGCTGCTATTTCACTCGTCCCATGGCCTGTTTCACCTTCTGTTTTCATGATGAAACATGATCCCTCAATTTACTCTTGACTTTTTTTTATATAAATGAGGGAAAGGATCAGTTGGAAAAGAAGCATGATTCATTTGTTTCATATTTCATGACTTTATTTTTAATCTATTTCTGTTTAAGATCATTGTGATTTTATGACTTTGTTTTATTTAGTTTTGATCTATGTGAAGCACTTTGTGATTTTGTCTGTGATGAGTGCTATAAAAAGGTCCTTCAGGGTTAACTTCGATCATAAAAAGAAAGATCCCGGACGAGCCCCCATTAATGTTACGACTGGTATTGGTGAAGGACGTCGTAACATAAAAAGGCGCGGGGTCAGGATTTTAAAAGCAAACGATTTTATAACGAATAAATGGCCAAACTCGTGTAAGGTTACTAGGTCAGTTAAATACAAGATCTAAAGGTGACCTCCTAAAGAGGGGAAAAAACAAGGACTTGAGAGAACACGCAAGCTGGAGCTCAGCTCCACTAATATAATAAACCAATAAGTCAGAGTAGACTCACAAATTCAGCTATTCCCCTTTTTGGGCTAAAGTAGAAAGAAAACCGATTAAGTCCAAACCAACTAAGGGCGAGCACAGGGCTGTTAAGGTAATGGAAACAAAACAGTAATAATTACTAAATCAAAGCGCTTTTGAGCAAACACACCAAAAGCAATACTTATGCTCCACTGAACACACACAGCTAACAGGTTAACTTAACCTCTACAAATGCTCCACTGAGCAAGCACAGGAAGTTGGTTCAAACTAACCAATTTCCTACCTCTATTGAGCGCAATCTCCAAAAGTTCCACAGAACTCAGAGCAAAACAAACTCAATGAAATTACACTAGGTTCAAAGCTAGGTGTATCTGGATTTCATTCACTCTCAAGATATTCCCCACTCTTTCTGCTCCCTGGTTCTTCTGGCTGCACCTTTTTAAAAGCTCAGAAGCTGATTAGGGATTGAGCGCAGCTGGAAGGTGGGATGGAGGAGCAGGAGCATAGGAGGGGCTGCTCCTCTCTGCAGGGAAGTGGAGCAGGAACAGGAGCATGTAGAAACTGGTGATCATAACATCATGAGATTTGGATCATGACTGAAAGAATTTCTCCAGGAAGATTTTGGGATCCCCATGTCTGGCATGTCTGTGAATGTCTGGTTTTAAAGCACTTTGGAGTCCATGGAATAGACCAAGTGCTATACCAATGCAGTCTGATCACCATTTTCACCATATAAACTAGTTTTTATAAATTGTTGTTCGAATTTGCATTATGCACTACTACTTAAATGTAGGATTTCACCTCTTCACAACCACAGAGGCATATGTAAACTAATCAAAGCCTGTAGTGAGTAGGCATGATGCAGTAATTCCCAGCTACATAATAAAAACAGCCTATTTTCATACACAAAGCCAAGCTCGGGCTTTTAGTGCTAATCTGGTACCAAGTAGTGCAATTACACTTCTGTGTATAATGTCGTTTCTTTCCTAGTCACCTACTTTTGAAAACGTTAGGGCAGAAAACACCCGCTACTTCGATGCCCTTTCGGTAACTTTCAACAAAGAAAATAGTCTGGAGGGCTCGTGACTAATCGAGATGGAGCTGATAGATCAGCATATTTCTGGAAGCTTCACTCTGTGCTAACCAGAACCTTTGACACCACTGAGGAGTCTCCACCAAGCAGATGGATTCTGGAGCTTGTTAATTAGCATTGCATACTAATGAGAGGATCTGTCCATGATGTTGGCTGGAACCACAAAAGAGAGAAAATTACGAGAGGGAGTGATGAACAGAGAGAGGCAAGCCAGAGAGTGGTGATTACTGGTAATCTGGAAACGCTTCACTCAGGTGCTTTACTCAAACCCAGCTGAGCATCATGTGCACGTCATGGAAATATATAAAATAAATGAGCAAACAGAAATAGTTTTACCACAGAACATTAGTGGCATGACAAATAAAAAAATAACAGCATGGAAGTGCTGAGAATGCATCTAAATGTCAAGTTACTGTACCGTATCTGTAATGGCTGAGAGGCATGAGCACATGGGCGTCGCAACCGTGGGGGATGTGGGGGATTCAACACTTTTTTTCTGTGATTTATTGAAAGGATTCAACACTTTTCTTATTGAGATCGTTCAACACCCACACTTTTCCAGCCGTTTTGCTCACCTCCACACCAGTCTGGTTTCTCGCACTCACTCTGTTTGCCTCATCTCCTTCTTCCCCTCCCTCTCCTGTTTCTCCTTAAACCCGACATCGGCTGTCGGGTTTCAAGGAGAAACAGGAGAGGGACGGAAGAGCTCGACTGATTTCATGATTTTACATCTTGACTTTAGCTGTACAAACTTTGAGTTTGATAAAGTGAAGAACAAAAATGTGCAGAAGTTTATAACAGGCACGGCACCAGGTTTTCATCTTTGGGTGGGCCACAGTAATTTTGGATGGACCGTAATAAGCAGTGACTTAAGTGAAGCAGGCAGGTCGCGCTAGAAAATTTTGTTTAAAAAGACGTCATAAATTTTTTCCCCCGTCATTTTTATTTCTAAAATATGAAGTAAAAACTCTCAATTTAATTTTCATTCATTTTTCAATTATAGGCACCAGAATGCATTACCTGCAATTCTAATATTTACCTCTCAACGTAGGACTCTCTCATAAGGGTATATGCTCACCAGTAGTTTTTACGGTTGTTCATGGGGCAAAATCTCCGACATTTTTGGAAAAAAAAAATCCATCTTCCAGTAAAAGCACAGCATCTAGCCCACCTCTCCAAATGAGTAAAATGTGCATCATAGCTGCTAGGCGTGCTGTGCGCACCATCAGCTACGTCAGCCCAGACAAGAGCAGAGCAAATAGAGAAAGAATAGAGGATAATTCTGTCTGAATGTGGATGGAGATTACATGTTACAGCAACCTGATCATCATTTAAATACGTAAACCATCACCTGGCTTCTAGTCCACGCTATCAGCATTATTGTAATTGGTGTGTGTGTGTGTGTGTTTTCCACTTCAAACACTGGTCTAACCAACCAAACCAGCGTGTCCAGTAACATATTAATATTGCAATTAAACAATTTCACTTCATGTAGGCTAGGAACAGTCCTCCTGCCGTGGCCCGACCGGTTCTGCTCCACATAAACTGTGTGTGTGATCAAATGTCTCTAGAGGTACTTTCTGAGCTGAAGAGACTATTCTGCCTCAGACTGGATGCGTCATGCGTCTCCACATTAAAGACGGGAACAAGCGCTATTCAGCCAAAGTTTCATAATCAGAGAACATTTTTCCAAGTGACACATCTCACAGAGAGACGGGGTTTCCAGACCGCTTCAGTGGGAGGAAATCTTACCGCATGCGCCGTGGTTCTGCACTGCGCTGCGAACCCCTCTACAGATCTTCAGCTCACCGTCCACCGTGTGCGCTCCGATCCGCACTGAGCACAGTGTCCAGTATAAAGCTCTGATGTTCTGATGGGAATCATTTCTTGATTGATTTAGTTCCATCCGCGATGTGCGTAACAATTAAAATGTCAGCTCATCTATGAGCGCATCAGTGTGCGTCGGGGTAATTCTTTCAAAACAACAACATCCTTGAGTTTATCCGTCAAAATAAACAGTCAAATGGAAATATCTGTAACCTGCCATTTAACTGTTTTGCCTTCTTGTGAAGATTTTTGCAAAGAGAAACAATTAAACTTGATTAACCCCAGAGCCACGCGCACTGCGCTGTACTTCGTGACTGTAAATGAGGGAAATACGATTTAATCGGATCCTTTTCTTTTCAACATGGTTTAATGTGAAGTTTCATTCAGTACAAACTTGTTTCTGTTTTATGCCATTTTCATATGTTTTATGCTGATGAGTTGCTAATTAGACATAATTAGTATTGTTAACCATCGTTGTTTTGGGAAATGTTCTGAAGCCAATTTTTGGAGTTAGTAAGTCATTTTACGTTCTTAAATGTTTGTTTATTTTTTCTTCTCTATGAGAATGTATTTGTTATTAAACTGAATATTTGTGATAATTTGTACAGTTCCCATGGCATGGTTGATGGCACGAATGTGTTAATGAATGCCATTTAACGAAGAACGCCTCGTGTCCGTGACTCAACTTGGAGGGAGTTACACTGACCAAACAGGAGTAAAAACAAAGAATAAACCAAACAATTATGGAACTAACTCAAAAGCTTGTGTAAACTAAAATCAGTGGGTACTGGAAGGAACACATTGCTTAAACATAAAACCAAAAAGCTAATGGACCAGTGTGGCGCAAAAACTAAATACACGAGATGACGAGCGTGGCTAAAGGGGAAATGGGACATGAGACGCCATAGGACTACTGTGGTCTGACAGCAGGAAAAGGGAAGACGGGCTGTGGTGACACACAGGCAACAAGAAACAGACACAGAGGGGACAAGACAAGACATGACACAATAAACATGGCTGTCAAGACCTGAGGTGAGTGGCCGTCATCTGATGACCTTTGAGCTTGAATGCAGATGAGCAGTGCTGAGCAGGGGCAGCAGTTTCTAATCAGCAAGGACGGCCTATTTACGGAGCTGGCAGATGACACCAAGACGCCGGATGATTACTCACTTTGGGTACTACCAAAGGGAGAGTCTAAAGCCAGTTTCACACTGGAAGCATCAGTGGCGCGAAACGGCAGAAGAACGGTTTACTCGCTGTGCCCTTCGTGTCAGGTCACGGTTTGTTTATGCAATCCGCCATTAAACCAAAAAGAAGAAAATCACGTTTGATATCGCTGTTTGATGTCATATTTGATGTTGTTCCTCTTCACGGCCAGGATTAAAGCCAAGAAAAACACACTGCTGCAGCTCTGGAGCAATGCTGGGAGTGAATAAGCCATTAGGCCACATGTAAGCTTCATATATGTGAAATTGCATTGCTGCAGTACCTTTATTTTGAAAATTACCGGGGATTATACACTGAAACATTGTGTGATTTCCTGTCTAGCCCTTTGTTAACTGCGGAAATTGGCGTGTGCCAGAAGCTGCATGCAGCAAAAATAGAACCCGATTCTATCTTTTGTGGCGCAGCGCGACGCAGCACAGTGCAGTGTGCTTCTTCTGGGATGCACCTGGAAATTGCCGTGTTGTTGCTCGTTTGAAACAGATTTACCAAGCACCACCAAAACCACGCCTCCGTCTGATCTGGCAGATTCTGATTGGATCAGTAAAGCAATGTGTCGTCTCTAAACGCTACATGAGATCAGTCCTATTGGAAACATTTAAAGTCATATTACTCATTATATTCTATAGGATTATCATAAAGTAATTAATATTTTGATTTCACAGATTGGTCACATCTTATTATTGACTAACACTTTGTTTGATTAGCTTTATTAAAATAGAGTTCTGTGATTTATTGAAAGGAGAGAGTCCTTTCTTCATTCTTTGGTTCATATTGCTCAGCCCTACTATTCAGTACATTGGAAGCTGTGCTCTCTTTATCCACAATACCCAAAAGTGATATTTTTACTCTTTTCTTGAGGTTACCGGTATAAACACAGGCTGCTCCATGTTACAGGGACAGAAAATGATACCACTGACCTTTAGATTTTTTTCACGCATCATCTCTTTAGCTCAGACACAGTTTTGTGTTTCACATCCTGAGAGAGCAATAATGAAGGATGATGATGATGAGCCACTACTGAAATGCCACTGGGCAATCAGGTGTAGTCACACTTATGAGTATTATAACTACACAAGTTGTTTTGATCACATCTCCAGTTGTGAATTGCTGAGAAACTGCCTGTGGAGGAGAGTCACAAGGAGTTCATGTCCCACCCTAGACAGAATCATAGGCCATGTCACCCAATCCTGGTCCTGGAGGGCCAGTATCCTGCATGTTTTGGTTTGAACTCTATTTCAACACACCTGATTTCAATCAGCAGCTAATTAACAGGCTTCTGCAGAGCTTGATGAGCTACTGCACTGGAGTTTCAACCACTGCATCAAGTCTGTTGGAGCAGAAAAACCAAAAAACCTGCTGGATACCGGCCCTCCGGGACCAGGACTCAGTACCATCTCCAACCAGCTTTTCTTGGCAAATTAGTCATTTTGTAACGGCTATAGACAAATGATTCAGTCCAAGTGTCACACAGTGGGACATGTTTGTATTTGTACATGATTCGTTGTATTTTCTTTTCCTTGCATGGTTTTGTGATTAGCATTGGTTTTGCATGTGTTGTTTGAGGCATTCTTTTTTTCCCTCTGTGGAGCTCCCCAGAGACATTGGGACAATCGCTGAACTGAGCAGGGGGGTGACCACAATTAGCCCTGCAGGTGTGAGACTCCCACAGGTGTAGCTGGTTAATGTGAGTGCTCTGAAAGAGCTGAGGAGGGAGAGCCAGAGACAATGGATCCATTGGTTTATCTTGAAAATGAAATTAGAAAAGCACAATCTAATAAAGAAAGTTTAGTAGTTGTATTTTTTTATCTTGAAAAAGCATATGATATGGTTTGGAAAGAGGGATTATTAATAAAACTAAACAGATTAGGACTTAATGGTAGAATGTATGAGTGGATAAAGAATTTATTTAATAGATATATTCAAGTGAAGGTGGGGAATACAATGTCAAATAGGTATCTAGTCAAGAATGGGACACCTCAAGGAAGTATAATTAGCCCAGCAATTTTTTATATAATAATAAATGATACTTTGGAAAATATAGGTTATGACTTTGGAAAAGCATTTTTTGCAGATGATGGAGCCATATGGAAAAGGAGAAGAAACATTCAACATTTACAGAAGAAGTTGCAAGAAGCAATATGGAAGGTGGAAATTTGGTCCAAACGGGAGTGACGAGCACTGCTTATCATGGCTGCATGCACTGATGTGTGGAGAGTCCCCAACCCTACCTCCCCACCTAGTGGACACTTACGTTGTGTGATGTCTGAAGTCTGTTGCATTTCTGTTTGAGGTGTTTTTTTGCATAGCAAAGCTGCCCTCCCTATGGAGGGTAACTCTGAAGTGCCTTTTTTTCCTCCACCTGACTCAATCCTCATGTAACCCTCTGATCTCTATTAAGGTAGCGCGACTCGGGTTGTGAATGACCACAGTCACCAATTCTTGTCATGCATCTATGCCTATGTATGTACGTCTGATCTCAGAATTGTGTGCACTGAAACTCTAATTTCCCTCTGGGATTAATAAAGTATCTTTGAATTGAATTGAATTGACAGACTAAAAGTATGATTTTTACAAAAAAGATGAATGTGGTGGTTAATCTTAAATGGTATGGAGAAAATTTAGAACAAGTAAAGAGTTTTAACTATTTGGGAGTTATTTTTGATACTAGATTAACTTGGAAGGAGAATATCAGTAACATTGAAGAAAGATGTAGAAAAGTAATTAATATAATGAGATGTTTAAAAGGAACTGACTGGGGTTATAGTGCACAGGCATTGAAGCAGATTTACATATCCATGATTAGGTCAGTGATAGATTATGGTAGTATTATGTATGGTTCATCTTCTAAGACTTTATTAAAAAGGATAGAGAGTATACAAAATCAGGCTTTAAGAATATGTAGTGGAGCAATAAAATCAACACCAGTAGCATCTTTACAAGTGGAAATGGGAGAAATGCCGATATGTTTGAGATTTAAGCAGATTTTGTTAAATTATTGGACTAGCCTACAGGGATGTACAGAGGAACAACATTTGGTGAAGAAAGATGTGTTTTTATGTTGGGAAAATGGAAATGAAAAGTATGAGAGTGTGATTGAGAAAGCAAATAGATTAGCTGAAATATTTAAATTGAATGATATAACTTTTGTAAAGAAATGTTTATATTCAGTTACTCCAAAGTGGATTTTTCCTCATTTTAATATTGATTTTCATATTAAGATTAAAATGGAGCAGAACAAAGGTAAAGGAAATTGGGACAATATTGTTGATAGATTGGATAGTATTCATAAAACATTTATTCCAATATTTACAGATGGCTCAAAAGACTCAGGAAATGAGGGCACAGGTTTCTCTTTTTGTATTCCAGTTTTGGAAAAGTGTATAAAATTCAGAACGTCTAATAGTTTATCAGTTTTCACGGTGTTAGCAATCTCATTTAGCTTACGCTGGATTGAACAGAATATAATTAAAAAGTGTATTATATGTACAGATTCTCTTTCAGCCCTAATGTCAATTAAGCCATTGTAAACTGATAGCAGACCAGATATTCCTTTAGAAGTATTTAATGTTTATTTAGACTGAATAGATTAGAAACAGAAATTAGATTTATGTGGGTTCCAGCACACAGAGGGGTTGAGGGAAATGAAATGGCAAATTTTTATGCAAAACAAGCAACAAAATTTAACACATGGGAAGAAATTCCATATTGTCAAAGAAGTGAAGGTGATGATCAGGAAACAGATGATGAATGAATGGCAGGGAATGTGGGTGAGGGAAGAAAAGGGAAGGCATTTATTTAATATTCAGGTAAATGTGGGTGTGATGAAAATTATGGAACTTAATAATAGGGAAAAAATAACGTCAAGGTTAAGGATGGGACACACAGGTATGAATAGCACTTGAGTAGCATTTGATAGGGAAACATCCTACAGGTTTATATGAATGTGGAAAAGATAGGGAAACTGTAGAGCATGTTTTATGTTATTGTAGTAAATATGTGGTGTATAGAAAAATGTTATAAGAAAAATTAAAAGTTAGAGCATATGGAGAATTGAGTTTAAGGACTTTGTTAAATGGAGATCACAGAATTTATAACTTAGTGTTGGCATTCCTTAGGAAAAGTAGTTTAGTTAAAAGAATATAGTTTTTTTTAGTGTTCCTCACTCTGACTTACACTCCTACACAGTAGGTGGCAGAAATGCACCTTAAGTTGGATGCCACCTGCCACTTAAACTAAAGAAGAAGAGTGAAGAGCAGCTGGGATGGCAGACATAAAAAGCAGAGACGCACCCTGTCTCAAGGACAAAATTGCCCGAACCCCCCGGAACAAAGGGGTTTTAATTGTTTTAACTTGCGTCACTGACTGCTCTGTGAGTTGCTGGTCCCTCCTCAGATTCATTGGCGAATCTTTGTGTTCTCGTTGAAACAAGCAAAGCACCTCATCATAGGAGCTGTAGCTCACTTAACCCCTTTGTACAAGACACACCATGCCATCAAATTGGTGTAGTATTACCGCAATGGTGTGTCTTATAAATACGCCATGCCGGCATGGTGTTGCACAAATTTTGCGACATTCGTTCCACGTTGCTTGGTAGTAATATTGTGGTAATGGTCTGTCTAATAAAAGCCATTGTGTTGTAGCGTTGTTGGGGTTATTAGGAGCGAACAATTCGTAAGCTTTAACTTACTTTTGGATTCTTCAATAAATTCTGTAAATATGGGAATATTTACTGATTTATTAATTAATTAAGATATTCTTAGATATACGGGGCACCATTCCCCTTTAACCGGGGAAAAATTGAATCCAAAACTCTTATCAGTCTTTCTTGAAGTTCGTAGAATCCTTGGAGCAGAGACTTCTCTTCGACACAACAAAGCTACTGGAGACGAAAATCTGAATTTTATAACGTTTAATTAACAATTTGTCAAATGAATAAACAGTGGCATAGATGAATAATAACCATGTGATATAATAAAAGGATGTATATTCAAAATAATGTTCAAGGTGTTTTGTGTGTATGTATGTGTGTGTGTTTCTAAAATGGAGTCTGTATGCAAGATGGCTGACCCCTTTGTCTGGCTAAAGTGTGAGTGGCAACTTGCACTTTAACTTCCAAGGCACTTAGAATCATCAGTAACTTAACCTTAAATCACTCAAAACATTTCAAAGGATCATGAAACAACACAAAGGATTAATCACGAATAATATCTTTTAGTTTAACCACGTGGCCAAGCAGAAAACATTTAAAGATACCAAACAATGATCAATAAGCAGTTTATTTATTCAAAATGACCCGGCGGACGTGTTTTGGGAGCAAAAGAGGAAGACACGAAGCTACTTTTAAGCAATAGCGCGGTTTTATTGCTTATTCTGGACTATAGAGGAAACGGGAGAAGAAAAGGAGAGAGAGAAATGAGTTTTCTGATCACCAGAACAGTGAAGCGTCCCTCACTGTTTTGATTTGACGGTTCTCCGTGTTTCTCCGCAGTTTGGCGTCATCCGTCGGTTTGATGCTTTCTCCGTTGTTTACCTCCACGAGTGTTTCTCCACGGGCTGGACACAAAGAGAACGAAGTTTCTTTTGTGCTGAGTTTGACAACTTACAGCGTCTCTGAGAGCTGGATGGAGCTCCGCTCGTTCCCAGTCAGGTCCTGATGGAGTTCGAGTGGCTTTGTAGCGGTTTCGTGGCTCAACTTGGGCACTTAGAGCTTCCGCGTGCTCAAGTTGTCGGAGCGTTCGACAAGCGTGTCCTTACCGCCAGGTATCCTGGGCAAAAGAACGAGGTTTCTTTGTCTCTGCTGAAGATTTATGGTCTTAGTTTGCGGGAAAAGCTTCACGGCCTCCCGCACGTGCGCAGAACGTGTTTCTGGTATTAGGCGGTGACATCATCCCAATGCTTCCGTGTGCAAAGCATCATGGGAAATGAAGTTTCTTGGCGCTGATGTGATTATTTGCTTTTCAGAGCAATTTAAGCACAGTCATTTTGGAGAAAATCACTGCATAGTAATTTCCTCATGAGGTCAGACCCTCAACATTCCCCCTTTTGGTTTCGGGGATCGCGCCCAAAGCTCGATCGTCGGAAGCACAGATGGGTTTGTTCCTCATGAACGTAGGTCGACTTGATTGTCGGAAGCACAGGTGGGTTTGTCCCTTAAGACGTTGGTCTCCTTGGACGCCTTTGTCTTTGGTCTTTGTCTTGGATCCTGGCGCCTTTGGTCTTTGATCCTGGTCAGGCACAAAGAGGATAGGAAACGGGATAGTCCCCAACGCGCATAACGAGAAGAAGCCACTCACGCAGGTGGTACGCAATGATGATGTCGTCCATGCGAGAGGTAGTAGTGTAGAAGGAGGAAGGTCGGTGGGCGGTTAACTCCACGAGGGGACACAAAGGCATCTCACCGCCGGTAATACAGTTCAGTTTATGGAGCACGCGGTGATGTACGAGGTCCATAGTTCGCAAACGCGCATTGACCTATGTGGTCCCAAGATTCCCCCCTTTTTGGTCCAAAGGGTGGATCAGGACAGTCTTTGGGCCAAAACAAGGACCATAAAACTAAGAGGTACTACAATGTGCTGGTGCGTCAGACAGAGTCATTGACAGACTGAGCTGGGCCGGCACATAACCACTAGTTAATATGTGACCAAGTAAGAAACAAAAAATACAGAAAACCCAAAAAAAGACATATAACATATAACATCCAACAAAATTCATAGCAACCTTGAGGTCTCATAAAATACATTCTTAGGTCATACATTCAGTGTGTAGCTTATAAAGAATGTGACATACTGCAACACTCAGATAAATATGTGAGGTAGACTAAAATGAGAACTACTCTTAGGGTTACAGAATAACAAGAAAATGTTGCTCACCCCCTTTAGACAGGTGTGGTACATTCACGCTTGGAGTCTCCCCGAACGCGGTCACGAGGCACACCGTAGGTGAGCAAGTGCATCTTATCTTGGAGTTTCTTAACACGCCTGTAGGCAGAATAAGCTATCACGGCCGTGATGAGCCATCCCATCCCCAGGGCGACCAATGTGCAGATTAAAGTCGTATAATCTGTGTCAATGTAGCGTCTTGGGCGTCAAAGTAAGTTCACGCGGGGTTTGTGTGAACTTAACAAATTTGGTTCCTTCAATCAGTAATTGTTGGTCAATTTCTAAATCGAAGGCAAAGTTATAACCCTGGAAAGCGTCCATGATCTCAATCTCTGAGTCATGCTGTTCGAGGTTGAGGTGATGGAGTGTCAGGTTTCTAGTTCAAAGTGGAAATGCCTACCGTCCTTTCAAATACCAATGTTCAGCATCGACCTAAACCTATAGATGTGAGGTGTCACAATTATGGGAACGTTTAACAGGAAACCGAGTTCTATTTTTTTTCCAACGTGAATGGGCATTGCACTACCTAGGCTGTACGCTAGGTGGATTTGTGAAAGGTGCACAGTAGAGGGGTAGCAGCTGTCAAGCTATCTTTGAGCAGGTCCAGTGGTACCAAGTACGGGGAAATACGACTTTCAACCAAGCTGTCCAGCGTGGAACTTACTTCCCTGAGCAGGTCCTGCATCAAATCTCTCACCACTCGTGTGTACACAATATCCTGAGGTATGGTTTCAGACAAAGTCTTGATTGCACGTAGAGATTCATTAATCAGAGCCTAGTGTAGGTACCAGAGTACCCTGTAAGGTTTTAGTAAGTACTTCCTGTTAGCGTTCTAGGAGGAGTTTCTCTTGGTTAGTGAAAGTGACGGCGGGGGTGGGGGGTGGGGGGTGGGGGGGGGGGGGGGCTGGTTCTTTGTCGGTTAGTACATGTTATTGGGTTAAACGTGCACTTCCCCCCCTTTCCATTTCCATGCATAGAACTATGTAGAGACTACGTCTACCTCCTGCGGGGAGTCTGGTCTCTGTACCGGCGGGGATGGTTTGACGTAGGGTTTGATTTGGTTTGCATGCACCCATTTGTAGACAGGCTCCTGTCTCGCTTTGGTGATGCGTAACCTGTATGCAACTGGAGAGAGTTTTGCCACGATCTCAAATGGTCCTGACCAGCAGGGCAGGAACTTCTTAGCTTTGCGTGCCGGTTGGGCGAACCGAAAGTAGAATACTTTGTCACCCACCTCGTATTCGCGGCTGGTTGTCTTTTGGTCGTAGTAGGCTTTAGCGCCTTCTACGTTGGTCTCCAGTTTCTCCTGAGCGTGCGCGAACGTAGCTCTAAGGTGTGTTTTCAAGTCTGCCACATACTGATGAGCGGTATAGGCAGTGGCAACACTGACATCCTCTGGGTGATACAGGAGGTGCAGTGGTAGAGTCATCAGTCTGCCGGTCATCATCTCAAAGGGCGTAACCCCCGTGGATCGCTGTGGAGTGGACCGTATGGCCATCAGGACCAGAGGGAGCTTGACGTCCCAGTCCTTCCCAGTGGAGCAGACGTACTTTTTGAGCATGGAGACGACCGTGCGGTTCATCCGTTCGACCTGTCCGGATGACTGTGGGTGATAGGGGAGGTGGAATCTCACTTCCACTCCCAGAAGTTCAAACAGGGACGTCATTACACTGGATGTGAAATGAGTTCCCCGGTCAGAGTCAATGCAGAGTGGAAGTCCCCATCGACTGAAAACGTGATTAATCAGCAGTACAGCGGTTGTGACGGCTGTATCGTTTGGCGCTGGAAGGCACTCCACCCACTTTGTGAAACTGCAAGTTACAGTTAGCATATATTTGTTTCCTCTTGCCGATTTGGGAATTGGTCCAACCCAGTCGATCTGCAGGTGGGAACAAGGGAAGGTTATTCCCCTGCGTTGCAGTGGTGCTCTAGCAAGCGGCTGGGAGGGTTGAAACTGGGCACAGATGAGGCAGCCTTGGACATAGCTGTGTACGTCCTTGGACATCGATGGCCAATATGCTACTTCTGTCAGTGACGCGAGGGTAGCTTTTGCTCCGCGGTGACCTCCAACCGGAGTGTCGTGGGCGTAGGCAAGCATCACTCCTCTGTGGTCGAGTGGAACAACCCAGCGCGGTGGGCTGTGATCGTCACGCATGTAAACTAACAAATCGTTTTGTAGTTTCAGGTGCGCGAGTTGACGATGCAGGTTTACCAAATCTCGGCTTGCGCCAGTAGGTGGTGATGGTTGTTTAGACATCGGGCCCTTTTGGAGAAGCTCGCGGATGAGCTTCAGGTCAGGATCTTGTTCCTGCATGGTGACTAGGTCCGCGTCCTGTGGTTGTCTGCCTAGAAACACGGGTACCCCAACGGTCCGAGGTTTGTCTGCCTGTTTAGCATGTCGACGAGTAATCGCGCAGACCTCGTGAATGGCCTTGGGTGGAAGCCACTCGTCTTTGAATTCCCAGCAGGTTCCCTGGTCAGCACCGAGTTTAGCAAGGCGGTCTGCTTTGTCATTACCATCTTTCTCCGGACCTAGGGTCCTGGAGTGACCTTTGACCTTTTTCCAGTAGACCATTATGCCTTTCTCAGTGGTGAGCAGATCACACGCTAGGACTAACTCAGAGTGTTTCACATCTCTGTTCCTGGCGTTTTTCATGTGGTTCTCCTTCCACATGGGGAAGTGAGAAATGAAGCTGTGTCTAGCGTAGTTTGAATCTGAGCAAAGGACGATTTGAGTGATGTCCAAGGCTGCCGCCTGCTGGAGGGTTATCAACACTCCAGCAATTTCGGCGTACTGACTAGACTTTTGGCCCAACCGGTAGTGATTTGGTTGCTTAGTGTCACAGTCCACCCAAACGACTCCAACCCTGGCACGGAGCTGGCCTTCGTGAAGGTAGGCACATCCGTCAGTGTAAACTTTCGGAAGCCCTTGGCAAACATTCTCATCAAAGTAGCGATGATTGTATGCGGTTGGGTAGACTGCGGCAGGTGTGTCCAGGGGGCCCATGACGGAGTCAGAGTCACATTGCTGGCAGCCTGCTAGCCCTTGTCCTAGCGCTAGCTTGGTGTTCTGACCATACTTGACCTCAATGTTGTATCCCTGGAGCACCATCATCCACGTCGCAATGCGGGTGTTTGACACTCTTCCTTCACGCAGACGCTGGCTGTTTAGGAAGGTGACAGGCTGATGACACGTTTCAATGATCACTTTCTGTCCACCGATGTAACTACGAAAGTGTTCGACGGCCCAGACTGTAGAGATGAGAGCTCTCTTGCAGTCTGAGAACTGGAGTTCCACCTTGCTCAGAGGCTTGCTGGCGTATGCCACAACTCTCATGTCCTGGTCGTGTTTCTGCTTCAAAGCAGCGCTCAGGCAGTGAGAGGAGAAAGTAGCCTCTATGTAGAACTCTTTATCCTTGTCTGGGTAAGCCAGGCAGGGTGCGGACGCCAACTTCTGTTTTAGGAACTGGAAGGAGAGTTCCTGGGGTCTGTCCCACATGAAAGGTGTGTTGTTCCGAAGCAGCTCAGTGAGGGGCCTCGCTGTTTCAGCATACTCCTCAATGAACTGCCTGGAGTAGTTGCAGACTCCGAGGAAGCTCCTGAGTTCAGTCAGATTAGCTGGGGCTTTGATGTCCTGAATGGCTCTAATGCGTCCCGCTTGGGGCTCGACTCCATTAGGGCCAACCAGCAGTCCAACATACTCCACTTTGGTTCGACACCACTGTCCCTTGAGAATCGCCAATTTAGCTCCGGTGTCAGCGAGCTGTTGCAGCACGTGACGGAGTTCGGCCAGGTGCTCCTCGAAGGTTCGACTCCTCATCAAGATGTCATCGACATATATGAGGTTCCCTCTGGAAGCAGCATCTGACATGGCTTTGTGGAGGAAGATGTTGAACTCGGCAGGTGAGTTAGAGTAGCCAAAGGGGAAGCGGTTCCAAGTATATTGGCGATTTCCAAAGGAGAAAGCCAGTTTATACTGGTCCGCCGGCTCAACCTTCATGGTCCAGAAGCCGTTGGCTACGTCAACCGTAGAGAAGAAACAAGCATCTCTGACTCTGGCTAGCTCCTGATCTAAATGGATCATAGGCCACCTGGAGAGAGGTACTTGTTTGTTCAGTACACAATAGTCTATGGTGAGACGCCATTTCCCAGTCGGTTTCAGAACTGGCCAGATGGGAGAGTTGTAAGTGGAGTTACACTCTCTGATGATGTTTTTCTCCTTCAGCTGATCGAGGATCTCCTGGATCGACTCATAAGCAGCGAGGGGAATCTTGTACTGACGTACAAAAGTAGGAGGGGCATTCGGGTTCGTTGGAATGCGAACCGTATGCAGGTTTGTGAGTCCACAGTCCAGGGAGTCCCTGGATAAGATGGACTGAAACTCATAGAACAGGCTTCTAAGCGCTGCTCTCTGCTCCTCTGACTCCAGCGCATCCGCTTTGGCAAGCTGCTGGCTGACTTCGGCTTCAAAGCCGTCATAAGGTTCAGAGGAGGAGGGTCTCTGGTGTTCCGGGCTTTCAACCGGTGACTCAGAGGGTTGAGTATTTATTGCAAAAACCGTTAGACACTGACCGCAGTCAGTATCTAAGGTTGCACTGCAAATGGGTTCCTCAGGAAGGGCTTCATGCCGCTTGATGGTAATCATTTGTGAGGGGAAAGTACTGAATGTGTCTGCACCAACCTGTCTGTCGTTCAAGAACAACGGAAGTTGTCCGATCACGGGGACTGAAAGTTCGAAGTCATGGAATGAGCTATCTATCAGCATGCCCAAGGGCTTTCCTGCCGGCATGTGGATAGGACTCTGGGTCGGATTTTCGACCAACAAGTACGCAGAACGATTGTTCAGCTCCAAGAGTGGCGTGCCACAGACGGCTAAGTTGAGTTCCAAGAAGTGTGGTGATGGCTGGAAGAAGGCCTGTGTGCCTGGCAGCTTCTGATGCTTCATCAGAGTCAGACGAACAGGCACTCCTTTGACCAGTGGGGGCAGAACCGTGCTGGCCTCAACCACTGCATGGCAGGCCTGTGGAATGGTCTGACCGGACAGCAAGTGTTCATGGCCTTCTGAGCGAGGCTCAGAGGATGGTGTGGCACGGGCCCAAAGGACTTGATTGCAAGTGTCCAGCTGGGCACCGAGTCGAACCAGCAGATCTGCTCCAATGAGTGCAGGTGGATCAAGCTGTGGTATGATGCTGAATGTATGTGTGAGCTGTCTTGCTCCAAGTTGGATAGTCAGAGAGCAGACCTCTGGCGCTTTCAGGAGCCTCTGCGGCCAAGTAGGTGACAAGAGCCGATGGCTACATGTCACACTGACCAGAAGGGGGTCCTTCTGACGCAGGTGTTCAAACGTCTGCTGGCTGATGGCTGACTTTTCTGACCAAAGAGCAAGGCAAGCATCTGAGATGTGGGTCCAGTTGATGGTAAGACCACCAACTATGTGTGGTGCAAATGGCTGCAGGCTGACGTTCTTCAGTGAGCAGAGAAAAGATGAATGTGTGCGGAGAGGAGTTCCAAGAGCGGTTTCGTGCCTTTGCAGGCGGGCATCGTCTGTGGGAGCCGTAGGGAGGGGCATGACCTTGGAACAAGGGTTTTGCGGCTCACTTATGCTGACTTCAAGAATGGAGGATGGTCGGCTGCTATCCGGGTTCCAGGGCTTAGGTGTGTCCACCTGGGCCCACAGTTGACCCTTCTGGCAGTCGATGAGGGGAGCTAGACGTTCAAGCAGGTCCTGACCAATGAGAAGTGGTTCAGTGTCTAGCTGGCAGACATAAAACGGGTGAACCAGAGTCATGTCTTGGAAGGTGATGTCCAGCCACGCCCGGTGAGTGATACACTCCCGGGTCTGGGTGTAGCTGGTGATTTTCAGGTCACAGGGTTCTACCTGGACTGGTTTCCCGAGCGACCGCATGGTGTCAGACACGCGATGGATAAGTGTGGAGCACATCAGGGTGATTTCTGAGCCGGTATCCAGCAGAGCATCCACCTGTATGCATCCACCTACCTTGGTGCTACAGTACAAACGGCGAGCATGATCATGGTTTGTTAAGTCACCAAGGAACTTCAGAAATTTAGTATCAGGTTTCTCTGGGGGGTAGATTTCAGGAGATTCCTGTGATCTACCAGTACTGTTCCCCCAGCTGATTAGGTAGGTCCTGGCCACGCTGGGGGGTTGAGCCACGCCTAGTCATGCGGACGTTGGCTCTGGGTCTGGCTTCTTAGAAGAAGACTTTGGTGCAGGGGTCTCATCTGCAGATCTCAGCTGTTCCTTATGTTTAGCTAGGAACTGCTGAAACATCTCCTGGAGGTCAGCTTTGGTCAAGTACTCACCTGCGGACTTGCGTTCAGGACTTACCTGTTGGCGGCGCTCCTTAAACCTTCCACTGTTCCGACCTGCCTGCCGTTGGTTTTGGTTGGGCCACTTCCTGTCTGATTGTCCAGACCTAGGCGGCCAATCAGCACCCCCCTTCCCCTGTTGAGGAGATTGGGACTGCTTTCGCGGTTTAGCAGGTCTAGGTTTAGCAGATTTTGGCGTAGTGGGTGGAGCTTCTGTGCCTTTGAGCTCCAAACGCGGCTCGGTGTCGGGAGCTAGGTGCATGACGCGGTGATGTGCGTCAGGCTTTTGGGGCTTTCCGCCGGCTTCCCAAGCCTGTTGAGCGTATCTCCTAATCTCCTGAGTTGTCAGTTTTTCCATCCAACAATACATTGAGACATCGGATCGAACACACTCGTGCAGGTTGTGAATGAACAGGGATCTGAAGGCAGGGTCTTCCTCGAGCCCAGGACCGTTTCGACCTTGGAAATAAGCACTTTTGAGTCGGCGATAATACTCTCTGGGGGGTTCGTTCCTCCAGTGTTTGATGGAGAAGGCCCCCATTGTAGCTGACGCAGAGTCTGCATACGTGGCGTATTCATCTCTCAACGCTCGGCAGAGCGAGGAGTACCGATCTCGAATGTCAGGTGGTAGAGTTTCCATGAAACCGTGCACCGTTCTAGATGTGGTTTTCCAAATTAGCTTGAGCTTTTCCCTTGAAGAGGGTGCTGGAAGATCAAACAGACAACGTTCTATCTCCCTGAGATAATCGTCGACGTTGGATTCGTTGGTGTTAGGATCAAAGCGTTCTATGTCTTTAGATAGCGATTCAATTTGACGTACACGGAGCCCTGACTCGCGGTACGGTGCGTCATCCTCTGACTCTGACCCACGGTCTGTCTCAAAGGGCACTGGATATCGCTGGTGTGCTCTGGGCTCCCAATGTTGACTCCTGGGGCCCAAATCGGGGTTCGGCATGCTGTGGCGGGCTGCTGGCACGTCACGTGGGTGTCTTGGGAGGTCCTCCTCCCGGGGCACGTCTGTGTAGTGCAGCCTGCGTCTTTCAACTGGGGCTTCTGCGTAATACGCTCTGGCCGGGTATGGACTGGCGTAGGATGCTTTGTCCTGCAGCTGGTTATCGGCATGCCGAATACCGGAGTAGCTAGGATGGGTGGATGGTTGAGGTGCAGCTTGTGGTGCATAACCCCAATCGGCACCTTGCACCCTTCGTGGACTGGGGGAGCGGTCTAAATAGAGGTGCCGCTCAGCTGGTCGACTTCTCACTGATTGAGAAGGCCGTGAAGATGAGGGTGGTGGTCCAACCTGGGGTTCGAGGGCGAACTGCTCTCGGCCCCTAGGTGGTCCTGAATGCCCTATAGTGTGTGTAGGGAACGGGGCCGAAGGTTGGGACAGATAAGCTTCATCTCTCCCCTGCGGCGTGCGTCCGTCCAGAGAGTCCCACACCACATACTGTCGATTATCGTATGGAAATGTATCAGGAGGTAGGCTACCAGTTATCTTGAGAAGAAGTGGTCTACCTTTACAGCGGGACGACTGTCCCTCGCTTCCTCGGGTGGAGGAAACCAACTGCGGTTTGCCGGTCGTCCTGGGCGGACCCTGGTTGGCTTTGCCGGCTTGCTTTCGTACCGGTGTGGGAGAGGACTCTGGCTCAGCCTCAGCGTCGTGGTGTTTCCCCCCTTCCCACTGTCTGTTGTCATCAGCAGAAGGGGGCGGGGTCTTCTCCCCATCTTCCCCAGAATCGGTGCTGGTTTCGTCTTCCTCCTAATCATCCTTCTGCCTTCCATTTTGCTGCCTTTCAGCTAGCATGCTCTGGAGCTTCATGATCTCTCGATCATGTTGGAGTCCTCTCTGATAGAGGATCAGGGCTAACTTAGCTAAGTGAACCTGGATTGGTTTTGTACCATCCGGGTTTTCTATTTGATCAATTACAGCTTCTAGCTCGTCGCTACGCTGTTCTTCAGTGAAATCCCTAGAAGGGTAGTCGGGTTCTCGCGCAACCGCGACCAGTTTGGACAATATTTGTCCAGAAAGTAGGCCAGGTTCATAGTCGTGGGCCGCAGCGCCACCTGGTTGCTGGGAGTTGGTCAGTTCACTACTCTGTCCCTCCATTTTAACAACCGAACCAAAAATAGCCTAGTAGAGCTTCTGCAGATAGCTCAAGCTGCACCTTTTGGGCAGCAACTGCTAGCTTTGTAGCAGAAAAACACTAAATTAACCTTTGTGCGCACAGGTTTTAGCGTTTTAAATTGCACGGAATGCCGTGACTGACGCTTAAAATAATATTCCTTTCAGTATTTTAGCAAAAGCTGGTGCGTTGCCGTAGCAACGTCTTACAACACTTGCAGTGTTAAATGTGCTATTATTCCTTCAGAATATTAGCAAACAGGGTGTTATCAGTCTTTGAGTGAAGGTTTCAGTTAGTTATAATAGCCACTGTGAGTTAAAGTCGCTAAATTAGCAGTTAATTTTAGCCTAAAAGGGTTAGTGAGAATTACTTACACGCTGCACCTTTAATGAGTAACTGAATTTTAACCTAAAAGGTTAGCCAGAATTAATTACACGTTGCACCTTTAAGGAAAAACTGAATTTTAACCTAAAAGGTTAGCCAGAATTAATTACACGTTGCACCTTTAAGGAAAAACTGAATTTTAACCTAAAAGGTTAGCCAGAATTAATTTACACGTTGCACCTTTAAAGAAGCACTGAGTTACTGGTGAGAGTTCGATGCAGCTTCCTGCTCAGCGAAATCAGCACCACTCTGTTGCTGGTTCAAGGCTGAACAACTGATTATTTTTAATTCAAGCTCTTTGGATTTATTTGTTTGTTTGTGCCGGATAGAAAATCTCTGTGTATCCAAGCCTCACACGGGGCACCAATTAATGTTGGGGTTATTAGGAGCGAACAATTCGTAAGCTTTAACTTACTTTTGGATTCTTCAATAAATTCTGTAAATATAGGAATATTTACTGATTTATTAATTAATTAAGATATTCTTAGATATACGGGGCACCATTCCCCTTTAACCGGGGAAAAATTTAATCCAAAACTCTTATCAGTCTTTCTTGAAGTTCGTAGAATCCTTGGAGCAGAGACTTCTCTTCGACACAACAAAGCTACTGGAGACGAAAATCTGAATTTTATAACGTTTAATTAACAATTTGTCAAATGAATAAACAGTGGCATAGATGAATAATAACCATGTGATATAATAAAAGGATGTATATTCAAAATAATGTTCAAGGTGTTTTGTGTGTATGTATGTGTGTGTGTTTCTAAAATGGAGTCTGTATGCAAGATGGCTGACCCCTTTGTCTGGCTAAAGTGTGAGTGGCAACTTGCACTTTAACTTCCAAGGCACTTAGAATCATCAGTAACTTAACCTTAAATCACTCAAAACATTTCAAAGGATCATGAAACAACACAAAGGATTAATCACGAATAATATCTTTTAGTTTAACCACGTGGCCAAGCAGAAAACATTTAAAGATACCAAACAATGATCAATAAGCAGTTTATTTATTCAAAATGACCCGGCGGACGTGTTTTGGGAGCGAAAGAGGAAGACACGAAGCTACTTTTAAGCAATAGCACGGTTTTATTGCTTATTCTGGACTATAGAGGAAACGGGAGAAGAAAAGGAGAGAGAGAAATGAGTTTTCTGATCACCAGAACAGTGAAGCGTCCCTCACTGTTTTGATTTGACGGTTTTCCGTGTTTCTCCGCAGTTTGGCGTCATCCGTCGGTTTGATGCTTTCTCCGTTGTTTACCTACACGAGTGTTTCTCCACGGGCTGGACACAAAGAGAACGAAGTTTCTTTTGTGCTGAGTTTGACAACTTACAGCGTCTCTGAGAGCTGGATGGAGCTCCGCTCGTTCCCAGTCAGGTCCTGATGGAGTTCGAGTGGCTTTGTAGCGGTTTCGTGGCTCAACTTGGGCACTTAGAGCTTCCGCGTGCTCAAGTTGTCGGAGCGTTCGACAAGCGTGTCCTTACCGCCAGGTATCCTGGGCAAAAGAACGAGGTTTCTTTGTCTCTGCTGAAGATTTATGGTCTTAGTTCGCGGGAAAAGCTCCACGGCCTCCCGCACATGCGCAGAACGTGTTTCTGGTATTAGGCGGTGACATCATCCCAATGCTTCCGTGTGCAAAGCATCATGGGAAATGAAGTTTCTTGGCGCTGATGTGATTATTTGCTTTTCAGAGCAATTTAAGCACAGTCATTTTGGAGAAAATCACTGCATAGTAATTTCCTCATGAGGTCAGACCCTCAACAGCGTTAAGGATGGGCTACATACTTATGATGATCAATCAATAAGATTTGATATTCCATATAAATATGAATTTTCCATCTGATTGGGTCGACCCAGGACACGTTGGAGAGGTTGCATCTCCAATCTGGTCCAGGAACGCCTTGGGGTCCTGCCGGAGGAGCTGGTGGAGGTGGCCGGGGAGAGGACAGTCTGGAGCTCCCCTCACACAAAGTTGTCCGCCCCACAAAAGAAGTTATTGTAAACACATAAATGCAATCAGTAAACCTGTATTGTCTTCTAAAACCACAACGTAAAAGTTACTCTGCAAATACAAAACAATGTGTTTTTAATTGTTGAGAAATTATAGTCATCCCCGCCCCCCATTCCTCAAGTTGGTACGGTCGGTTCTCACACACTGTTGCCAACGGACGGGGCTGCCGGCTCTGCCCTGCTCACAGCTTCACAGCAGCCTGCTGGCTCACAGGAGGCGGGAATCAAAAAGCCAGTCGTTTCCAGCAGTAAGTCATTTATCACACGCTTGTTCTACAAACTTAAATATGTATGTCAAATGTGGTCATAAATGTCAAACATAGACACCGATTATCTTTAGATTTTGATCACCGGTCGGAGATCCCTTTATGGCAGACCACCACCACCACAGTAAAAAAAAAAAAGTTGTCACTTCATGTTCTCTGGTCATTCCAGGATTATTCCACTATTATTATTCCATTGACTAAGGTGATCAAAAGTTCCTTTTTCCGGACACGTACACTTTCACGGTCTACCCCTGGAATCTGCGGAGCATTTATAGATCAATGAAAATGTCCGCGTTTCATCCTATTTAGCAGATGAATATTGTAGAATCAAAATTAACTGGTCCGATGTATGGAATACCACAGCGTTTAACCACTCTTATCCTGTCTTCACCAGGCTCTGCAGTTGATTACAATATGTCAAAGTGCAGGTGCACCGTGCAGCTTATGGATGAACTGGTTGCAGCAAATGTGTGGTGGAGGCACGTTGCTCAAAGCTCTCAGTGTAAAACATAGAGCCAAAGATCCCGTTGGCCACACAGACCCAAAAACACTATGAAAACTGAGAAAAGTGAGAGATCGATTAAACTGAAAGAAAAACTATAGAGTATGTATATGTTTAGTGTATTTGTAAAGTAAATGTTTTTAATTTTTATTATTAAAATGAATCAAATATTTCAAGAATATATTTTTAGATTTTATGTATCTTTTCGTTCAGTGGGACTTAGATAAAGTTGTTATTACAGAGTTATTCTCTAATAGCCTACAAAAATGTCTATGGTTTATTAAAGAGATTTCAGTCATTTTGATACTTGACTTGTGAAAGCTGATTTGAAGTTTGTTATTTTTTCTAGACATATTTAGAAGGAAAATTTCAAATATATTAAAATCAATATGGAACTATTTGGATTTTAGTAGCTTTCATGTTATGTGATTTAATAAAATTTTAATTTGACATGTTCTCTCTTTGTTGTGAAAAAGTTAGATATGTTTTAGTACTTAAAATTAATGCTTTGCATCCGTCCACACGTGTAGCTGTTGGTCAGCTAATAGCCATGTCATTTCAGGACATGTTGCTTCAACTATTAATGATCTACTTTTAAATCTTTATTCTGAATTGCTTATTCCGTTTTAGTTTGTTATTGAAATGAAAACAAAAAGAAAGGATGCTTATGGAGATGTACAAAATTGGTAAGATATTATTGTTGATCAATATCCTCCAGCTCCGTTCTAATGACAATATCCCATCTGTGTGTGTGTTGCTGTCCAATTGTCAGCAGAGCAGGTCAGTTGACATGGCAGAGAAAAGAAAAACGGCAGACATCAGGTCGTTTTTTAATGCTCCAGAACATCAAGTAAGTAGAAACTTGCATTTTGATAAAGACGTCTATAAGAAAGAAATGAAATGCCTATGAACTTGTTTCTAAATGGTTTCATTAGGCAAAGTCCAGTCACTTGAGCACAGGCAACCAGAGCCTGTCAGACACAGGCACAGTCTCATGTCAGTCTCTTATAAGGACATACAGTGTTGTATGTCAAGAACATTTTTTTTCATGTCCCCCCAAAAAATTACTCTCTGAAGTTTTACTGTTTATTGTCCCCCCCCCCCCCCCCCCCCCCAAAATTGAAATGGGATTTCCGCCCTTGAACTTCTGGTCATATTGATGAAAGACGTGGCCTTTGGGTACGCTACATATCCCCCCCTTCCATGGTCATGGGGTCACGGACAGAAGACCACGAGGCATTGGACAACCTTAGAGGCCCTAAGGACTCAGCAGAGGAAGACACAGTTTTGAGACACCAAAAGCAGACATTCTGCTTTCATTCTCTCACTGTCTTAATATTTGTTTGATCTCCAAGTGTTTTTCCTTGATCCTTTTTGGCACAAATCTAATCCCATAGTACAACCTTCCGATTACTGGACAACCCGATCTTCCTCCTGAGCTTCTGCTGCCCCAGTCACAAACTACCTTCCCATTCCAGTATCCTAGCGTGTCACGAACTCCTCCTCCTGACCACCCCCTACAGACCCAACTGGCGGACTACTACACTTCCCAGCATTCCCATCACCGGCGTGGCTTGTCAACGTCATCACGCCGACTCTATTTACGGAAGTGTTGCCGCTCATTCATCACTCAGTCATCGTTCATACCAGACATCGACCTGAGTTATCTGGCTTACCAGCCCTCAAACCAGGAAAGGGATCTTTCCACACTATCTACCACCAGTAAGTCAGCTTCCTTATTTATTCGGAACTGCTGCTCAGTCTCGGCTCTTTCCGAGCGCTGCGCCGCCATTCCCAGATCAAAGCCGCGTGCTCTGTTTAACCCAACGCTAGCCACTCCGCGTCTGGGTCACACAGTTATGCTACAAGCAACCTCCGCTACACTTCAGCTCAGCCAATCAAACATGACATAGCGAGGGTGAAGAGTTATAATAATTTAAAGCTTTATTGTTCTTGTAAAGTGTCTAGTGATTTTTATCTTTGGAGGCATTATGTTTAAAAAATATTGTCTTGTTTGAAATGTTTTCCTATTGTGACCTCATCCAGGGAGGTGTATCTACAATCCACTGCTCCTAAAACTTAACATGTGGTCAATATTTTTCTTTCTAATCTTCAGACACAACCCTGTCCCCAGCTTTCTGTTGTCCATGTTCAGTGTTGTACACACCCTGGTACCAAACAGCACTGTGACTACTTTGCCTTTAAGTAGGCAGGATGCCTTATTACAAGATTAAAGGTGGAGGACACTCATTTAATCAATACACATGCAGTGGTCGCTAGTAGGAATGACTTACAAGTCGTACTCGGGGAGGGTAAAAAGCTCAGATGCACTTGTTTTTGGAGCAAGCAGAATGCCGCATCAGAGGAGAGATTCAGACGACAGGATCTGGAGCCTTATTTCTTGATATTTGGGTACCTCACCTCAGATTGGATAACAGCAACGTGACTCTATGTCAGGTTTGGGGAGGCTGAGTTGACTAAAAGTGGGAGTTTGGTTGTGGCGTGGCTGTATGACCCAAGCGTGGAGGGGTCCTGGGTTGGACAGAGCACATGGTTTAATATAGGAACAGTGTCACAGGGCTCTGAGAGAAACGAGTCTGTGCGGCGTTTCCAGAGAAATGAAAGAGCTGACTTTCTGGAAGCAGACAGCGTTGTAAAGTGACTTCTAAATCTGGATGGCTGATGAGCCTGAAAACTGTGAAAAGTCGAAACAAATAATGACTGAGTGACGATCCAACGGGAGGCACTTCTGTATATAGACTCAGAGTGATCACGTGGCTGGACAGTGCCGGTGAAAAGGATGCTGGGTAGTGGAGTCCTGGAATGGGTGAGTGGAGGTGTGTTAGGAGGCGAAGTTCGTGACGTTCTACCACAGACTCAGTTTGTCCTGCAACATGAGTGTTTTATCTCCACAAATAACCCTAACCTGCAAGAGATCCGCTTTGCGGTGGAGTTGCTAATGCTAACGGTTAGCTTCTGCCAGTCGAGACGTTTCTCTGCTGTTTCCTGGAAGCTAAACCAACAACATCCTTCCCCGTCGTGAGTCAAGATGGGTGAGTCTGTGATTGTTAAGTGACAGTGTTACGTAGATCTGTCAGGATTTTCAAATCCTAGACTTTCAATGTCTATTTTCTAATGCAGGACATAGGTGTAGGAGACTTTTTCATGTTCAGCCTGCATGAAAACCTCTGAGTGACTGAGTGTAATCAGAAATAATCATTAAAAGTGGTTTTTCAGTGAACCACACCTTTACAGACACCTGTGATGCCAATTATACGTATGACACAGCTTAACATTGTCATGTTCTGTGTCCCTTTGTTCCCCAGCTCCTCCAGTTCCCACTCCAGGTTCTCCTTTTGTGTTCTCTTAGCGCCCTCATGTGTCCTTTGTCTGCGTCTCTGTTGTGTGTCTTAAGTTGTAGCCCTAGCCTCTTGTTCCCCAGTGTATTGTATGTGTGTATGAGTTTGTGTGTGTCAGTATGTGTATGTGTTTGTGTGAGTCCTTCCCTTAGTCTTTAGGTTTAGTTTTGTGTTTTATATAGTGTTAGGTTTATCTGCCCTCCTCTGGTTCTCTTCCCCATCCAGATAATTGTTGTCACCTGCCTTCCCTCCAGCCTCACTCCACACACCTGCTTCCTGTTTCCCTAATTGCTCCTCCCTATCTATATAAGCCCTCCTTGTCTTATTGTTCTTGTCGGTCCATTGTCTTATGTCAGCGTAGTTTTGTCCCTCCCTACTAGTCTCTAGGTCTCTGCTCAGTAAGTGAGCTTTTGGTTTTTGTCTGAGTTTAGTTATTAGGTTTTGGCCTCCTTCCCTTTGGAATTTTTGGTTATCTTCCTAAATAAAGGATTTTACTTTTTCAACCGCTCCTGCCTGAGTAGTCTGGATTTCTGCATTTTGGGTCCAAACCTCCTGCTCTCAACGTGACAAACTTAACATGTCACTGAAGGGAGGAGGTCGTCGTTTTTATCCATTCAAGTTTCATTTATTGCTCTTTGGCTTGTTTTCAAATGACACTTTTTTTGAATGCTATTCATGTTTAGGTGTTTACTTTCCTTAGTTCCCTGCCTCTGTTACTCTAGGCTTAAACTTGACAGGTTACTAATGGAAGGAGGGGTGAGAGGGGAATGTTAGACAAGGTGATGTGCAAAAGCAGAGGTCTGAGGACAAATGCACAGCAGAGCCGGCTGTGGTGAGTGACTGGCAGGCAGGTCGGAGGCTCGGAGTGGTCCTGAGCAGACTGTGGTAAGATGGTTTAGTTGTGGGCAAGCTGATAGCAGAATTCTCCTGGCATTTGCTCAGCTGAATGAAGAAAAGTCATGCTTAGCAGAATAGCTACTTTATGAACCACAGAGCCACTGAGTCTCACACCACGACCACAACTGAGTAGTTTGGTAAAAAATAGAACTAACTTTTTCTTTTTTACATTTTTACCCAATTAAAACTGGGTTTCCTTCTTTATATTCCCTCTAAAGACTTTAGCCTGGCTCATCGAATTTATTCACTAGATTTTGTTCTATGAAACCATGTCCATGCACACAAACATTTCGCATTCATTTGTCATCAGAACCCGACGATCCACAACCAGATTCTTAAGTTGTGTGCACAGCAGCTCTCTGTGCAGGTGGAGCATTTGCTGATTCTGTCCTGTTTTCATGGTTGAACTTCTGTAAACATCTGTCTCCGAACAGCGTGTGGAATTGCTCTTCCCTGTGCTCTCGCCCCTCCTTGACTGAGGAAAAACTGTTTCTGAAAACTGAATTTTGGCAGGTATTAGATGGCTGCGTGGGCTGGTAAAGACTGGGAGGAGAGCCACAGACACATGCATGAACAAATAGGAAGATGTGAAAGGGGAGAGAGAAAAGCAGGAGGTGGGAAAAGACGGTAACAAAAAAAAAAGACAAAAGAAGCAACCAAGACTGATGCACGGAAGCTTGGTGACATTAAAAATTCCTCTGAAATATTTTTAGAAATCTCTCAAAATCTACCTAACCCTACATCCTACAGCAATCACTGCAAACACTTCACTTTAAACACCAAATCTTGGCTTAGTGAATGAAGGCACCATCTCACTCATACACTGACCAGGAAAAGCAAAAGACTGGTAATGAGTCTGGGTGTTCATTCACACCTTGCTGACAGCGGCTGTGGGTGGACCACTGAGGAGGCTGAACCCGCTGTAGGACTGTGATGGAAGCCATTCCTTTGGCTGCACATTGGATAATGCACAGGTGCAGCTAAAAAGAGGTTCTTCGTGTCATGCAAAGAAAAGAGGAGATAGTATTCGTTTTTCATCTTTAAGCTAAAATCAAAGAAACAACAGCTTCATCCGCAGCGGCGTGACATTATTGTCAAAAGTCATACAGTTTTTATTTGCATCTTCCTTTCACTATATTTTACTAGTGAGTAGTGAAAACATCCAACCACAGACTCTCTGACAGTTTCTCTAAAATCCAAACTCTCAGAAAGTACTGACTGGATCTGTGACACTGACTCATTTATGGAGGCAACCTAATTATATGGGAACTGGACCCAATAACAGCAACATACAACAAAAGCAGACATGGTCTGTGTCTGGATTTTTTTTACCTGCAAGTATTGTACAGTTGACTGGTGAGCAGTTGGGCTTTCTGCTCTCTGTCGGCACAGACTGAAAAGTGGTGTTTGTGTGTGTGTGTGTGTGTGTGTGTGTGGGGGGGGGGGGGGGGGGTCATGAGTTGGGGTTGCTAAGCCACTGTTTGGCCTAATCTTGCAATTGCTTTAGCAATCCCTAGCTACTGCTTGTGAAAAGCAGGTTTATAAAGTATTTAGTAAAGAAACTCAGTCATCACTCTCCTTTTTCTAAGGGGGGGACTAGCCAGGGTCAAATTATAAATACAGTGAACTTGTGAGCAACGTTGCAAAAACGTTTCATTCACAATCTGCAGCCGGTGTAATTGGCAGTCCATGTAGAAGCTGCACAGATTCTGGAGTACATCTTTTCCTTACTCATTGTTAACGAGGCACGGCCCTGACAAAATTAGAGTGAAATCCTGGACTGCTGTCGCTGGGACTCAGACAGTCTGAAAAACTGTGCAGAGGAGTAAAGATGCCTAAATGAGGTGGTCACAGGTGACAATGATTAGTTTATTGCAGGAACCCAGCTGTGCCTGATAAGTGACACCAGTTTAGTCACATCTTTGCCTAAATCTCCATTCATCCATTTTAATCCCTCGCCTGGGCTATAGCTATGGATGCCGGATTCAGGACCATAGTTTTGTGTTTACAGCTGGTATCTGTTCTGACTGTGGGGCAGTGTCACTGGTGCGGTCGAGGTCGGGCTCTAGATCTAGGCTGAATGGGATTGTTTCTGTCAGAGTGCTGTTACATGAACTGGACGCTTGGGGATGTGAGGTTTGTTTGGTTTGGGTTCCTGCTCATGTGGGGGTGGTGGGTAACGAGGGGTCAGACTCAATGGCCAAGGATGCCCTGAAGAGCGGTACAGTGAAGTTGGAAGTGGTGGTGGGTCCATCGGAGTACTGCTCTGAAATAGACAGGGTGGCCATGGCATCGTGGCAAGCCTCCTGGGATAAAGAGATAGAAGGTAGGGCATTTTATGGGCTGCGGCGGTTGGTGGGTGGTCGTAGGTCGATCCTCGCTTTTGTGAGAAGGGACTTTGTAGTCTTGACCTGGCTGAGTTTAGGCCATCGTGGACTTTGGGGCAGATTGCTTTTAGTGGGGAGGCATCTAGACGGGAAATGTGAGCGTGGGGAAATTGAAACTGTGGGTCACATTCTTTTGCATTGTAGGCAGTATGCTCATGAGAGGAGTGACTTATTTTAGGCATTTGGTGGCTGCTGGTGTGTCGGTGTCCTGTTTTCGGAACTTGCTGCAGGTGGAGGACAGCCGTAGGGTGTGGGCTCCAATCAGTTTCCTGCGTGCAGTTGGAGTTTACATGGCGCTTTGACGTCATTCTGTTGCATGATATTGCAGTTGTGGCAGCAGTATGACTGCTGGGCGTCTAGCCTGCTCAACTCAAAGAAGATAAATGACACATAAATAACCATAACTTAGCCAATTTGACAAATATTGGTGTGTTAACAACCTACAGCCATCACCACCACATACTGAAAGCTCTACAGTTTGTGTGACACCTTTGCTTTAAACTTTGGCACTAACTGTTAGGAGGTACTCATGTACTAGAGTCTAATGAAACTTTCAGAAGGTCAACACTACACATCTACAACTAGTTAATTTGTTAAGTCAATCTAATTCAAGATGGCTGCCACAGAAAGCTTATCTTAGAAAATACAAAAATGATCATAATTCAGTTTAACAGATTTTAAGCTTTTGGTACCAGCTAAGAGCTTATCCCATTACAAACTGCACTAGCTGCCTGAAATCATTCAGTAACAGACTGCCATCAACTTTTGGAGTCATCGTTGTTTGAGTGATCAGTACATCTACGAACTGCTTGGCATTACTTTCAAGATTTGACAAACAGCAACAATGCAATCTTTTTCCAACATAGGATGATGTCATAACTCTGTCATGAAAAGGGAGGAAGTAACACGCTTACTGTCAAGCAAGGCTTAGCTCTTGGATGCACAGCTTATCAACACTTCACTCTTCCAAGTGGGGTCAAAAATGAACCCACTGAAAATCAGTGCGTTTTTTGCAATAAACTGGATTTTATTCTTCAAAATCTTTAAACCAGAGTTGTAAAATATTCATATTACAGGTATTCCTCGTGAAATATGTTTGTGACATGAGGCCATTTGCATTTTTTTATCACTAGCCAACTCAGCAGTAGCTCAGGACATAGAGCAGGCTGTCCAGTAATTGGAGGGTTAGAGTGCTGCTGTTGTGTCCTTGGGCAAGACAATTAATCCACAATGCCTCCTGGTGGTTGGAGGGAGCGGTAGCACCTGTGCTCTGCAGCCTCGCCTGTCAGAGTGCACCAGGGCGGCTGTGGCTACGATGTAGCTCATCACCACCAGAGTGTGAAAGTGTTGTGAATGGATGATGCAATGTAGAGTAAAGCCCTGTAGAGCCCTCTGACTCTGAAGGCACCATTCATTTTTTTTCTTTTGAGTTACTACATCTGGAGGACGAACAGAGAAACTTCAGCAGGTCCAGAGACCAGAACACTGTCCACGCACAAACATCATATCTCCTCTAGCTGTAACCGATGCACACGGGGGTACTGCATTTCCAGCAGCAATGAGAGTCCTGTGTGCTTCTTTCCTGTGCCCAGTTTTCGTCACTCCACATCTTCCCATTGCTTCAGTGGTGTAGGCTGGTATGGTTAGGGTACCATCTAGTCAACTTTTCATGTGAGGTGCACAAGCTCCTTTGAGAGCTCTGTGAGGAAGTTTCATCGTCTATCGTCAAAAAGGTGATTTAAGGTAAGAACTGTAATAAAAAGTCGATTTTTAGGTAAAAAATGCAATGAAAGGCAATATCAGATTAAAAACTGTAACAAAAAGGTTATTAAGTTAAACACTGAAACAAAAAGGTGTTTTCAGGTGAAAACTGGAACAAAAAGGTGATCTCCTTTTTGTTACGGTTTTCACCTGAAATAGACTTTTTTTACAGTGTTTAACTTAAATAACATTTTTGTTACAGTTTTTACCTGAAATAGACTTTTTCTTTACAGTGTTTAACTTAAATAACGTTTTTGTTACAGTTTTCACCTGAAATAGACTTTTTTTACAGTGTTTAACTGATTATTTTTTTTTTTTTACCGTGTCCTGTCTGGCTGTGAAGCAAGCAGAATTGATGTCTGAATGCTGGTGACAAGCCTTACAGATTTATTCTCAGGTGGAGCATCAAAGCATTTGCTTTTAATGTCACGCCTGATACTTAACACTTTATTGTTATTGTTGTTGAATGCTTTGTAATTCCGACCAGACACGGAGACAGAGGTGAAAGAGAGAGGAAAAGAAAAGGTGGGGAGAGAGAGAGGGGGGGGGGGGGGGTTCCACAAAAATAAACAATGAACAAGAGTCTGCTTCTAGACCTGCAGAAAAAGACAAAAAAAAAAAACAAAAAAACAAACGGACACTAAAAAGGGACACAAAAACATTACAAGATCTACCTATCACTGCGTCAACTTGCGTAAAAAAAAAAAAAAAAATATATATATATATATATATATATATATATATATATAATCAACATTGCTTAACTGAAGAATCACGATAATAAATCACAATGCATTAAAGGCCCCGTGTGTGAAATTCACAGAAATCATAGTAAAAAGATCCGACTCTTTAGCACCACGCAGTTTAGAGTCGGTATTGCAGCTATTGGAGCCCCCGAGGATCAAAAAGGGTTTTTTTAATCATTATTTAAAACTTTATTAACAAATATAACAAATACAATACAAAATCGTGTTGCTGTAAACGGCAGCATGTCATCATCTAATTCCAGCTTTCAAGTCAGCGAACAGGTTAGTTGTTTTCATCTAACTTATTTTATTAATTTAATCTAAATAGGTTTTGAATATGAAAAACTTTTTTTATGTCAGTTATGTTTGCTAATAGCAAACGACAGCTAGTTAGTGATGACTTCTGACTACAAAAAATGACAATATTTTGTTCATTTTATTTGAGAAATGTTATATTTCTATTTGCCATTTTGGAAATATACAAGGTAGTGTAGTCTGTAATTGTTTTCTCTCCGTAAACAGAGTCAGATATCATCCGATGGTTCATCAGTGGAGACAGACAGAGGACGAGGGAGAGGAAGAGGGAGAGGGAGAGGACAGACGTGTGCCAGCGCACAGAGAGGCAGAGGTGTTAGGCATGCGACAGAAGCAGGGCAAGCATCCCAAGATGAAGGAGCCGAATTTGCTCAAACCAGCCGCAACGTATATTTGCTCCTATATTTACTCTGGTTTTCTCATGACGCCGGTCTTGTTCACTTTTCAAAATCCTTTTTCTTTTACTTGGTTTTTACCACAAAAACAAACAACAATGAAACAATAATGAACAAGAGTCTGCTTCCAGACCTGCAGAAAAAAGACAAAAAAAAAACAAAGGGACACAAAAAAGGGACACAACAACAAAACAACAAGATCTACCTATCACTGCGTCAACTTGATGAAAAGAAAAAAATATATATATATATAATCAACATTGCTTAACTGAAGAATCACGATAATAAATCACAGTGCATTAAGTGCCCACCATAGTCTTAAGACCTGTGTTTAACGTGGCCAAGCCCATACTTTTGAGAGCATCATGTGAGCACCTGTGTGTGTACTCGCGCTTGTTTATTTAAGGTTTTTCTATAGGAGCGCCCAACAGAGAGTGTGAGGGACCACAGATCTGCCCCCCAAAGATGCGCAGGAGACGGGGGGGAGCTCCAAGTCCCAGAGATCCAGGCGCTGCCCCAGAACGCAGGAACCCCAAGGAGACTGCAACCAGGAAGGCCCCCGCCCCCCTCGAGAGGCACAGAGGATCGCCCCGGGGGGCCACAACCAGCAGCCGGCAGAGTCCCCGGAGATATCAGCGGCAAGCCCACAGGCCCACCCCCAGCCTCCCACCCCCTAGCCGGCCGAGCCCGGGACCCAGCGACCCGGGACCCAGGGGCGACCACCCCCGCCGGGGACCCAGCAGAGCCCAGGGACCCAGACCCCACCAGGCAGCCACCGGGATCTAACAGGCAGATGCCAAAATCTTAAACCCCCAGACCCGGTTGCCCCGAACACTCAGGCAGACCAAGGCACTGGCCCCCACACCAGGTGTGGCAGGGGGAGGGGGACAGAGATCTATATCATCAAGAGAAGTTTCAGGAGAGGGGAGGACCCAAAGGCCCCACCTGACATATACAGTCATACACAAACACAGTCACACGCTCCCTCCCTCATGCTCACACATGCACATACAACCCAAGACTTACAAAAATGCACGCCGGACACCCACTCATGCTCCACATACACACCCTATTCACTCTGGTCCCGGTACTGCTGCACATTGGGTACAACCATCACCGGTAACCAGAGTTTGACCCTTTCTGCTGGGGTGCTGATGAGCAGGCTCCCCCGCCCAACGCTGAGCACAGCAACCCACCACCCCAGACCCCAACCAGACGGCCAGATCTCCCTCCTAGCCTCCAGCCCCAGGAAGCCTAGCAACAACAGAGGTGGCTAAGACCCCTAGTCTCCCTCCGCCTGCTCCAATATAGTGTTGTGTGATCATGAGGTGTATTCCATGGCTGTGGTGAGTGGGCAGTGCGGGCATCATCCAGCATATGCCAGCTGATGCCACCGCACCACCCCACTTACACCCTCAGCCATCAGTGTCTAAGTGCGGTTTAAAATTGGAAGTGGGCACCGGCACTCGGGAGGAGGCTGAAATATCCCCCTGCCAAATGCCGTTGAATGTGCTCACTCCCAAGGCCCTAAGTGTGTGTTTGTGTGGAATGTCGTCAGTGGAAGTGTATAAGGTGCAAATAAAATTGGGGGCCAGGTTTCCACAGGAATGCAGAAATGGGGTCCATACCCGCACTCCCTGACTTGCCCACCCCCCAAGGTCCTATGTGTATGTTTGTGTGATGATGTGAGAGAGCAGGAGGAGAGAAATATGCGGGGATGGGGAGGAATGGCTGGTTGGGCTTAGCCCTCCAGGGAGCCAGCTCCCCTACTGGCCCCAATAGGCACCTCTGTTGTCAAACTGCCACCCAGGGCATGGAGACCCCAGTCCATCCTGCCAGGGCCCAAAGCAGCATCATTACAGAGCCTCACGGAGTCCGAGGGCACCAACCCAGCCCCACCCCAGCAGAATATCTATGCCCACCCCTGCATTTGCACAACTTCCAGAATATATAAGACATGGGACATCCAGGTAAGGTTGGGTCCTTCCCCTCCTGGACCTCCCCCTCCCCTGTGATGGAACGGCAGAGGAGCCAAGGCCTACCTGAGGCCCCCGAACCCGGGCCAGGCACTGCTGGGTGTCCCTGCCTTCTTCCCGGCAGCATACATGTCAGGACCCGACCCCCAAGGCCCCGCCCAGATCCCCACACTGGGCCGGCCACCCCCAAACCCCGAGCCCCCAGGCCCCCACCCAGACCCGCCCAGGGGCATTGCAGCCGCCAGGCAGTGACCCATGGCCGCCGCCAAGATCCCCAAGAGGCCCCACTCACAACCGCCAGCAGTCCACCCCCCGAGGCAACCCAAGCACCTCCAGAGGGGGGCAACGGCCCCCCAGTCCCAGACACCCCCAGTGAACCCACCTCCAGGGAACATCCGGATACTCCAAACTCAGACCCCACACCCCCCCACCCACACCATCCCGCAGGACAACATCAACGGCCCCCCACCCTCGCTATGTGATGGAACCGATCAAAGGAGCCCAGAGAGATTCATCTGAAGTGGAAGCACAGGCTATATCAAGTGCAATATGATCTAACAAAATATTTCTATACTGGTTAATGCAGAGACTTTCTCTATTTTTCCAATTCAAGAGGATAGTTTTCTTAGCGATGCATATGGCAGTCAGAACCACGTGAACCAAAGATGTTGCAATCGGGACATCGTCCAGCTTCCCCAGTAAACAAAGAGAGGGGGAATTTGGGATGTGACATTTCAGACATTTTGACAGATCCTCACATACTCTACCCCAAAATTCCTGGACAGGTGGGCAGGACCACAGTGCATGAATGTAATTGTCAGGAATGTTGTTTGTGCAGTGTGTACAGGTGTCAGACGACACAAACCCCATCTTGAACATCCGATGACCTGTATAGTGTACTCTGTGTAGAATTTTGTACTGAATTAATTGTACATTGGGGTGTCTGATCATTTTAAAAGTTTTTAAACAAGTTTGGGACCAGAAGTCCTGGTCAAAGCTAACTGATAGATCCACCTCCCATTTTTCAATAGGGATTGCAATTTTATCGTTTATTTTGGACAGTGTCTTATATACTTTAGACAGTAGTTTGGGTGGTCTGAGATTATAAAAGTCTAATACCCTTGGTGGTGTTTGTAATTCTATTTTATTGAGCTTAAATTTTTGTTTGACTACAGATTTAATTTGGTGATATTCTAAAAAGCTATTCTTATCCATTCCAAATTGGAAGACTATTTGATTAAATGGGATGAAGTCCAATCCTTCATATATGTGTTCCAGGTATAGGATTCCTTTATTTTTCCAGTGCGGAAGGTTCATCATTTTGTTGTTTTGCAAAATGTCAGGATTGTTCCAGATAGGTGTGCGTCTGCATGGTACTAGTGAAGACTCTGTCATTTTAAGATACTCCCACCATGCTGTCAGAGAGGTGCTGATACTAATACTTTTGAAGCTTTCATGTTTTCTTATGCTTGGGCTAATAAATGGTAAGTCTGAAAGCTCTATCGTATTGCAAAGTGTCTGTTCTATATCTAACCAGGACTCGTCTAATGGGTTATCTTGCAACCATCTTGGTATATATTGCAGCCTGTTGGCTAAGAAATAATAATAAAAGTTGGGTAAATCCAGTCCTCCTCTGTCTTTGGTCTTCTTAAGCGTTTTTAAGCTAATTCGTGGAGGTTTATCCTGCCAAAGGAATTTAGTAATTGAGGAGTCCAGAGATTTAAACCAGTCAGCTGGTGGCTTGTTTGGGATCATCGAGAATAAGTAATTTATTCTGGGTAAGACCATCATTTTAATTGTAGCCACTCTCCCCATGAGTGATATTGGTAAGGATTTCCATCTTGCAAGATCATCTTCCACTTTCCTTAAGAGTGGGATGTAGTTTAGTTTGGTTAGATCTGCTACCTTGGGAGAGATATTAATTCCCAGGTATGTGATATTCCCTGACTCCAATTGTGTATTAAGCAAATTGACAAATGAGAAATTAATTGGTAGAACTGTGGATTTTAACCAGTTTATAGAGTAATCTGAAACTCTTTTGAAACTCTTGAAAAATAGTTTATCAGTTCTATTGCTTGGGAGAGAGAGGATTGAGAATTCTGGAGAAAGAGTAAAACATCATCTGCATAAAGACTGATCTTATGTTCTATTTTCTTACACTTTATCCCTTTAATATCTGTTGTTTGCCTAATTGCTGCTGCTAGTGGTTCGATAAAGATAGCAAAAAGTGAGGGGGAGAGTGGGCATCCCTGCCTGGTCCCCCTCTGAAGACAGAAGCTAGCTGATATTTGGTCGTTCGTCCTGACACGTGCTGTTGGTGAACTGTATAATGTTTGTAGCCAGTTTATGAAGAAGTTCCCAAAGCCAAATTTATGTAAAGTTGCAAATAAGAACTTCCAGTTAACTCTATCAAAAGCTTTTTCTGCATCTAGAGATAATATACTAGTTTCTATGTTTCTACTGTAAGAGAAATCTATCAAATTAAGTAATCTACGTGAGTTTGTGGATGACTGTCTACCTTTAATGAAACCAGTTTTGTCAGGGTGTATTATGAAGGGGGTTACCTTCTCTAATCTTTTGGCCAGGGCTTTACAAATTATTTTGAGATCAACATTAATAAGAGAAATTGGGCGATAGCTGGTTGGAAATGCTGGGTCTTTGCCTGGTTTTAACAAGAGACTAATATTGGCTGAATTCACGTTTGGCTGTAATCTGCCGCTCTCTTTGATTTCCCTCACCATTCTGAAAAATGTTGGAGCCAGAATGATCCAGAATTCTTTGTAGAATTCTACTGGGAACCCGTCTGGACCTGGAGCTTTCCTATTAGTCATGGATTTAAGGGCTTCCTGGAGCTCCGCTGATGTTAGTGGCGAGTCCAGGACTGTAACTTGGCTGTCTGATAATTTAGGAAGTGTTATCCTGTCAAGGAACTCATTGATCTCATTATCTGATGGGTTTATCTGTGGTGAGTACAAAGTTTGGTAAAAGTCTCTGAAGGTGTTGTTTATTCTTTCAGGGTCATCAACTATATTCCCGGTTGAGTCTTTAACAGCAGATATGGTAGTTTTCTCTTTATTTATTTTTAATTGGCTAGCTAAGAATTTACCTGATTTATTACTATGTTCGAAGTTTTCTATTCGTAGTCTTTGTGCTAAAAATTGTGTCTTTTTGTCAATAATTCCATGAAGTTCTAATTTAGCTTTACGTAATTTGCTCATTGACTCTTCTTCTGTGGATGCCTCTAAAGACTTGATGATTTCCTCTAACTCCTGAATACGTTTGTTTTCTGTTTTTTTCCTATGTGATGAGAAAGAGATTATTTTACCTCTCATCACTGCCTTTCCTGCCTCCCAAAGAATAGGTGCTGATGTTCCAGGCAGGTCATTATGTTCTAAATATAAAGCCCACTCCTTTTTAAAAAAATCTATAAAACCTTCGTCTTTAAGCAGTGATGTATTAAACCTCCAGTTTTTGCTTGGTGGGATTGTCTTCTTATTTACCAGAGTTAAAGAAACCGGAGCATGGTCGCTGACAACTATGGGGTGTATCTCAGTGTCTGAAATGTCAGCCAACAATGAGCTGCTGACTAGAAAATAATCCAAACGTGAGTGAGAGTGATGGACGTGCGAAAAAAAAGTATACTCTCTACGGTTAGGATGAGATCACCATGCATCACAAAGCCCATAATCACTCATGTACTGTTTAACTATGTTAGTGGATTGCCAATTGCGCTGAGTCCCAGCTGTACTGAGCCTGTCTGTTAAGGAATTCACCCAAAAATTAAAATCACCTCCAAGTATAAGTGGACAGTCCAAGTGTTCGGAGAGTACAGAGAAAAAATTATGAAAGAATGGAGGGTCATCAATATTTGGACAGTATATGCTGACGATACATAAGCGTTGGTTCTGTACAGATAATTTTAACATTATAAATCTACCCTCTGGATCAGAAACTGTGTCCAATACTGTGAAATTGATGTTTTTGTGTATTAAAATAGCTACACCTCTTTGCCTAGAGTTAAGGCAGGCAGAGAACATGCTGGGAAACTCAGGTGTTTTAAGTTCATCTGTGGATGTGGCAGATCTATGAGTCTCTTGTAACAATATTACGTCTGCTTGCACTCTCTTTAGCTGATCAAATTTTTTTTATCTCTTCTCTCTAGAGCCAGTCCCATGTACGTTCCATGAGACAAACCTTAGTGCACCCATAGATGTGTGTGTGAGTAGCTAAAATATGACGCCTTCATGTGAATAGGATGGAATAAGTATATAAATGTATAAATAGTATGTTAATAAATAACAAAAAAAGTAAATAATAATAATAATAATAATAATAATAAAGATCCAACAGTGTTTGTGGTTGTATTATTTGACGCATAAATTATGATATTGTGCTATGAATTTAATATATCTGTGTGTGTGTGTGTGTGTGTGTGTGTGTGTGTGTGTGTGTGTGTGTGTGTGTGTGTGTGTGTGCGTGTGTGTGTGTGTGTGTGTGCATGTGTGTGTGTGTGTGTGTGTGTGTGTGTGTGTGTGTGTGTGCATGTGTGTGTGCTGTGTGTGTGCTGTGTGTGTGTGTGTGTGTGTGCGTGTGTGTGTGTGTGTGTGTGTGTGTGTGTGTGTGTGTGTGAGTGTGTGTGTGTGTGTGTCGAGTCTGACGCAGTGTTGGAAAGTTGTGTGGTTGTGCCATACAGGTGTAAAGGAACAGAACCAAGTAAAGAGCAAGGGAAAGTACAGATACAGGTTAGAAAAGAAGAAAGAACTAAAAAGAAGGGGTGATGGGGTGTGAAGTGGTGATGAACAGGTGATCTTATCATCTAGAAAACGGATTTAGCAGCTGTTTAATCCTGACGTGATCAAACCCAGTGAATCCTGATAAGAATAATAAATGTCTGAGCTGATGTTGGGCTAATACAGCCAGTCAGTCACTCCTCGCTCCTTGTAAAGTTTATTGTCCACATAAAGCTTATCCACCGCGATGACAGCTCTCTTCCCATCCTGGATAAACTTTTTACGCAGCGGAAAGAGAACCCGGCGTCGATCCAGAATCTCCTTCGGGAACTGATCATTCACGCTGAAATCTTTTCCTTTGAGCTCTCTTCCGTGACTTTTTACAAGATCCTTCTGCTTAAAATGTTCAAATTTAGCCACGATGGGACGAGGTCTTCTGCTGTCCCCTCTTTTAGCTCCAAGGCGATGTACCCGGTGAAATGTGATGCTTTTTATCGTTTCTTCTGGAATCTTCATTTCTGTCTGGAGAAAGTTCTTGATTGTATGTTCGCAGTTCTCCGCCCCTCCCGTCTGCTCCGGCAGACCTGCGAACACCAAATTATCCCTCATGCTGCAGGCCTGAAGGTCCAAAACCGTCTCCTTCAGAGTCTTGTTGTCCTGGGTGATCCACGTCACTCCCTCTTCCAGGGAAGAAACGGACTCCCGCAGAGACGCGTTCTCAGCAGCGAGTCGTTCAACCTGCTCCTGACTGAACTCCAGAGATGTTCGGAGGTTCTGAAACTCCTGGTGAAGAACCTCGAGCAGATGAAGTCGCCCCTCAAATCCCAGAAGCCGTTTATCAATAGAATCTAATAATTCTAATATGTCCTTACGGGGAGATGAGGCCTCAGGCGAGTCCTGAGGACGGCTCCTCTTGGTCCCAGCAGGTGTTTCAGCCTCAGCTGCTGATTTCTTCGGACCCATGACGAATAACTCAAAAACTTCGTCAATATAATTTAGTAAACTTTCTGAATTTTCTTCACTTACCTCCAGATTGAGTGAGTTATACTTACCAGATTATTTTTTGCGTTGTCAGTAAATAAATTAGGCAAAAATGTGTCTTAATTGTTTGTGAATGTTTGTTAACGAGCTGCCATCAGCTTCAAACGCTGCCGTGTATCCGGTGATCGGCCGTCAGCGCATGCTCACACCTACAGTGTTTAACTTAAATAACATTTTTGTTACAGTTTTTACCTGAAATAGACTTTTAATTACAGTGTTTAACTTAAATAACGTTTTTGTTACAGTTTTTACCTGAAATCGGTAAAATTCAGGGTGTTGAGCCCTGAAAAATGAATAGCATCATTCATGTTGTAGCAAGAACCATGAGCCACCTCTGTGCCTGGCGTTTGCAGGTGTAGTTGCCAACTACGAGGTCCATAGTATCTTTGTTGTTCTGGTTGCAGAAGAGACTCACTTCTGTTTTGTTTTTTTCTTTGGGCTGTTTTTATCAGCCATATTGCTGTGGAGCATCATTAGCTACTGTTTGCTAACGCAACACGGTGTTACCTATCTATACACAATACTGTTAGCTAACAACAAAGTAAGCTAATCTGATCACACATTATCATCTGTCAATGAAAAGTTGTTTGATTTATGGAACTTTACTTTGGGGTTTTGAACCCTCCTACGCCTCATTGATGCTGAATGCAGCAGTCTGTTTTACGTACTTTACAGTTTCACCAGCTGCAATGTGGTGTGGATCCGGATGCAGAGCTATATTTTTTCTCAGCGCCACATGCACATGCAGTTTATCATAAAGTTAAAGAAACAACATGAAACAGACAGGAAGTGAGATGTGGTTCAGCAAGATGCATCCATTTCAAATTTAAACTTGTGTTACATTTATTTCCTGGTTTTTATTATTATAAGTGACAGGGATATCAGTCCAAGGTGTATAATAGTTCACAGTGTTTTTACAGTTACAGAGACGTTCAGCACACAACCACAGTCAGTGTGAATTACAGTCTGTCCAGAAACCAGCATCTTTCGACTTGTTGAGTCACTAATTGGATAAAATGATAGTTTATTCCGCATAATCCTGTCTGTGAGTTCTACCTGTGGGTCATAAACAAAAGATAAACCATTAAAAGAAAGCTAAAGCTAATTTTCTCTATACAAATCCTGGTCAAATATTTATGCAGACATATAAAAACACCCAAAATACAATCCCAACGCCTGCACTCAAAATGTATGTGCACAACCTAAGAACAAACAAGTGCATCATGCAACGTGTGTTGACATCAGAAGATCTAATGTCAATTGTTTCTGCATTTTATCTTCTATGGGGACGTTTTACCAAACAACCTGTTCTATGCATGGGCAGGTGGAACACAATAAATTAGTTTGTGGTGTATGAAGGCTCCCCCATCATCATGTATGAAGCTCAAAGACAGGAAACAAACATGTCACCTTCCACAAATGATACTGGCTATTCTGCAGGGCTGGATGCACTTCATAAAGTGATCTGACCTGCAGGAAGGACTGCAGCAGCAGATTTGTCTGGAAACGCATTGCTAATCAACAAGTAGAAACTTTATTAAATCATTAAAAAATAAAAAATGTCAGTTATAAACATAAGTGATTTTGATTGATTTGAGTGCCAGTTGAATTAAAAATGACTGTCTGGTCAAAATGAAGAAACTCCTGCAAATATACAGAATTCTCCCAAAACTGAATGCCTGAAAAGCAGTTATTAAAATATGTTTGTTTATCTCAGTCACAGAAACAAAGAATGCTCCTATCCGTGGCTGCGTTGCTTAGATACGAACAAAGACCAGTATTTTTTTTTAAATAGTGAGCAATACAGTCCATTAAAGTGGAGAAGAGATGACAGACATACAGAAGGAAATGGTTTGGTAATGACTTGGTTGCAGGAGTTGGTAGGTGTTTGAGGACTAGGAGAAAATAAGTGGTGCTCTGACAAAGTTCTTTTCTCATCACGTTCCGCTTTTGTGTGTTGCTCATCCTTTGTCATGCTTTTCTGCACAGCTCAATTTTTAGCTGCTGGAAAAACATTACAGCACAGCATGAAATCACTTGGAACAAAGCAGCAGCACTTGGGATGAATTTAGCACAGAACATCTGTCAATAGATTTTATTTTCAGCTAAAGTCCACAAATCATTAGTTCCTCTCCTAGGCATTGAGGGAGTTAATACAAATAGATCTCAGGAAAAATCTGGTTGTTGTGTAAAGTGCAACAGATCAAGTTATTGTATTGTATTGTATTGTATTGGTGGCTCACTGATAAACCTCAACAGGTCTAACTTTGAAAGGCAGGAGAGGGTTAAGCAGGATGTACAGTTATCAGAAGGCTGCAGGTTTGATTCCAGCTCTGGGAAGATAATTCTGTTATTTTCTATTTGGGCAAGACACTTAACCCACCTTGCCTGCTGGTGGAAGTCGGAGGGACCGGTGGCGCCTGTGTACAGCAGCCTCACCTCTGTCAGTGCGCCCCAGGGCAGCTGTGGTTACATAGTCATCAGCACCTGTGTGTGAATAGACGAATGACACACTGTAGTGCAAAGTGCTTTGGAGTCCTCTGACTCTAAAGGGTGCCATACCGGGGATTCCCAAAGTGTGGTGCGCGTACCCCTGGGGGTGCGCGAGCTGCCGCTAGGGGGTGCGCAAGGTGAAAAGTATAATGGCTGCGGAGCTCAGAGAAGTCTGTCAAAAGTCACCATTAGCATAGCCAGAAACTCATTTGTGAGTGGGCCTAAGAAAATGTAATTGAAAACAAGTATATTTTGCTTGTGTGTGTGTGTGTGTGTGTGTGTGTGTGCGTGTGTGTGTCCTCCGCACATGCCCTAGCTCAGGGGTCGGCAATCCGCGGCTCTGGAGCTGCATGCGGCTCTTCCATCCATCTGATGCGGCTCTCTGTGCTTGCAAAATAATGAATGGATATTTAAATAAAATGCTTTATATTTTACTGCATTAATTTTACATCTGTAAGCTAATTCTAAATGTAAAGATTGTCTGCGTAAACCTGAACAGTTCCAACCCGGTCTGACTGTGAGACCGGGTTGACGCGTCACGCTTGTGCGTAATCATAGGCGCTTCCTGAGCTGAAGACGTGAGGTTCTGGGACTCTCCTCAGACGCCACATTGGAGACAGGAACAAGCACAATTCAGCCAAAGTTTCATCATCAGGGAACATTTTCTAAGTGACAAGTCTCTCTGAGAGACCGGGTTTGGAAAACTCTCGCTTCAGTGGAAGGAATCTTCCCGCATGCGCTCTGGTTCTGCCATGCGCTCCAAGCCCCTCTCCGCATCTTCAGCTCACTGTGCACCTTATGTACGCGCTGACAGTGAGCTGCGCTGAGCGGTGTACAGCTCAGATGTTCAGAAGGAAATCTTTTCTTGAGTGATTTAGCTACATCTCCGATTTGCGAAACTAATACAGTGTCAGTTCGTCTGCATGCGTCGGGGTAATTCTTTCTATTCTTTCTCCGTCAAAATAAACGGCCAAACACGGGAACTGTCCGGTCAACACAAGCCCTGCTGTTAACTGTTCTGTTTTCTTGTGAAAATTGTTACAAATTAAACTTGATTAACACCAGAGCCAGGCGCACTGCACCGTTACCTCCGTTGCTGTAAATGAGGGAAAAACAAATTGATTGGATCCTTTTCTGACCTTCCCCACCTACAAAGTTTAATTACAACAATCAAACGTGACAGAGCCTGGATTTGTATTCTGAACAGTCTAAACATGTTTTAAAAAGAAACGTATGACAAAAGTGGCACCTGCTCAGTAAAACCACCAACAGGGTGAAAAATATCAAAATATTGTAGGCAGAGACGGGCTACAATGTCTGGATCCACTTTATATAAATCGTTTTATTGATTATCTTCTTATGAAAGACAGCTTTGACGTACATGAGCGACCAGTACCAGCTGCTGACACCTGTTGTGAGCAGCGCTCTGCTGTCTGAGGGTAGGCCCTGCCCACAACGCCGCGGCTGCTGCGGTGTTTTCTTTACTGTGGGAAACTGGTAATAATGGCTCTTTGATGGAAACAGGTTGCTGACCCCTGGTTTAGCGTGACGTCTGAATATATATATATATATATATATATATATATATATATATATATATATATATATATATATATATATATATAGCCATGCCCTGATGTGGGGCTGGGGGGTGCGTCAACATGGTTGGGACATAGAAGGGGGTGCACGGCTAAATAAGTTTGGGAACCACTGATTTACAACAATTGCCTCAAAATATGAAAGATTGTTTTAATTAAGATTTTTCTACAATAAAGTGATTTTCCAACCATTCTGAAAAGTGTTTTTGTTTAAAAGTTATAAATAATTACTATCTTAATGGCAAATAGTTTCCCAAATTACCTTTATTAACTCAGACCACACTGTTCGTTTTTGGCTGTCCTAGATAAGTCCCTCGTCATGAACATGAGAGTCATTTGCTGTCTGTGGCCGTCCAGTGTGACTGGCTCCGTGATGGCTTAATAATGATGGTTTATCCCTTGAGGTCCATGTGGCAGGGGTGAGGTGGTGCTCACTCCTCACCCCTGCCACATGGACCCAAGGGATAAACCATCAACCCTGCTCACTGGTCAACTTTCCTTGCGGGGTCACACCCATTAGGACAGTGGGAGGGTTATCACATTTTTTTAACTCATATTTAAGCTGTTGAATTCAGTTTTTTTTTATTGTGGAACTTCTCTTTCCTTACTGCACAGCACTTTGTTCAGCTGTCATGCTGTTTTTAAATGTGCTTTATAAATAAACGTGGTACGGTACGGTAGGGTGTGGTGTAGTGTGGTGTGGTGTGGTATGGTAGTGTTGAGGGTCTGACCTCATGAGGAAATTACTATGCAGTGATTTTCTCCAAAATGACTGTGCTTAAATTGCTCTGAAAAGCAAATAACCACATCAGCGCCAAGAAACTTCATTTCCCATGATGCTTTGCACACGGAAGCATTGGGATGATGTCACCGCCTAATACCAGAAACACGTTCTGCGCATGTGCGGGAGGCCGTGGAGCTTTTCCCACGAACTAAGACCATAAATCTTCAGCAGAGACAAAGAAACCTCGTTCTTTTGCCCAGGATACCTGGCGGTAAGGACACGCTTGTAGAACGCTCCGACAACTTGAGCACGCGGAAGCTCTAAGTGCCCAAGTTGAGCCACGCAACCGCTGGAAACCACTCCAACTCCATCGGGACCTGACTGGGAACGAGCGGAGCTCCATCCAGCTCTCAGAGACGCTGTAAGTTGTCAAACTCAGCCCAAAAGAAACTTCGTTCTCTTTGTGTCCAGCCCGTGGAGAAACACTCGTGGAGCCAAACAACGGAGAAAGCATCAAACCGACGGATGACGCTGAAAACTGCGGAGAAACACGGAGAACTGTCAAATCAAAACAGTGAGGGACGCCTCGCTCTTCTGGTGATCAGAAAACTCATTTTTCTCTCTCCTTTTCTCCTCCCGTTTCCTCTATAGTCCAGAATAAGCAATAAAACCGCGCTATTGCTTAAAAAGTAGCTTCGTGTCTTCCTCTTTCGCTCCCAAAACACGTCCGCCGGGTCATTTTGAATAAATAAACTGCTTATTGATCATTGTTTGGTATCTTTAAATGTTTTCGGCCATGGCCAGGCTGATAAACTAAAAGATATTAACTTGTGATTAATCTTTTGTGTTGTTTCATGATCCTTTGAAATGTTTTGAGTGATTTAAGGTTAAGTTACTACTGATTCTAAGTGCTTTGGAAGTTAAAGTGCAAGTTGCCACTCACACTTTAGCCAGACAAAGGGGTCAGCCATCTTGCATACAGACTCCATTTTAGAAACACACACACATACATACACACAAAACACCTTGAACATTATTTTGAATATACATCCTTTTATTATATCACATGGTTATTATTCATTTATGCCACTGTTTATTCATTTGACAAATTGTTAATTAAACGTTATAAAATTCAGATTTTCGTCTCCAGTAGCTTTGTTGTGTCGAAGAGAAGTCTCTGCTCCGAGGATTCTACGAACTTCAAGAAAGACTGATAAGAGTTTTGGATTCAATTTTTCCCCGGTTAAAGGGGAATGGTGCCCCGTATATCTAAGAATATCTTAATTAATTAATAAATCAGTAAATATTCTCATATTTACAGAATTTATTGAAGAATCCAAAAGTAAGTTAAAGCTTACAAATTGTTCGCTCCTAATAACCCCAACATTAATTGGTGCAGCCCGTGTGAGGCTAGGATACACAGAGATTTCTATCCGGCACAAACAAACAAATAAATCCAAAGAGCCTGAATTAAAAATAATCAGTTGTTCAGCCTTGAACCAGCAACAGAGTGGTGCTGATTTCGCTGAGCAGGAAGCTGCATCGAACTCTCACCAGTAACTCAGTGCTTCTTTAAAGGTGCAACGTGTAAATTAATTCTGGTTGACCTTTTAGGTTAAAAATTCAGTTTTTCCTTAAAGGTGCAACGTTTAATTAATTCTAGCTAACCTTTTAGGTTAAAATTCAGTTTTTCCTTAAAGGTGCAACATGTAATTAATTCTGGCTAACCTTTTAGGTTAAAATTCAGTTCTTCATTAAAGGTGCAGTGTGTAAGTAATTCTGACTAACCCTTTTAGGCTAAAATTAACTGCTAATTTAGCGACTTTAACTCACAGTGGCTATTGTAACTAACTGAAACCTTCACTCAAAGACTGATAACACCCTGTTTGCTAATATTCTGAAGGAATAACTAGCATATTTAACACTGCAAGGGTTGTAAGACGTTGCTACGGCAACGCACCAGCTTTTGCTAAAATACTGAAAGGAATAGTATTTTAAGCGTCAGTCACGGCATTCCGTGCAATCTTAAAATGCTAAAACCTGTGCGCACAATGGTTAATTTAGTGTTTTTCTGCTACAAAGCTAGCAGTTGCTGCCAAAAAGGTGCAGCTTTGAGCTATCTGCAGAAGCTCTACTAGGCTATTTTTGGTTCGGTTGTTAAAATGGAGGGACAGAGTAGTGAACTGACCAACTCCCAGCAACCAGGTGGCGCTGCGGCCCACGACTATGAATCTGGCCTACTTTCTGGACAAATATTGTCCAAACTGGTCGCGGTTGCTCGAGAACCCGACTACCCTTCTAGGGATTTCACTGAAGAACAGCTTGACGCTGTAATCGATCAAATAGAAAACCCGGATGGTACAAAACCAATCCAGGTTCACTTAGCTAAGTTAGCCCTGATCCTCTATCAGAGAGGACTCCAACATGATCGAGAGATCTTGAACCTCCAGAGTATGCTAGCTGAAAAACAGCGAAATGGAAGTCTGAAGGATGAGGAGGACGACGACACCCGCACCGATTCTGGGGAAGATGGGGAGGAGACCCCGCCCCCCTCTGCTGATGACAAAAGACAGTGGGAAGGGGGGAAACACCATGACTCTGGACGGACGCACGCCGGAGGGGAGAGATGAAGCTCATCTGTCCCAACCTTCGGCCCCGTTCCCTACACACACTATAGGTTATTCAGGACCACCTAGGGGCCGAGGGCAATTCGCCCTCGAACCCCAGGTTGGACCACCACCCTCATCTTCACGGCCTTCTCAATCAGTGAGAAGTCAACCAGCTGAGCGGCACCTCTATTTAGACCACTCCCCCAGTCCACGAAGGGTGCAAGGTGCCGGCTGGGGTTATGCACAAGCCCAACCTGCACCTCAACCATCCACCCATCCTAGCTACTCCGGTATTTGGCATGCCAGCAACCAGCTGCAGGACAAAGCATCATACGCCAGTCCGTACCCGGACAGAGCGTATTACGCAGAAGCCCCAGTTGAAAGACGCAGGCTGCACTACACAGACGTGCCCCGGGAGGAGGACCTCCCAGGACACCCACGTGACGTGCCAGCAGCCCGCCACAGCATGCCGAACCCCGATTTGGGCCCCAGGAGTCAACATTGGGAGCCCAGAGCACACCAGCGATATCCAGCACCCTCTGAGACAGACCGTGGGTCAGAGTCAGAGGATGACGCGCCGTACCGTGAGTCAGGGCTCCGTGTACGTCAAATTGAATCGCTAGCTAAAGACATAGAACGCTTTGATCCTAACACCAATGAATCCAACGTCGACGATTATCTCAGGGAGATAGAACGTTGTCTGCTTGATCTTCCAGCACCCTCTTCAAGGGAAAAGCTCAAGCTAATTTGGAAAACCACATCTAGAACGGTGCACGGTTTCATGGAAACTCTACCACCTGACATTCGAGATCGGTACTCCTCGCTCTGCCGAGCGTTGAGGGATGAATACGCCACGTATGCAGACTCTGCGTCAGCTACAATGGGGGCCTTCTCCATCAAACACGGGAGGAACGAACCCCCCAGAGAGTATTATCGCCGACTCAAAAGTGCTTATTTCCAAGGTTGAAACGGCCCTGGGCTCGAGGAAGACCCTGCCTTCAGATCCCTGTTCATTCACAACCTGCACGAGTGTGTTCGCTCCGAAGTCTCAATGTATTGTCGGATGAAGAAACTGACAACTCAGGAGATTAGGAGATACGCTCAACAGGCTTGGGAAGCCGGCGGAAAGCCCCAAAAGCCTGACGCACATCACCGCGTCATGCACCTAGCTCCCGACGCCAAGCCGCGTTTGGAGCTCGAAGGCACAGAAGCTCCACCCACTACGCCAAAATCTGCTAAACCTAGACCTGCTAAACCGCGAAAGCAGTCCCAATCTCCTCAACAGGGGAAGGGGGGTGCTGATTGGCCGCCTAGGTCTGGACAATCAGACAGGAAGTGGCCCAACCAAAACCAACGGCAGGCAGGTCGGAACAGTGGAAGGTTTAAGGAGCGCCGCCAACAGGTAGGTCCCGAACGCGAGTCCGCAGGTGAGTACTTGACTAAAGCCGACGTCCAGGAGATGTTTCAGCAGTTTCTGGCTAAACAGAAGGAACAGCTGAGATCTGCAGAAGAGACCCCTGCACCAAAGTCTTCTTCTAAGAAGTTAGACCCAGAGCCAACGTCCGCATGACTAGGCGTGACTCAACCCCCCAGCCTGGCCAGGACCTACCTGATCAGCTGGAGGAACACTACTGGTAGACCACAGGAGTCTCCTGAAATCTACCCCCCAGAGAAACCTGATACTAAATTTCTGAAGTTCCTTGGTGACTTAACAAACCTTGATCATGCTCGCCGTTTGTACTGTAGCACCAACGTAGGTGGATGCATACAGGTTGATGCTCTGCTGGATACCGGCTCAGAAATCACCCTGATGTGCTCCACACTGTTCCGTCGCGTGTCTGACACCATGCGGTCGCTCGGGAAACCAGTCCAGGTTGAACCTTGTGACCTGAAAATCACCAGCTACACCCAGACCCGGGAGTGTATCACCAACCGGGCGTGGCTGGACATCACCTTCCAAGACATGACTCTGGTTCACCCGTTTTATGTCTGCCAGCTAGACACTGAACCACTTCTCATTGGTCAGGATCTGCTTGAACGTCTAGCTCCCCTCATCGACTGCCAGAAGGGTCAACTTTGGGCCCAGGTGGACACAACTAAGCCCTGGAACCCAGATAGCAGCCGACCATCCTCCATTCTTGAAGTCAGCCTAAGTGAGCCGCAAAACCCTTGTTCCAAGGTCATGCCCCTCCCTACAGCTCCCACAGACGATGTCCGCCTGCAAAGGCACGAAACCGCTCCTGGAACTCCGCTCCGCACACATTCATCTTTTCTCTGCTCGCTGAAGAACGTCAGCCTGCAGCCATATGCACCACACATAGTTGGTGGTCTTACCATCAACTGCACCCACATCTCAGATGCTCGCCTTGCTCTTTGGTCGGAAAAGTCAGCCATCAGCCAACAGACGTTTGAACACCTGCGTCAGAAGGACCCCCTTCTTTTCAGTGTGACACGTAGCCACCGGCTCTTGTCAGCCACTTGGCCGCAGAGGCTCCTGAAAGTGCCAGAGGTCTGCTCTCTGACTATCCAACTTGGAGCAAGACAGCTCACACATACATTCAGCATCATACCACAGCTTGATCCACCTGCACTCATTGGAGCAGATCTGCTGGTTCGACTCGGTGCCCAGCTGGACACTTGCAATCAAGTCCTTTGGGCCCGGGCCACACCATCCTCTGAGCCTCGCTCAGAAGGCCCTGAACACTTGCTGTCCGGACAGACCATTCCACAGGCCTGCCGTGCAGTGGTTGAGGCCAGCACGGTTCTGCCCCCACTGGTCAAAGGAGTGCCTGTTCGTCTGACTCTGATGAAGCATCAGAAGCTGCCAGGCACACAGGCCTTCTTCCAGCCATCACCACACTTCTTGGAGCTCAACTTAGCCGTCTGTGGCACGCCACTCTTGGAGCTGAACAATCGTTCTGCGTACTTGTTGGTCGAAAATCCGACCCAGAGTCCTATCCACATGCCGGCAGGAAAGCCCTTGGGCATGCTGATAGATAGCTCATTCCATGACTTCGAACTTTCAGTCCCCGTGATCGGACAACTTCCGTTGTTCTTGAACGACAGACAGGTTGGTGTAGACACATTCAGTACTTTCCCCTCACAAATTATTACCATCAAGCGGCAAGAAGCCCTTCCTGAGGAACCCATTTGCAGTGCAACCTTAGATACTGACAACGGTCAGTGTCTAACGGTTTTTGCAATAAATACTCAACCCTCTGAGTCACCGGTTGAAAGCCCGGAACACCAGAGACCCTCCTCCTCTGAACCTTATGACGGCTTTGAAGCCGAAGTCAGCCAGCAGCTTGACAAAGCGGATGCGCTGGAATCAGAGGAGCAGAGAGCACAGTTTAGAAGCCTGTTCTATGAGTTTCAGTCCGTTTTATCCAGGGACTCCCTGGACTGTGGACTCACAAACCTGCATACGGTTTGCATTCCGACGAACCCGAATGCCCCTCCTACTTTTGTACGTCAGTACAAGATTCCCCTCGCTGCTTATGAGTCGATCCAGGAGATCCTCGATCAGCTGAAGGAGAAAAACATCATCAGAGAGTGTAACTCCACTTACAACTCTCCCATCTGGCCGGTTCTGAAACCGACTGGGAAATGGCGTCTCACCATAGACTATCGTGTACTGAACAAACAAGTACCTCTCTCCAGGTGGCCTATGATCCATTTAGATCAGGAGCTAGCCAGAGTCAGAGATGCTCGTTTCTTCTCTATGGTTGACGTAGCCAACGGCTTCTGGACCATGAAGGTTGAGCCGGCGGACCAGTATAAACTGGCTTTCTCCTTTGGAAATCGCCAATATACTTGGAACCGCTTCCCCTTTGGCTACTCTAACTCACCTGCCGAGTTCAACATCTTCCTCCACAAAGCCATGTCAGATGCTGCTTCCAGAGGGAACCTCATATATGTCGATGACATCTTGATGAGGAGTCGAACCTTCGAGGAGCACCTGGCCGAACTCCGTCACGTGCTGCAACAGCTCGCTGACGCCGGAGCTAAATTGGCGATTCTCAAGGGACAGTGGTGTCGAACCAAAGTGGAGTATGTTGGACTGCTGGTTGGCCCTAATGGAGTCGAGCCCCAAGCGGGACGCATTAGAGCCATTCAGGACATCAAAGCCCCAGCTAATCTGACTGAACTCAGGAGCTTCCTCGGAGTCTGCAACTACTCCAGGCAGTTCATTGAGGAGTATGCTGAAACAGCGAGGCCCCTCACTGAGCTGCTTCGGAACAACACACCTTTCATGTGGGACAGACCCCAGGAACTCTCCTTCCGGTTCCTAAAACAGAAGTTGGCGTCCGCACCCTGTCTGGCTTACCCAGACAAGGATAAAGAGTTCTACATAGAGGCGACTTTCTCCTCTCACTGCCTGAGCGCTGCTTTGAAGCAGAAACACGACCAGGACATGAGAGTTGTGGCATACGCCAGCAAGCCTCTGAGCAAGGTGGAACTCCAGTTCTCAGACTGTGAGAGAGCCCTCCTCTCTACAGTCTGGGCTGTCGAACACTTTCGTAGTTACATCGGTGGACAGAAAGTGATCATTGAAACGTGTCATCAGCCTGTCACCTTCCTAAACAGCCAGCGTCTGCGCGAAGGAAGAGTGTCAAACAGCCGCATTGCGACGTGGATGATGGTGCTCCAAGGATACAACATTGAGGTCAAGTATGGTCAGAACACCAAGCTAGCGCTAGGACAAGGGCTAGCAGGCTGCCAGCACTGTGACTCTGACTCCGTCATGGGCCCCCTGGACACACCTGCCGCAGTCTACCCAATCGCATCCTATCATCGCTACTTTGATGAGAATGTTTGCCAAGGGCTTCCGAAAGTTTACACTGACGGATGCGCCTACCTTCACGAAGGCCAGCTCCGTGCTGGGGTTGGAGTCGTTTGGGTGGACTGTGACACTAAGCAACCAAATCACTACCGGTTGGGCCAAAAGTCTAGTCAGTACGCCGAAATTGCTGCAGTGTTGATAACCCTCCAGCAGGCGGCAGCCTTGGACATCACTCAAATCGTCCTTTGCTCAGATTCAAACTACGCTAGACACAGCTTCATTTCTCACTTCCCCATGTGGAAGGAGAACCACATGAAAAACGCCAGGAACAGAGACGTGAAACACTCGGAGTTATTCCTAGCGTGTGATCTGCTCACCACCGAGAAAGGCATAATGGTCTACTGGAAAAAGGTCAAAGGTCACTCCAGGACCCTAGGTCCAGAGAAAGATGGTAATGACGAAGCTGACCGCCTTGCTAAGCTCGGTGCTGACCAGGGAACCTGCTGGGAATTCAAAGACGAGTGGCTTCCACCCAAGGCCGTTCACAGGGTCTGCGCGATTACTCGTCGCCATGCTAAACAGGCGGACGAACCTCGGACCGTTGAGGTACCCGTGTGTCTAGGCAGACAACCACATGACGCGGACCTAGTCACCATGCAGGAACAAGATCCTGACCTGAAGCTCATCCGCGAGCTTCTCCAAAAGGGCCCGATGTCTAAACAACCGTCACCACCTACTGGCGCAAGTCGAGATTTGGTAACCCTGCATCGTCAACTCGCGCACCTGAAACTACAAAACGATCTGTTAGTTTACATGCGTGACGACCACAGCCCGCCGCGCTGGGTTCTTCCACTCGACCACAGAGGAGTGATTCTTGCCTACGCCCACGACACTCCGGTTGGAGGTCACCGCGGAGCAAAAGCTACCCTCGCGTCACTGACAGAAGTAGCATATTGGCCGTCGATGTCCAAGGACGTACACAGCTATGTCCAAGGCTGCCTCGTCTGTGCCCAGTTTCAACCCTCCCAGCCGCTTGCTAGAGCACCACTGCAACGCAGGGGAATAACCTTCCCCTGGTCCCACCTGCAGATCGACTGGGTTGGACCGGTTCCCAAATCGGCAAGAAAAAACAAATATATGCTAACTGTAACTTGCAGTTTCACGAAGTGGGTGGAGTGCCTTCCAGCGCCACACGATACAGCCGTCACAACCGCTGTACTGCTGATTAACCACGTTTTCAGTCGATGGGGACTTCCACTCTGCATTGACTCTGACCGAGGAACTCATTTCACATCCAGTGTAATGACGTCCCTGTTTGAACTTCTGGGAGTGGAAGTGAGATTCCACCTCCCCTATCACCCACAGTCATCCGGACAGGTCGAACGGATGAACCGCACGGTCGTCTCCATGCTCAAAAACTACGTCTGCTCCACTGGGAAGGACTGGGACGTCAAGCTCCCTCTGGTCCTGATGGCCATACGGTCCACTCCACAGCGATCCACGGGGGTTACGCCCTTTGAGATGATGACCGGCAGACTGATGACTCTACCAATGCACCTCCTGTATCACCCAGAGGATGTCAGTGTTGCCACTGCCTATACCGCTCATCAGTATGTGGCAGACTTAAAAACACACCTCAGAGCTACGTTCGCGCACGCTCAGAAGAAACTGGAGACCAACGTAGAAGGCGCTAAGGCCTACTACGACCAAAAGACAACCAGCCGCGAATACGAGGTGGGTGACAAAGTATTCTACTTTCGGTTCGCCCAACTGGCACGCAAAGCTAAGAAGTTCCTGCCCTGCTGGTCAGGACCATTTGAGATCGTGGCAAAACTCTCTCCAGTTGCATACAGGTTACGTATCACCAAAGCGAGACAGGAGCCTGTCTACAAATGGGTGCATGCAAACCAAATCAAACCCTACGTCAAACCATCCCCGCGGGTACAGAGACCAGACTCCCCGCAGGAGGTAGACGTAGTCTCTACATAGTTCTATGCATGGAAATGGAAAGGGGGGGAAAGTGCACGTTTAACCCACTAACATGTACTAACCGACAAAGAACCAGCCCCCCCCCCCCCCCCCCCCCCCCCCCCGCCGTCACTTTCACTAACCAAGAGAAACTCCTTCCTAGACCGCTAACAGGATGTACCTACTAAAACCTTACAGGGTACTCTGGTACCTACACTCGGCTCTGATTAATGAATCTCTACGTGCAATCAAGACTTTGTCTGAAACCATACCTCAGGATATTGTGTACACACGAGTGGTGAGAGATTTGATGTAGGACCTGCTCAGGGAAGTAAGTTCCACGCTGGACAGCTTGGTTGAAAGTCGTATTTCCCCGTACTTGGTACCACTGGACCTGCTCAAAGTTAGCTTGACAGCTGCTACCCCTCTACTGTGCACCTTTCACAAATCCACCTAGCGTACAGCCTAGGTAGTGCAATTCCCATTCACGTTGATGCAGAAAAATTAGAACTCGGTTTCCTGTTACATGTTCCCATAATTGTGACACCTCACATCTATAGGTTTAAGTCGATGCTGAACTTTGGTATTTGAAAGGACGGTAGGCATTTCCACTTTGAACTAGAAACCTGGCACTCCATCACCTCAACCTCGAACAGCATGATTCGGAGATTGAGATCATGGACGCTTTCCAGGGTTATAACTTTGCCTTCGATTTAGAAATTGACCAACAATTACTGATTGAAGGAACCAAATTTGTTAAGTTCACACAAACCCCGCGTGAACTTACTTTGACGCCCAAGACGCTACATTGACACAGATTATACCACCTTAATCTGCACATTGGTCGCCCTGGGGATGGGATGGCTCATCACGGCCGTGATTGCTTATTCCGCCTACAGGCGTGTTAAGAAACTCCAAGATAAGATGCACTTGCTCACCTACGGTGTGCCTCGTAACTGCGTTCGGGGAGACTCCAAGCGCGAATGTACCACACCTGTCTAAAGGGGGTGAGCAACATTTTCTTTGTTATTCTGTAACCCTAACAGTAGTTCTCATTTTAGTCTACCTCACATATTTATCTGAGTGTTGCAGTATGTCACATTCTTTATAAGCTACACACTGAATGTATGACCTAAGAATGTATTGTATGAGACCTCAAGGTTGCTATGAATTTTCTTGGATGTTATATGTTTTTTTTTTGGGTTTTCTGTATTTTTGTTTCGTACTTGGTCACATATTAACTAGTGGTTATGTGCCGGCCCAGCTCAGTCTGTCAATGACTCAGTCTGACGCACCAGCACATTGTAGTACCTCTTAGTTTTATGGTCCTTGTTTTAGCCCAAAGACTGTCCTGATCCACCCTTTGGACCAAAAAGGGGGGAATCTTGGGACCACATAGGTCAATGCGCGTTTGCGAACTATGGACCTCGTACATCACCGCGTGCTCCATAAACTGAACTGTATGGCCGGCGGTGAGATGCCTTTGTGTCCCCTCGTGGAGTTAACCGCCCACCGACCTTCCTCCTTCTACACTACTACCTCTCGCATGGACGACATCATCATTGCGTACCACCTGCGTGAGTGGCTTCTTCTCGTTATGCGCGTTGGGGACTATCCCATTTCCTATCCTCTTTTGTTTTGTGCCTGACCAGGATCCAAGACAAAGACAAAGACCAAAGGCGCCAGGATCCAAGTCAAAGACCAAAGACAAAGGCGTCCAAGGAGACCAACGTCCTAAGGGACAAACCCACCTGTGCTTCTGACAATCAAGTCGACCTACGTTCATGAGGAACAAACCCATCTGTGCTTCCGACGATCGAGCTTTGGGCGCGATCCCCGAAACCAAAAGGGGGAATGTTGAGGGTCTGACCTCATGAGGAAATTACTATGCAGTGATTTTCTCCAAAATGACTGTGCTTAAATTGCTCTGAAAAGCAAATAACCACATCAGCGCCAAGAAACTTCATTTCCCATGATGCTTTGCACACGGAAGCATTGGGATGATGTCACCGCCTAATACCAGAAACACGTTCTGCGCATGTGCGGGAGGCCGTGGAGCTTTTCCCGCGAACTAAGACCATAAATCTTCAGCAGAGACAAAGAAACCTCGTTCTTTTGCCCAGGATACCTGGCGGTAAGGACACGCTTGTCGAACGCTCCGACAACTTGAGCACGCGGAAGCTCTAAGTGCCCAAGTTGAGCCACGCAACCGCTGGAAACCACTCCAACTCCATCGGGACCTGACTGGGAACGAGCGGAGCTCCATCCAGCTCTCAGAGACGCTGTAAGTTGTCAAACTCAGCACAAAAGAAACTTCGTTCTCTTTGTGTCCAGCCCGTGGATAAACACTCGTGGAGCCAAACAACGGAGAAAGCATCAAACCGACGGATGACGCTGAAAACTGCGGAGAAACACGGAGAACCGTCAAATCAAAACAGCGAGGGACGCCTCGCTCTTCTGGTGATCAGAAAACTCATTTTTCTCTCTCCTTTTCTCCTCCCGTTTCCTCTATAGTCCAGAATAAGCAATAAAACCGCGCTATTGCTTAAAAAGTAGCTTCGTGTCTTCCTCTTTCGCTCCCAAAACACGTCCGCTGGGTCATTTTGAATAAATAAACTGCTTATTGATCATTGTTTGGTATCTTTAAATGTTTTCGGCCATGGCCAGGCTGATAAACTAAAAGATATTAACTTGTGATTAATCTTTTGTGTTGTTTCATGATCCTTTGAAATGTTTTGAGTGATTTAAGGTTAAGTTACTACTGATTCTAAGTGCTTTGGAAGTTAAAGTGCAAGTTGCCACTCACACTTTAGCCAGACAAAGGGGTCAGCCATCTTGCAAACAGACTCCATTTTAGAAACACACACACATACATACACACAAAACACCTTGAACATTATTTTGAATATACATCCTTTTATTATATCACATGGTTATTATTCATTTATGCCACTGTTTATTCATTTGACAAATTGTTAATTAAACGTTATAAAATTCAGATTTTCGTCTCCAGTAGCTTTGTTGTGTCGAAGAGAAGTCTCTGCTCCGAGGATTCTACGAACTTCAAGAAAGACTGATAAGAGTTTTGGATTCAATTTTTCCCCGGTTAAAGGGGAATGGTGCCCCGTATATCTAAGAATATCTTAATTAATTAATAAATCAGTAAATATTCTCATATTTACAGAATTTATTGAAGAATCCAAAAGTAAGTTAAAGCTTACAAATTGTTCGCTCCTAATAACCCCAACAGTAGGGTAGGGTAGGGTGTGGTGTGGTGTGGTGCAGTGTGGTGTGGTGGGGTGGGGTGTGGTGTGGTGTGGTGTGTTGTGGTATGGTATGGTATGGTATGGTACGGTACGGTACGTTATGGTACGATACGGTAGGGTAGAGTAGGGTATGGTATGGTGTGGTATGGGTGTCCACCACAGGTTCAAATCTGACTGGGTCATACCAAAGACTTTAAAAATGGGACCCAATGCCTCCCCACTTGGCACTCAGCCTTAAGGGGTTGGATTGGAGGTTAAACCACCAAATAGTTCTGGAGTGCAGCCACAGTTGCAGCTCACCTCTCCCCATGGAGATGGGTCATATGCAGAAACTGATTTTCACCCGTGTGTGATGATGACTGATGGGACTATTTTGACGTTATTACCCATTCATGGCAATTGGCTATTATGGCCATACTGAAATATTCTGTTAGAAGTTATTTTACCTTTTTATTTGATTTCTGCAAATCATCTCAATCATAGCCTCACAATCCAAAGTGGGGACTAACTCTGGTAACCACTGTTAAGTTTCACATCACATGATTTTTCTGGCAGAAACTTTCCCCAAACCGATGCGGTTCTAGAAGCTACAATAACTATGTTGGTAATCATTTATCATTTTACACAGAAAGACTTTGGAAGGTCAAAAATAAATTTCATTCCATCTCTGGATTTAAAGTTTTCCTTTCATTAGTTGTGGACATTGGAAGCGACCTTATTAGGCTAAAAAATGTCAAAATGACACCATGTTTATGTCTGTGTGCACGATTTCAAAATGACATGCAGCACAGATGCCAGCTAGCAGGCACTAACCTCCAGCGGCCTTACATGGGCATGCTGTCATCTCCGGAGCAGAAGGTGGAATTAGATGTCAGAGGAAGTAACATGGAGGAGACAAGAGTACCAAGGATGGCAAAGGTAGAACCCAATCCTAGCAGGCTATGCCTTCTTGGCATGCAGGAGGAGTTTTTTCTTTTGTAATTTAGAGGAGCATAAAAAAGACAGAAGAAGGAGAGAGAGAGGTCTAGATCTACAGAAACTATCTTTACTGAGGGCTTCACGATAACCTTCCCACTTTTAGCTTTTAACAAGCACTTCCGATAGAAAAGCAGCAGATGGTCTGACACACGTTAGCAGTTTTATTTCTGAATTGATTCCTTTTTTTTTTGCTTTAGTGTGAATTTCCATCACCACCTTCATCACAGCCACCATTGCCATGAGAAAAGCAAGTGGACGGACCTGATTCACAGCTTCACACGTTTATTCTGTGAATCAATAGAACATGCTTTTGCTAGATGTTAAAACAGAAAACCAGTTTTCAGTTACTATAAATATTACTACTTCTGCCTTGCAACAAACCCATTGTGACTGATTTTTACCTACAAATATGATTAGAATATTAATGCATAACTCAAATGCATCCAACTCATGCTTAGAAGGAAGAAGAAGAAAATATCATTTCTGTAGCACCTCTAAAGATCAAAATCACGAGGCGCTTCACAAAAACAAAAAAATAAAAAAATGTAAAAAGCATTTAGAAAATGTTGAAACATATATTTAAAATGAGCAAAAATAGACAATTGTGATTAAAAAAATGTTAAGAAAGAGAGCTAGTGAATAGGAAAGAGGGAAATCGGTGGATCCTGAGGAAGGTGGAATAGGTGGGGAGAGCAGAATAAAGAGAGAGTGGTGAAGAAGGTCATACAAAAGCCCGCTTGAACAAGTGAGTCTTCAGCTGTTTTTTAAAGGAGACCACTGAGTCCACTGATCTCAGGCTCAGGGGGAGAGAGGTCCAGAGTCTGGGGCCACAGCAGCAGATGATCTGTCACCTTTGACCTTTAGCCTGGTGCTGCACAACCAGTAGGCTTTGATCAATGGACCTCAGGGACCTGCTGGGGTGTAGGGACTAAGAAGATCACCAATGTAAGATGGTGCTTGTCCATGTAAGGTCCTATAGACCAGAACCAGGATCTTGAAATGAACCCTGAAGTTGACTGGCAGCCAGTGAAGCTGGAGGAGAAGCGGGGTGATGCGGGTGTGTTTGGAGAACTTGGTCAGAAGCCGAGCACAGGCATTCTGAACCACCTGTAGATGGTTCAGGGAGGTTCTGCTCAGACACGTGAAAAGAGAGTTACAGTAGTCTAAGCGTGAGGAGATGAAGGAGTGGAGAACTGTCTCAAGTTCAGAGCGAGACAGAATGGGACTCAGCTTAGCAACGTTCCTGAGATGGGAGAAGGAAGAGCGAACAAGAGAACTGACATGAGAATCCAGGGTGAGTGCTGGGTCAAAGGTCACACCAAGATTCCTGACAGAAGGTTTGGTGTGAGAAGCAAGCTGACCAAGAGAGTCTCTGACTTTGGGAACCAGCTTGTCTGGGGCACCAATGAGGATCTCAGTCTTATCTTCATTCAGCTGTAGAAAGCTCCCAGCCATCCAGGTTTTGATAAGAGTCTAAGCAGGTGTGTAACAGCTGCAGCTTAGACATCTCATGGGGCTTAAATGAGATGTACAGTTGGATGTCATCTGCATAAAGATGGTAGGAGATTACTTTGAAGGAGCTCAGGATGGGCTGAAGAGGAAGCAGATAGAGGAGAAAGAGCAGAGGCCTCAGCACAGAACCTTGTGGGACACCATGGGTAAGGGAGGTGGTGGAGGACCTAAACTTGGAGACGGCCACAGAAAAGGAGCGCTCAGAAAGAAAAGAGGAGAACCCCTCCAGAGCAGATCCTGATAGGCCTACCCAGTCTCTCAGCCTCTCCAGTAGCAGGTGATGGTCAACAGTGTCAAAGGCTGCAGTCAGGTCCAGCAGGACCTAACCCACACTAAGCATCTTGCCATGTTTTGCCATGTTTCACTAACATCCTACAAAGGAAAAGCTCAGGGAAGTGAAAACTCTGCAAAACCTAAGAAGTAAAACACCAAGAATGTGACTAAAATAAGACACCCAAACCCTAACACCCTGCATGCTTTAGTTTAAAGATTTATATATTCTCTAAGAGAGGGAAGAATTAAGCACAGCACTTTGAACCACAAATACAAATGACCCACCTGAATTGCTCTTTTAGCCGTCAGATATTAATGCAGACAAACTTTCTAGAAGCAACGGGTGGGAAGTCAGTTCTTTTTAAAGAAGGTATGTCTCTAATGACGCCTGCTAGATGTTCTTGCCTTCCGCTTTGGGGTTAATTCCTCCTTGACAAAAACCGGTGAGCATTTCTTTCTCACATCGGGGAAAGTGAAGAACAAGTGCTCTGTAAAAAAACAGGTTCAGGACACCTAACAATCACCAAACATAATGATCAGAGAATTGATACAAAACGTTTCTGGAGAAATGCTTTTATTTTCTGACTTAGAACAGAATGAAACTGCAGTATTTGTCTAAAAAAAGAAAATTATTTTAATTGTTCCAGAATCCTCTCTCCAAACGAATCTTTGTACTTTAACAGCTATGTCAGCTGTCTTGCTGCATTGAGGTTCCACATTTAGAACCTTTTCCCCGATGTTTGACAGTTTTACGATCTTGTTTAAACCTTAAATGATATATGTTTATAGGAGCATTCCTGCTAGAACTCCAGAGAAATCTCTTTACGCTCTCCAGGGATACTTTACAATTTCTGGATGGACAGAGTTGTTTCTATGTAAAAGTTATGAGCAAGTATCTTACCTGTTGTAGAAAGCTCTTTGAATTACTCCAGTGGGAAATTATATTAGTTCATCAGTGTTGTCTGATTACCGACAACTCATTCTCACACCCTAAGCGTTGAAAAATGATGCAGTGTGACCAAGCATTTGTATCCGACGCGTAGGGAGCCCTTGAGTGTCGGGAGGCGACGCACTGTACCAGAGCGTTGCTATCCAACGCCCGCGGTAAAACGGACATTCCACCGAAGTGTGACCTTTACCGTCTTGCTATTTAACCTTCCCTTCACCCCCATCCTAACCTTAACCAAGTTGCGCATGCAAAGCTTTGTTTCATGTTTCATTGATCCTCTCAAACACGCTTATTGGAAAATTTAGACTTACATACTGGGTTAAGGTTAGGATGGGGGTGTGGGGAAGGTTAAATCGCTACAGGTTAGAGGTGAAATGTTGGTGAAATCTCCGTTTTACTGCGGGCGTCAGATACCGATGCTCTGGCAGAGCGCGTCGCCTCCTGACGCAACCGGAAATGTACCAGAAATAAGTTTAGACTGCAAATGCACTAAATGGACAGGATATGGAGCGTTACCCATTTCAACACCCTGTAATATTACCCTGTAGCCACAAGAAGTTTTGGAAAAAGGTAAGGAGTCAGCCAAAATGATAGACTGAGAACCTCCAGTATCATGAAGAATGCGAACAGAACATTGTTCAGCAGGCATTCCAGGATGTTATATCCATTAGGAACGGTTCAAAACAGGGATCAGGGGAACAATCAGGCTCACCTTTAGTTTTTCAGTTCGCCCTTTTCTTTATCAGTCCCACACCATTTGGTTTGGTTTGTACAGAAGACTGCTTTTTGCATTTTAATGCCAACAGTTAGCAATAACATGACCAGTTCTATGGCAATAAAAACACTCTTTTTCAACCTTCGGTGGAAAGGACTTGGGTTTGTCTTCAGGGGTTTTCACAGGTATACTCTTAACAGGTAGACAGAAATGTAGGTTTATGGATAAGAACATACTCATCCGCTAAAATGGCAGTGAGGGACACAGAGTCTGACTTGTGCTCATTCAAATGTACCACAATATGACCAGGCAAACAGTTCTTAAATTTGTCTCAGAGAATAAGTTCTCTTAAAGAGGTCTTATCAGACACCTTAGTTGATGTACACCATCTGACAAAAAGGCTTCCCTTCTCCCGGGCGTACTCCACATAGGTCTGTGAGGGGCTTTTTCTGAAAGACCTAAGCTTCTGTCTATAAGCCTCAGGAGCAAGCTCATAGGCCTTCCAAATGGTGACTTTTACCAACTTGTAGTTTAATGTGTCCTCAAGAGAGAGTGTTGCTACAACCTCTTGAGCCCTGCCATGTAATTTACATTGTAAGAGTAAGGACCATACCTCAGTAGGCCACTGCAAAGCTTGTGCAAACTGTTCAAATGCAGAGAAATAGTTATCAACTTCTGCCTCATGGAATTCAGGAACCAGAGACATATTTGGTTATAAAAAGGTTGTTTAGAGACTGAGCCACTTTTATCACCAACAGGAGCCCCAGATCCAGCCAGAGCTGCGGATTTAGACTGTGCATCAAGCTCCAGCTTTTGAAGCCTCACAGCTGTGTCAGCTTCAATTTCCATCCTCTTGATTGTGAGTAGGTATTCCCGGTTTCTTTCCTTCTACTGAGCTTCAGACTCCAGTCTCGCAAGGCAAATCTTTAACTGGGCATTTAGTTTAGAACCAGTTATCTCACCTGAGACCGAGAGAGGGTCAAACGGAGGAAGAGTGACAGGAGTTTAATCCCACTGCCTACCTCCTTGCCCAGCTCAGGTGGTTGTTGTGGTTCTTCTGCTCCACAGTAGGAAGGCCAGCAGGAGGCGACCATGCAAGAAATGCTGTTGTGCTCGGCAGAGGAGAGGAAACATTATACATGGAAGGCACAGTCAATACCTCCCATTCAATGAGGTTATGTTATACCAGATCCCTCAACTCCTTTTTCACAAGCTGCTTTGTATAGGAGAGGGAAAGATAGTCTGCTATTAAAGCTAAATCAGCTTTACCACATGCCTCCAGTTGGTCTCTGGAAGGGCTACGTAAGAACAGATCAACATCAAAGTCAGCCATAATTTCGGATGAACTGCACAAGCTTAACAGGCACCCATGAAACTGCACAAAATTGACATACGACCACAATACCACAGGAACATGTTAAAGGGATCCCGGACGATCCCCCATTTAAATGTTACAACCTAGCTCAGCCAGGGGAAAGGGAAGTAACATCTAATAAAATAACCAGATGTAAAAGGTACAAAGGTAATAGATTTATTCGTTGCAGAGAGTTTCTCTCTTGTTTTCACAGAATCAACGGTCCAGCTGTGTGGTTGTGTGTAAACAGCTTGCCCTGGGGTTTGACCTGATAGTGTCTGCTCTGTTGTGCTCTTTGTTACCACTAGTGAATGATTTTCTAGAAAGAGCTAAGATTTAACCAAGTGTTTAATGTTTATACTCTTGTGTTCAGGCTATCTACTTTGAGCTCCTGCTGAGGCATTGTAGTGTAAAGGTGGATATTTATTTTTTCTTGTTGGCTATGGTGTTTGCTTCTGGGTTTGTTGATAGGGAGTCCCTAATTGTAACTCTGTCTTAATTTACACTCTTGTTCATTTAAGTATGTTTAGTGTTAGACTGTTGTTTTGGTATATAGACCATTGATTCTGTGAAAACGAGAGAAACTCTCTGTACCAAAAAGGTCTACTACCTTTTTACCTTTTACATCTGGTTACTTTATTAGATGTAACTTCTCTTCCCCCTGGCTGAGCTGGGTTGTAACAAAGTCTGATAATAACTGAAAGCCGTGTTTTATTTTTATAATTTATTATTGACCATCTGCCAAAGACTGCACATTGGTTGTTTTGCTGAATTTAAAGGTTTCGATTCATTGCTGGATGAGATTAGATTAGTTGGATCACTCGCCATTCCAGAACAATAAACCGCCCTCGCTGTCAGCAGGCAGATCACCTTAAATGGTGCCTATAAGCAAGACTCCAACTCATGGACTCACTAATGAAATTCAAATGAGAAGCTCCACAACTTGATGACTCAAAAGGTGAAAACTCTTAACAGTCTGATCATCAATTACGAGATGTGAGATCATGACTGATGAGTGTTATTACCCAGCCACTGTGTGTGCTGCCAGAAGGTCAAATGCAGTAAGCTCATCATAAATTAGAGCATGTGTTGATCGTACTGTAAGGCCCTTTGTCTGTGTATACCGGCTGCTTAAAATACCACAGCTCATTCTTTTGAAGCTCAAAGAAAATTTCCCATCATCCACCCGCTGCTACAGTTTTCTTTAGACCTTCTTTGGTGCTTTTGATCTTTTATACTTTAACTGATGTCTTTGTTAATGAGACTGCTGCCACCTAAAATGTGCCTTTGATGAAACGTTGGAATCAATTCATGTTAATGCTGGATTTACAGGCTCGTGAGTTGTCAATCCTCAGCCTTCTAAGTACTGTTGGACATAGAACCACAACTGGATTCCATTTGGTCATTTTTGTTAACTGGAAAGGTTTTCTCAGGACAATTTACAGAAAATATAAACAAGTTCATGTCTGATTAGTACTATTTATTTTAAGATGGTCCAAAAAAAAAAAGTCAATGCATTCCAATTGAGTGTGTTCAAAAGCAAAACATTAATTCAATAATCAGTTACGGTCAAATTATAGTGATTTGATGAAGAAAATGTTTTGTCACCGTGTTGAAGAAACATACTGGAGAGTGCTAATTTGACTCTGTAAAAGATAAATAAACTGCATTTGCATGTGTAATGATTTAATTTACATTTATTTAAAGAACCATAAGATGTGAGATTCCATAGGAAATATGAAATCAATCTTATGGGTCTTTGGGTACTTTTAACCAGAAGATTGGAACTTTTTTATTGCAGGGATTATGTAACACTTGTATTAACTGAGAGATAAGAGAAGAGAGAGTCACCTTTAAAACGTTTAAGAAGATTTATTTCTAAACAATTTTAAACAAGAATAACTCTAAACTCTAAGTGATGAATGGATCTTGGTGTGAATGAGACGTGAGATGAATGGTGTATGTGTGAGTGATGTTGTCATCAGAACTCTGATATCCGGAGAAGCAAGTCTGAATGATGTTGTGATGTTTTGCTCTTAAGCTATGATCGGAATTTCATAAACACATGAGACGCCATCTTGTCGCTCCACACATACCCTTCAGGATGAGACCTCCGTACAGATCCAGAATGCCAGGTCCTCGGACCCCCCTTCGGTACCGCAGCCGATGAAACAACGTCAGCAGTACGACAGACTAGTCTTTGGATTGTCTCCAGGTAAAAAGTGACAGTTGGTTGACAGCGTCAGATGGACCCGGAGGATCAGTGAGTTCAGCTTTTATTCTGAAAGGAACCGTTGCTTGGTTGGTAAAATGCAACAGATTTTATCCAGCTTGTTGGTTCTTTGCTTAAAAAGGAAGTCCGGGTGGCCGGTCCGATAATTCTCTTAGAATGCAGTGAACTGAACTAAGATGGTGTGGGGACTGGTTTTATTAATCTGGATGTTTTGATTTACGGTCGAATCAGAGTTTGACAGATTTATAAACACCACAGAGACTATGCCACGCTTCAGAAAGGAAGGTTCTGATTGGATGAGAAAGATAAAATGTGTCATGTGACTTTATATTACGTGGATCAGGATGTCTAGTGCAGCTAAATTAAAGTCATATTACTTATTAAAACTTACTAATCATAACATTGTCATTTCACAGATTGGTTTACATATTATTATTGGCCTAACACTTTTTTTGAATAGCTTTATTAAAAATAGAAAGAGTTTGTCTTCTTTCTTCTCTTTAGCTGGAAAGGGAGCAGTTTTAGAAGCAAATGCGTGACCTTGAGGCAGTCTCATGCAGATTAGTTCTGTGTCAGAGACATCTGAGGAGAGAGGGGAAATAACCTTCGGTGGAATAGCTCCTTCATCACGTTACATACCCTCCTTTTCAAGGGCACGGTGGTCCGTACAGAGACCACCTGACATTGAACAGACCAGAGTCGAAGGACTCCGACGTTAGAGCAAGGTGCAATTCCCCAGGAAGAGGCCAAAAGTGGTGAGGTACAAACCCCACTCCAAAGAACTGTCTCGCACACTCCCTCGAGAAGCACACAAGTCAGCAGATTATCAAGATATCCACGTGGAAGTAATAATTTGAAGCAGGAGCAAAACTTTATATCTCCTCGGGTAGGGAATACTTCGAAAATAGTATATTGATCTTTGTAATTGCACTTATCGTGATCCAGTGCAGGAAAGAGCAGCAGGCAGGTCAGGTCCCAGCGAGCAGAGTATCCCAGCAACCATGCTGGAATCCACGGACGTCCAGGTCCTACGAGCCGGAACACCAATCAGGAGGAGTAGAATCTGATGACGAATCATAGGTCCACCCCCAGGAAGCGAGGATCATCGACTAAACTCAGCAGAGGTAAGAGAGCACAGCACAGGGCACCTCAATGTAGACACAACAAAATGGCATCTAATGCAAATTAATAAACAAAACGAAACCTAGCACTATGAGTACCTGCATGTACTATGTGAAGCAATTATGTGAATTAGCGTTTTAAGTGAAGAAATGGATGCAATACACTATGTGTACTGGAAAAAGTGGTGCAAAAAGAATAAAATTAATAAAACCCTATAATGCGTATGGGAGAAATCACTGCACTAAGTAAAATGTAATCAAACTGAAGGGCAAGAATGGTTGTAGCCCATAATGGTAAAATAATAAATTTAATCATGAAGTTTTCAAAACTTAATCACTGTAATAAAATTCTATAAAAAGATAGATATATGAGTGTCAAAGAGCACTAAAATGTATATCACCGGAGTTAGTAATCAACCTACATGTAAATGTACCCATAAGGAATTACGAGTAGTGAAAATATTTTTTTTTAAATGGATAACAGTAATATGTGGACTAAACCCATCTACTCTTAACTACCTGATTACCTAACTTCAGGGACCCACAGCATGTTCATCTCAAATCACCCAAGTCTGCATGTCATGTATCAACAGGAAAGACAACCATGCACACACACAAATATAGACAAACTTGTGTAACTCGAGATAGAGAACTATGGAGCCGACGAGTCTGGCAATAGAAGTTCTTCATCACATTACACGTGGTTCTTTTTGGAATGGCTCGCACAGGATCAGGACCTGATAACAAACTAAATGTTTTTTCATCTTGACTGAGATTGACTGCTAAACAATGAGAAATGTCCATCTTATTCTGTCTTCTCCAGACACCTCTGTAAAAATTTTAGGTCCCTTTTAGGTTTACTGTAGCCTGGTAAGCCAATCTATATATTGAAATACACTCACTTAAAGGATTATTAGGAAAACCTGTTCAGCTTCTCTATAATGCAATTATCTAATCAACCAATCATATGGCAGTTGCTTTAATGCATTTAGGGATGTGGTCCTGGTCAAGACAATCTCCTAAACTCCAAACTGAAGGTCAGAATGGGAAAGAAAGGTAATTCAAGCTATTTTGACCGTGGCGTGTTTGTTGGTGCCAGACGGGCCGGTCTGAGTATTTCACAATCTGCTCAGTTACTGGGACTTTCACCCACAACCATTTCTAGGGTTTACAAAGAATGGTGTGAAAAGGGAAAAACATCCAGTATGCGGCAGTCCTGTGGGCCAAAATGCCTTGTTGATGCTATAGGTCAGAGGAGAATGGGCCGACTGATTCAAGCTGATAGAAGAGCAACTTTGACTGAAATAACAACTCATTACAACTGAGGAACGCAGCAAAGCTAGTCTGGCAAGCCAGACTAAATAAATGTATTATTTAGTCTGGCAACGCTCCATTGACAGCTCTCGGTTGTGGGGCGGGTTCTACCATTGTCTTTCAAATGATCTCCGCATTCCACTGGACAAAGAATGTGACATACTCTTGTTTCACTCTGTTGCATCATCCCACCCACCAGGCATATAGAGTGCCCTGATTGGCCCACAAAGCAGATAAAGCTCTGTGATTTGTTCACCAAGCAGATAGAGCACTATGATTGGCCCACCAGTATGGACTAATCACAGCTCTTTATGTGTTTGAAACCCCTCTAGAGAGTTGTGATTGGCTAGCCAGAGTCCTGGTAGGAGCTGTGGAGGCTCCAATGGAGCGTGCCTAGACCAAACTTTGCAAAGCAAGAATTTGGTCTAGTTCACTAGGCTACAGCAAAGCATTTGTGAAGCCACAACATGCACAACCTTGAGGTGGATGGGTTACAACAGCAGAAGACCCCACCGGGTATCACTCTTCTCCACTACAAACAGGAAAAAGAGGCTACAATTTGCATGAGCTCACCAAAATTGGACAGTTGAAGACTGGAAAAATGTTGCCTGGTCTGATGAGTCTGGATTTCTGTTGAGATATTCAGATGGTAGAGTCAGAATTTGGCGTAAACAGAATGAGAACATGGATCAATCACGCCATGTCACCACTGTGCAGGCTGGTGGTGGTGGGGGTGTCATGGTGTGTGGGATGTTTTTTTGGCACACTTTAGGTCCCTTAGCGCCAATTGGGCATGGTTTAAATGCCACGGGCTAACTGAGCATTGTTTTTTTTTCCCCCACAAAAATAAACAATGATGAACAAGAGTCTGCTTCTAGACCTGCAGAAAAAGACAAGAAAAAAAAAGCAAAAGAACAAAAAAATGGGACACAACAACAATACAACAAGACTAAGCTATCACTGCGTCAACTTGACGAAGTAATATATAATCAACATTGTTTAAATGAACATCACACGATAAAAAATCACAGTGCATTAAGTGCCCACCACAGTCTTAAGACCTGTGTTTAACATGCCCAAGCCCATACTTTTGAGAGCATCATGGGAGCACCTGTGTGTGTGTACATGCGCTTGTTTATGTAAGGTTTCTCTATAGAAGCGTCCAATAGAGAGTGTGAGGGACCACAGATCTGCCCCACAACGATGTGTAGGAGACGGGGGGGGGGGGGGGGGGGGGGGTGTTAGCAGCTCCAAGTCCCAGAGATCCAAGCGCTGCCCCAGAACACAGGAACCCCAAGGAGACTGCAACCAGAAAGGCCCCCGCTCCCCTCGAGAGGCACAGAGGATCGCCCCGGGGGGCCACAACCAGCAGCCGGCAGAGTCCCGGGAGATATCAGTGGCAAGCCCACAGGCCCACCCGCAGCCTCCCACCCCCTAGCCGGCCGAGCCCGGGACCCAGGGGCGACCACCCCCGCCGGGGACCCAGCAGAGCCCAGGGACCCAGACCCCACCAGGCAGCCACCGGGATTTATCAGGCAGACGCCAAAAATCTTAAACCCCCTGACCCGGTTGCCACGAACACTCAGGCAGACCAGGGCACCACACCCCACACCATATGTGGCAGGGGGAGGGGGTACGAAGATCTATATCATCAAAAGAAGTTCCAGAAGAGGGGAGGAGTCAAAGGCCCCACCTGACATATACAGTCATACACAAACACAGTCACACACTCCCTCCCTCATGCTCACACTTGCACATACAACCCAAGACTTAAAAAAATGCACGCCGGACACCCACTCATGCTCCCCATACACACCCTATTCCCTCTGGTCCTGGTACTGCTGTTCATTGGGTACAACCATCACCAGTTACCAGAGTTAGACCCTTTCTGCTGGGGTGCTGATGAGTAGGCTCCCCCGCCCAACGCTGAGCACAGCAACCCACCACCCCAGACCCCAACCAGATGGCCAGATCTCCCTCCAAGCCTCCAGCCCCAGGAAGCCAGGCAACAACAGAGGTGTGCTAAGACCCCTAGTCTCCCTCCGCCTGCTCCAATATAGTGTTGTGTGTTCATGAGGTGTATTCCATGGCTGTGGTGAGCGGGCAGTGCGGGCATTGTCTGGCCTATGTCAGCTGATGCCACCGCACCACCCCACTTGCAACCACAGCCCTCGGTGTCTAAGTGCGGTTTGAAATTGGAAGTGGGCACCGGCACCCGGGAGGAGGCTGAAAAATCCCCCTGCCAAGTGCCGTTGAATGTGCTCACTCCCAAGGCCCTAAGTGTGTGTTTGCGTGGAATGTCGTCAGTGGAAGTGTATAAGGTGCAAATAAAATTGGGGTCAGGTTGCCACAGGAATGCAGAAATGGGGTCCATACCCGCACTCCCTGACTTGTCCATCCCCCAAGGTCCTATGTGTATGTTTGTGTGATTATGTGAGGGAGCAGGAGGAGAGAAATACGTGGGGATGGGGAGGAATGGCTGGTTGGGCTTAGCCCTCCAGGGAGCCAGCTCCCCTACTGGCCCCAATAGGCACCTCTGTTGTCAAATTGCCACCCAGGTCATGGAGACCCCAGCCCATCCTGCCGGGGCCCAAAGCAGCAGCATTACAGAGCCTCACGGAGTCCGAGGGCACCAACTCATCCCCACCCCAGCAGAATATCTATGCCCATCCCTGCATTTGCACAACTTCCAGAATATGTAAGACATGGGACATCCAGGTAAGGTTGGGTCCTCCCCCACCTGGACCTCCCCCTCCCCTGCGATGGGACAGCAGAGGAGCCAAGGTCTACCCGAGGCCTCCGAACCCGGGCCAGGCACTGCTGCATGTTCCTGCCTTCTTCCCGGCAGCATACATGTCAGGACCCGACCCCCAAGGCCCCGCCCAGATCCCCACTTGGGGCCGGCCACCCCGAAATCACGAGCCCCCAGGCCCGCACCCAGACCCACCCAGGGGCAATGCAGCTGCCAGGCAGTGATCCATGGCTGCCACCAAGACCTCCAAGGGGCCCCACTCACAACCGCCAGTAGTCCACCCCCCGAGGCAACCCAAGCACCCCCTGAGGGGGGCAACGGCCCCCCAGTCCCAGACACCCCCAGTGAACCCACCTCCAGGGAACATCCGGATACTCCAAACTCATATACACCCCCCCCCCCCACCCACCCACACCATCCCGCAGGACAACATCAACGGCCCCCCACCCTCGCTATATGATGGAACCGATCAAAGGAGCCCAGAGAGATTGATCTGGAGTGGAAGCAGAGGCTAAATCAAGTGTAATATGATCTAACAAAAGATTTATATACAGGTTAATGCAGAGTTTCTCTATTTTTCCAATTCAAGGGGATAATTTTCTTAGCGATGCTTATGGCAGTCAGAACCACGTGAACCAAAGATGTTTCAATCGGGACATCGTCCAGGTTTCCCAGTAAACAAAGAGAGGGGGTGGTTGGGATACGACATTTCAGAGACTTTGACAGGTCTTCACACACTCTACCCCAAAATTCCTGGACAGGTGGACAGGACCACAGTGCATGAATGTAATTGTCAGGAATGTTGTTTGTGCAGTGTGTACAGGTGTCAGACGACACAAACCCCATCTTGAACATCCAATGACCTGTATAGTGTACTCTGTGTAGAATTTTGTACTGAATTAATTGTAAATTGGAGTGTCTGATCATTTTAAAAGTTTTTAAACAAGTTTGGGACCAGAAGCTCTGGTCAAAGCTGACTGATAGATCCACCTACAATTTTTCAATAGGGATTGTTATTCTATCGTCTATTTTGGACAGTGTCTTATATACTTTAGACAGTAGTTTGGGGGGTTGAGATTATAGAAGTCTAATACCCTTGGTGGTGTTTGTAATTCTATTTTATTGAGCTTAAATTTTTGTTTGACTACAGATTTAATTTGGTGGTATTCTAAAAAGCTATTCTTATAGCTTATTCACACACACACACACACACACACACACACACACACATATATATATATATATATATATATATATATATATTTATTTATATATATATATATATATATATATTTATTTATATATATATTTATATAAAATTCACAGCACAATATCATAATTTATGCGTCAAATAATACAACCACAAACACTGTTAGATCTTTATTATTATTATTATTATTATTATTATTATTATTATTTACTTTTCTGTTATTTATTAACATACTATTTATACATTTATATACTTATTCCATCTTATTCACATGAAGGCGTCATATTTTAGCTACTCACACACACATCTATGGGTGCACTAAGGTTTGTCTCATGGAACGTACTGTCAGGACTCAGGTATCTCCCGGCTGACCTTCGGACCACAACTCCCGACATGCCCCTCGTGGGGAGCTCCCAGCGTGCTCCTCGCGGGGATTCCCTCCACGTCACAGCCAAGCAAGGCTATATATGGAAGACGCCGTGACCGGCTTCTCATCTCAGTCATCGTTTCTTCCTCACAGAGATACGACCAGAGAAATAATAAAACTGTTAAACGTCTCACCTTGTTCGTCTCCTTCATCCAGTCTGATCAGCCTGACAGGATGACTGAGATCCGAGTAGATTCGACGGAGATCGATCGTCTCCACCACGAGAACGTGCAGCTGCGTTCCATGGTAGATCAGCTCAACACCAAGGTGAACTCCTTGTCCGACCACACCCTGCGTCTATCCACGGCTCTCACGGCTCTCCAACAACAGGCAATCGATCAGCAGCAACAGATTGCTGCACTCCAGCAGCCAACCCGCTCTGCTCCTAGGGAGGAGCCCCACTTCAGCCTGCCGGAGAGGTGGAACGGGGAGACGGGGAGCCCCGATGGTCTGCTCGCCACTCTGGACATGCAGTTCGAGTGCCAACCTGGACGCTACCCATCTGCGCGCTCCCGAGTGGCGCATCTCACCTCCCTGCTCTCCGGACGCGCCGCGGAGTGGGCTGCTACGCTTTACAATTCCAAATCCCCTGCCTGCAACGACTATGCTGCGTTTGTGTCCGCTCTCCGGAAGACCTTTGTTCCCCCCAGCAGCGAAGTGGGAGCAGAGACACGCCTTCTCAAACTCCGCCAGCGAGAACGCTCGGTGTGCGCTTATGCGTCGGAGTTTCGCACCATCTCTGCCAAGCTGCAGTGGAATGACTCCGCTCTGCGGGCCGCCTTCCTGGAGGGGCTGGCACCCTACATCCGTGATGAGTTGGCGGTAAGGGAGCTGCCTCAGACCCTGGATGAGGTGGTTGATCTGGCGCTGCGCATCGACCAGCGGGTTCTGGTTCGACCCAAGTTATCCATGCGTCCACCCAGGACGCCGGTGCCCCGCCCTCGTTCACCCACGCCAGCTCCTGTACCCATGCTGGCGGAGGAGCCCATGCAGCTCGGCCACCTTCCCCCCGAGGAGAGACAACGACGGTGGCGCGAGGGCCTCTGTGCCTACTGTGGCTCTCCCGACCACCGACGCCTGGACTGCCCGCTACGATCGGGAAACGGGGGGCCCCACTGAGTATTGGGGTCGCTCAGTCTGGGTCTTCTTCTATCCCTGTCGCTACTAACCGTCTCCTTATTCCTGTCACCCTCCTCCATGGTGAGGCCTCACTCCACGTAAACGCATTGGTGGACTCGGGGGCCGCGGACAATTTCATGGACCTAGATCTGGCAAAACGCCTACGGATCCCCCTACAACCCCTGGAGAGAGTTATACCAGTGACCTCGGTGGACGGTAGGCCTCTCCAACCCTACCCAGTCCGAGACCGAACCCAGTCACTCCGTATGATCACCCAAGGCCACCAGGAGACCCTCCATTTCCTGGTCATTTCTGTTCCCTCTTCTCCTCTAATCCTGGGGTTCCCCTGGCTCAGTCTCCACGACCCTCATATTTCCTGGTCCCAGAACCGCCTGCTGGGCTGGGGGACCTCGAGCCAGACCCACCTCGTTCCTCCTCCATCCTCGGCGGGTCTTCCGGACGGGGGCCCCGGCTCCACACCGCCCCACCTGCCGCTGCCCTATCGGGACCTGGCCGCGGTGTTCGACAAGCGGCGCGCCACCTCCCTGCCACCTCACCGGCCATATGATATGGAGATCAAGCTGCTACCCGGAACCAGTCCTCCCCGCGGGCGCCTTTTCTCTCCCGCGCCTCCCGAGACCAAAGCGATGGAAGAATACATCGCCCAGGCCCTCCAGCAGGGGTTCATCCGACCCTCCTCCTCTCCGGGTGCCGCTGGCTTCTTCTTCGTGAAGAAAAAGGAAGGCGATCTTCGCCCCTGCATAGACTATCGGGGTCTGAACAAGATCACGGTCAAGGACCGCCATCCTCTGCCGCTCCTCACTACCGCTCTGGATGCCATCTCCCAGGCACGGATCTTTACGAAACTGGATCTCCGGAGCGCCTACAATCTGGTCCGTATAAAGGCCGGGGATGAGTGGAAGACCGCGTTCATAACACCCACCGGCCACTGGGAGTACCTGGTTATGCCCTTCGGACTATGCAATAGCCCTGCTGTCTTCCAACGTCTCATTAATGATGTCCTCCGCGACATGCTGGGACGGTGGGTGTTCGCCTATCTGGACGATATACTGATCTACTCCAAATCCGAGGCCGAACACATCCATCATGTTCGCGCCGTCCTGAACCGGCTCCTGGACCACAACCTGTACTGTAAACCCGAGAAATGCTCCTTCCATCAGCAGTCCATATCCTTCCTGGGCTACATGATCTCGGACGAAGGGATAACCATGGACCCTCAGAAAATCCAGGCGGTGAAGGAAAGGCCCTTGCCAACCAGCCTGAAACAACTGCAGAGTTTTCTGGGTTTCTGCAACTTTTACCGCCGTTTTATAAAGAACTATAACACCCTCGTAGCCCCTCTCACCTCTCTCACTCGACCAGGCTCCCCTGGCCAGCTGTTTCGTCTAACTCCCGACACCAATTGGGCCTTCCGCCACCTGGTCACCCGCTTTACCTCGGCCCCGATCCTCCGCCATCCAGATCCTGCAGTTCCCTTTGTGGTCGAGGTCAACGCCTCTGACGTCGGCGCCGGCGCCATCCTGTCTCAAGGCGGGCCCGACGACAGGCTCCATCCCTGCGCCTACTTCTCCAGGAAGTTTTCCACCACCCAGCAGAAGTACGGTGTGGACGACCGTGAGTTACTGGCCATAAAATGGGCATTGGAGGAATGGAGGCAGTGGCTTCTGGGCACCACTCGGCCTTTCACGATCTGGACTGACCATCAGAACCTGACCCACATTAAATCTGCCAAGCAGCTTAACCCTCGCCAGGCTCGCTGGGCCCTCTTCTCTGAACCCTACGACTTCCATCTCGCCTACCGCCCGGGAGCCAAGAACCAGAAGGCGGACGCCCTCTCCCGCCAATTCACCCACTCCACGCCCTCGTCCGAGCCAGCGCCAATCCTCCCGGAACACCGCTTCCTGGGCCAACTGAGGTGGCCGTTGGAGGAAGCTATCCAGAACGCCCTCCGGGACGACCCCGCGCCTCCAGAGACCCCCGCGGGTCGCCTCTATGTCCCCACGGCCTGTCGCAGCGAGTCGTTGTCCTGGGCCCACTCATCACGCCTGTCTGGCCACGTTGTTTTCGCCAGCACTCTTAAATTCCTCCAGCGAGCCCTCTGGTGGCCAGGCATGGCGAGGGATGTGAAAGAATACACCAGCGCCTGTGACGTCTGTGCCCGCTCCAAGAACCCCAACCAGGCCTCGGCTGGTGCCCTCCGACCTCTTCCGGTGCCCAGCCGCCCCGGTCCCACGTGGGGCTGGACTTCGTCACGGGTCTCCCGCCGGTCAATAACCTCAACATTGTCATGACGGGTACGGACCGCTTTTCCAAGTCTGTCCATTTCATCGCCCTTCCGGGTCTCCCCTCAGCCCAACACACAGCGGAACTGTTCCTGGAGAACGTGGTGCGCCTCCATGGGTTCCCAGTCGACGTGGTCTCGGATCGGGGGCCCCAGTTCACAGCCCGGTTCTGGAAAGCTTTCTGTCGGCTGATGGGAGCATCGGTCAGTCTATCTTCAGGCTACCACCCGCAGACCAATGGCCAGACGGAGCGGGCTAACCAACAGCTGGGTCGGTACCTTCGTTGTTTTGTCTCGGCTCAACACTCGCAGTGGCCTAAATACCTCCTCTGGGCGGAGCTGTCCCACAATCTTCACACCTCATCTGCCACTCGGCTGTCCCCTTTCGAGTTCTGCTATGGCTTCCAGCCCCCGGTCTTTGCCCACCAAGAACCCGAGGTCGCCGTTCCGGCAGCGGAAGCCATGGTGAGATGCTGCAAGAGCGCCTGGATCAAAGCACGAGCCTCCATAACCAGAGCTAACACCAGCTATGCTCACCAGCATCTCCGTCGACACCGTCCTGGTCCCTCCTATGCTCCTGGGGACAAGGTCTGGGTGTCCACGGCTGACCTTCGGGTCCGTGCCGGGTCCAAGAAACTCGCCCCTCGGTTCCTCGGCCCATACCCCATCCAAAGGGTCATCAACCCGGTCACGTACCGGTTGCGGCTGCCGGCTACTCTCCGCATCCATCCCACCTTCCATACCTCCCGGCTCAAGCCCTACGTGGAGTCCTCCCTTCTCCCGCCTCCGGCTCCGGCGCCGCCTCCTGCCCGCTTCCTCGACGGTGAGCCTATCTACACCGTCCGGCGCATCCTGGACGCTCGCCGCAGGGGTCGGGGCTGGCAGTACCTGGTGGACTGGAAGGACTATGGCCCCGAGGAACGCTCCTGGGAGCCGGCTCGGTCCATCCTGGACCCTTCCCTGATCTCTGACTTCTGGGTCCGCCGGGGTCGCGCTGGGACTTCTGGAGCCGTCCTTGGACCGGGGGGTCCTGTCAGGACTCAGGTATCTCCCGGCTGACCTTCGGACCACAACTCCCGACGTGCCCCTCGTGGGGAGCTCCCAGCGTGCTCCTCGCGGGGATTCCCTCCACGTCACAGCCAAGCAAGGCTATATATGGAAGACGCCGTGACCGGCTTCTCATCTCAGTCATCGTTTCTTCCTCACAGAGATACGACCAGAGAAATAATAAAACTGTTAAACGTCTCACCTTGTTCGTCTCCTTCATCCAGTCTGATCAGCCTGACACGTACATGGGGCTGGCTCTAGAGAGAAGAGATTAAAAATTTTTGATCAGTTAAAGAGAGTGCAAGCAGACGTAATATTGTTACAAGAGACTCATAGATCTGCCACATCCGCAGATGAAGTTAAAACACCTGAGTTTCCCAGCACGTTCTCTGCCTGCTATAACTTGGATTGGACACAATCTCTGATCCAGAGGGTAGATTTATAATGTTAAAAATGTCTGTACAGAATCAAAGCTTATGTATTGTCAGCACATACTGTCCAAATATTGATGACCCTTCATTCTTTCATAATTTTTTCTCTGTACTCTCCGAACACTTGGACTGTCCACTTATACTTGGAGGTGTTTTTAATTTTTGGATGAACTTTTTAACAGACAGGTTCAGTACAGCTGGAACTCAGCGCAATTGGCAATCCACTAATATAGTTAAACAGTACATGAGTGATTATGGGCTTTGTGATGCATGGCGATCTCTTCATCCTAACCGTAGAGAGTATACTTTTTTTTTCGCACGTCCATCACTCTCACTCACGTTTGGATTATTTTCTAGTCAGCAGCTCATTGTTGGCTGAAATTTCAGACACTGAGATACACCCCATAGTTGTCAGCGACCATGCTCCGGTTTCTTTAACTCTGGTAAATAAAAAGACAATCCCACCAAGCAAAAACTGGAGGTTTAATACATCACTGCTTAAAGACGAAGGTTTTATAGATTTTTTTAAAAAGGAGTGGGCTTTATATTTAGAACATAATGACCTGCCTGGAACATCAGCACCTATTCTTTGGGAGGCAGGAAAGGCAGTGATGAGAGGTAAAATAATCTCTTTCTCATCACATAGGAAAAAAACAGAAAACAAACATATTCAGGAGTTAGAGGAAATCATCAAGTCTTTAGAGGCATCCACAGAAGAAGAGTCAATGAGCAAATTACGTAAAGCTAAATTAGAAGTTCATGGAATTATTGACAAAAAGACACAATTTTTAGCACCAAGACTACGAATAGAAAACTTCGAACATAGTAATAAATCAGGTAAATTCTTAGCTAGCCAATTAAAAATAAATAAAGAGAAAACTACCATATCTGCTGTTAAAGACTCAACCGGGAATATAGTTAATGACCCTGAAAGAATAAACAACACCTTCAGAGACTTTTACCAAACGTTGTACTCACCACAGATAAACCCATCAGATCATGAGATCAATGAGTTCCTTGACAGGATAACACTTCCTAAATTATCAGACAGCCAAGTTACAGTCCTGGACTCGCCACTAACATCAGCGGAGCTCCAGGAAGCCCTTAAATCCATGACTAATAGGAAAGCTCCAGGTCCAGACGGGTTCCCAGTAGAATTCTACAAAGAATTCTGGATCATTCTGGCTCCAACATTTTTCAGAATGGTGAGGGAAATCGAAGAGAGCGGCAGATTTCAGCCGAACATGAATTCAGCCAATATTAGTCTCTTGTTAAAACCAGGCAAAGACCCAGCATTTCCAACCAGCTATCACCCAATTTCTCTTATTAATGTTGATCTCAAAATAATTTGTAAAGCCCTGGCCAAAAGATTAGAGAGGGTAACCCCCTTCATAATACACCCTGACCAAACTGGTTTCATTAAAGGTAGACAGTCATCCACAAACTAACGTAGATTACTTAATTTGATAGATTTCTCTTACAGTAGAAACATAGAAACTAGTATATTATCTCTAGATGCAGAAAAAGCTTTTGATAGAGTTAACTGGAAGTTCTTATTTGCAACTTTACATACGTTTGGCTTTGGGAACTTCTTCATAAACTGGCTACAAACATTATACAGTTCACCAACAGCACGTGTCAGGACGAACGACCAAATATCAGCTAGCTTCTGTCTTCAGAGGGGGACCAGGCAGGGATGCCCACTCTCCCCCTCACTATTTGCTATCTTTATCGAACCACTAGCAGCAGCAATTAGGCAAACAACAGACATTAAAGGAATAAAGTGTAAGAAAATAGAACATAAGATCAGTCTTTATGCAGATGATGTTTTACTCTTTCTCCAGAATTCTCAATCCTCTCTCTCCCAAGCAATAGAACTGATAAACTCTTTTTCAAAAGTTTCAGATTACTCTATAAACTGGTTAAAATCCACAGTTCTACCAATTATTTTCTCATTTGTCAATTTGCTTAATACACAATTGGAGTCAGGGAATATCACATACCTGGGAATTAATATCTCTCCCAAGTTAGCAGATCTAACCAAACTAAACTACATCCCACTTTTAAGGAAAGTGGAAGATGATCTTGCAAGATGGAAATCCTTACCAATATCACTCATGGGGAGAGTTGCTACAATTAAAATGATGGTCTTACCCAGAATAAATTACTTATTTTCGATGATCCCAAACAAGTCACCAGCTGACTGGTTTAAATCTCTGGACTCCTCAATTACTAAATTCCTTTGGCAGGATAAACCTCCACGAATTAGCTTAAAAACGCTTCAGAAGACCAAAGACAGAGGAGGACTGGATTTACCCAACTTTTATTATTATTTCTTAGCCAACAGGCTGCAATATATACCAAGATGGTTGCAAGATAACCCATTAGATGAGTCCTGGTTAGATATAGAACAGGCACTTTGCAATACGATAGAGCTTTCAGACTTACCATTTATTAGCTCAAGCATAAGAAAACATGAAAGCTTTAAAAGTATTAGTATCAGCACTTCTCTGACAGCATGGTGGGAGTATCTTAAAATGACAGAGTCTTCACTAGTACCATGCAGACGCACACCTATCTGGAACAATCCTGACATTTTGCAAAACAACAAAATGATGAACGTTCCGGACTGGAAAAATAAAGGAATCCTATACCTGGAACACATATATGAAGGATTGGACTTCATCCCATTTAATCAAATAGTCTTCCAATTTGGAATGGATAAGAATAGCTTTTTAGAATATCATTTCAAATTTAAACTTGTGTTACATTTATTTCCTGGTTTTTATTATTATAAGTGACAGGGATATCAGTCCAAGGTGTATAATAGTTCACAGTGTTTTTACAGTTACAGAGACGTTCAGCACACAACCACAGTCAGTGTGAATTACAGTCTGTCCAGAAACCAGCATCTTTCGACTTGTTGAGTCACTAATTGGATAAAATGATAGTTTATTCCGCATAATCCTGTCTGTGAGTTCTACCTGTGGGTCATAAACAAAAGATAAACCATTAAAAGAAAGCTAAAGCTAATTTTCTCTATACAAATCCTGGTCAAATATTTATGCAGACATATAAAAACACCCAAAATACAATCCCAACGCCTGCACTCAAAATGTATGTGCACAACCTAAGAACAAACAAGTGCATCATGCAACGTGTGTTGACATCAGAAGATCTAATGTCAATTGTTTCTGCATTTTATCTTCTATGGGGACGTTTTACCAAACAACCTGTTCTATGCATGGGCAGGTGGAACACAATAAATTAGTTTGTGGTGTATGAAGGCTCCCCCATCATCATGTATGAAGCTCAAAGACAGGAAACAAACATGTCACCTTCCACAAATGATACTGGCTATTCTGCAGGGCTGGATGCACTTCATAAAGTGATCTGACCTGCAGGAAGGACTGCAGCAGCAGATTTGTCTGGAAACGCATTGCTAATCAACAAGTAGAAACTTTATTAAATCATTAAAAAATAAAAAATGTCAGTTATAAACATAAGTGATTTTGATTGATTTGAGTGCCAGTTGAATTAAAAATGACTGTCTGGTCAAAATGAAGAAACTCCTGCAAATATACAGAATTCTCCCAAAACTGAATGCCTGAAAAGCAGTTATTAAAATATGTTTGTTTATCTCAGTCACAGAAACAAAGAATGCTCCTATCCGTGGCTGCGTTGCTTAGATACGAACAAAGACCAGTATTTTTTTTTAAATAGTGAGCAATACAGTCCATTAAAGTGGAGAAGAGATGACAGACATACAGAAGGAAATGGTTTGGTAATGACTTGGTTGCAGGAGTTGGTAGGTGTTTGAGGACTAGAAGAAAATAAGTGGTGCTCTGACAAAGTTCTTTTCTCATCACGTTCCGCTTTTGTGTGTTGCTCATCCTTTGTCATGCTTTTCTGCACAGCTCAATTTTTAGCTGCTGGAAAAACATTACAGCACAGCATGAAATCACTTGGAACAAAGCAGCAGCACTTGGGATGAATTTAGCACAGAACATCTGTCAATAGATTTTATTTTCAGCTAAAGTCCACAAATCATTAGTTCCTCTCCTAGGCATTGAGGGAGTTAATACAAATAGATCTCAGGAAAAATCTGGTTGTTGTGTAAAGTGCAACAGATCAAGTTATTGTATTGTATTGTATTGTATTGGTGGCTCACTGATAAACCTCAACAGGTCTAACTTTGAAAGGCAGGAGAGGGTTAAGCAGGATGTACAGTTATCAGAAGGCTGCAGGTTTGATTCCAGCTCTGGGAAGATAATTCTGTTATTTTCTATTTGGGCAAGACACTTAACCCACCTTGCCTGCTGGTGGAAGTCGGAGGGACCGGTGGCGCCTGTGTACAGCAGCCTCACCTCTGTCAGTGCGCCCCAGGGCAGCTGTGGTTACATAGTCATCAGCACCTGTGTGTGAATAGACGAATGACACACTGTAGTGCAAAGTGCTTTGGAGTCCTCTGACTCTAAAGGGTGCCATACCGGGGATTCCCAAAGTGTGGTGCGCGTACCCCTGGGGGTGCGCGAGCTGCCGCTAGGGGGTGCGCAAGGTGAAAAGTATAATGGCTGCGGAGCTCAGAGAAGTCTGTCAAAAGTCACCATTAGCATAGCCAGAAACTCATTTGTGAGTGGGCCTAAGAAAATGTAATTGAAAACAAGTATATTTTGCTTGTGTGTGTGTGTGTGTGTGTGTGTGTGTGCGTGTGTGTGTCCTCCGCACATGCCCTAGCTCAGGGGTCGGCAATCCGCGGCTCTGGAGCTGCATGCGGCTCTTCCATCCATCTGATGCGGCTCTCTGTGCTTGCAAAATAATGAATGGATATTTAAATAAAATGCTTTATATTTTACTGCATTAATTTTACATCTGTAAGCTAATTCTAAATGTAAAGATTGTCTGCGTAAACCTGAACAGTTCCAACCCGGTCTGACTGTGAGACCGGGTTGACGCGTCACGCTTGTGCGTAATCATAGGCGCTTCCTGAGCTGAAGACGTGAGGTTCTGGGACTCTCCTCAGACGCCACATTGGAGACAGGAACAAGCACAATTCAGCCAAAGTTTCATCATCAGGGAACATTTTCTAAGTGACAAGTCTCTCTGAGAGACCGGGTTTGGAAAACTCTCGCTTCAGTGGAAGGAATCTTCCCGCATGCGCTCTGGTTCTGCCATGCGCTCCAAGCCCCTCTCCGCATCTTCAGCTCACTGTGCACCTTATGTACGCGCTGACAGTGAGCTGCGCTGAGCGGTGTACAGCTCAGATGTTCAGAAGGAAATCTTTTCTTGAGTGATTTAGCTACATCTCCGATTTGCGAAACTAATACAGTGTCAGTTCGTCTGCATGCGTCGGGGTAATTCTTTCTATTCTTTCTCCGTCAAAATAAACGGCCAAACACGGGAACTGTCCGGTCAACACAAGCCCTGCTGTTAACTGTTCTGTTTTCTTGTGAAAATTGTTACAAATTAAACTTGATTAACACCAGAGCCAGGCGCACTGCACCGTTACCTCCGTTGCTGTAAATGAGGGAAAAACAAATTGATTGGATCCTTTTCTGACCTTCCCCACCTACAAAGTTTAATTACAACAATCAAACGTGACAGAGCCTGGATTTGTATTCTGAACAGTCTAAACATGTTTTAAAAAGAAACGTATGACAAAAGTGGCACCTGCTCAGTAAAACCACCAACAGGGTGAAAAATATCAAAATATTGTAGGCAGAGACGGGCTACAATGTCTGGATCCACTTTATATAAATCGTTTTATTGATTATCTTCTTATGAAAGACAGCTTTGACGTACATGAGCGACCAGTACCAGCTGCTGACACCTGTTGTGAGCAGCGCTCTGCTGTCTGAGGGTAGGCCCTGCCCACAACGCCGCGGCTGCTGCGGTGTTTTCTTTACTGTGGGAAACTGGTAATAATGGCTCTTTGATGGAAACAGGTTGCTGACCCCTGGTTTAGCGTGACGTCTGAATATATATATATATATATATATATATATATATATATATATATATATATATATATATATATATATATATAGCCATGCCCTGATGTGGGGCTGGGGGGTGCGTCAACATGGTTGGGACATAGAAGGGGGTGCACGGCTAAATAAGTTTGGGAACCACTGATTTACAACAATTGCCTCAAAATATGAAAGATTGTTTTAATTAAGATTTTTCTACAATAAAGTGATTTTCCAACCATTCTGAAAAGTGTTTTTGTTTAAAAGTTATAAATAATTACTATCTTAATGGCAAATAGTTTCCCAAATTACCTTTATTAACTCAGACCACACTGTTCGTTTTTGGCTGTCCTAGATAAGTCCCTCGTCATGAACATGAGAGTCATTTGCTGTCTGTGGCCGTCCAGTGTGACTGGCTCCGTGATGGCTTAATAATGATGGTTTATCCCTTGAGGTCCATGTGGCAGGGGTGAGGTGGTGCTCACTCCTCACCCCTGCCACATGGACCCAAGGGATAAACCATCAACCCTGCTCACTGGTCAACTTTCCTTGCGGGGTCACACCCATTAGGACAGTGGGAGGGTTATCACATTTTTTTAACTCATATTTAAGCTGTTGAATTCAGTTTTTTTTTATTGTGGAACTTCTCTTTCCTTACTGCACAGCACTTTGTTCAGCTGTCATGCTGTTTTTAAATGTGCTTTATAAATAAACGTGGTACGGTACGGTAGGGTGTGGTGTAGTGTGGTGTGGTGTGGTATGGTAGTGTTGAGGGTCTGACCTCATGAGGAAATTACTATGCAGTGATTTTCTCCAAAATGACTGTGCTTAAATTGCTCTGAAAAGCAAATAACCACATCAGCGCCAAGAAACTTCATTTCCCATGATGCTTTGCACACGGAAGCATTGGGATGATGTCACCGCCTAATACCAGAAACACGTTCTGCGCATGTGCGGGAGGCCGTGGAGCTTTTCCCACGAACTAAGACCATAAATCTTCAGCAGAGACAAAGAAACCTCGTTCTTTTGCCCAGGATACCTGGCGGTAAGGACACGCTTGTAGAACGCTCCGACAACTTGAGCACGCGGAAGCTCTAAGTGCCCAAGTTGAGCCACGCAACCGCTGGAAACCACTCCAACTCCATCGGGACCTGACTGGGAACGAGCGGAGCTCCATCCAGCTCTCAGAGACGCTGTAAGTTGTCAAACTCAGCCCAAAAGAAACTTCGTTCTCTTTGTGTCCAGCCCGTGGAGAAACACTCGTGGAGCCAAACAACGGAGAAAGCATCAAACCGACGGATGACGCTGAAAACTGCGGAGAAACACGGAGAACTGTCAAATCAAAACAGTGAGGGACGCCTCGCTCTTCTGGTGATCAGAAAACTCATTTTTCTCTCTCCTTTTCTCCTCCCGTTTCCTCTATAGTCCAGAATAAGCAATAAAACCGCGCTATTGCTTAAAAAGTAGCTTCGTGTCTTCCTCTTTCGCTCCCAAAACACGTCCGCCGGGTCATTTTGAATAAATAAACTGCTTATTGATCATTGTTTGGTATCTTTAAATGTTTTCGGCCATGGCCAGGCTGATAAACTAAAAGATATTAACTTGTGATTAATCTTTTGTGTTGTTTCATGATCCTTTGAAATGTTTTGAGTGATTTAAGGTTAAGTTACTACTGATTCTAAGTGCTTTGGAAGTTAAAGTGCAAGTTGCCACTCACACTTTAGCCAGACAAAGGGGTCAGCCATCTTGCATACAGACTCCATTTTAGAAACACACACACATACATACACACAAAACACCTTGAACATTATTTTGAATATACATCCTTTTATTATATCACATGGTTATTATTCATTTATGCCACTGTTTATTCATTTGACAAATTGTTAATTAAACGTTATAAAATTCAGATTTTCGTCTCCAGTAGCTTTGTTGTGTCGAAGAGAAGTCTCTGCTCCGAGGATTCTACGAACTTCAAGAAAGACTGATAAGAGTTTTGGATTCAATTTTTCCCCGGTTAAAGGGGAATGGTGCCCCGTATATCTAAGAATATCTTAATTAATTAATAAATCAGTAAATATTCTCATATTTACAGAATTTATTGAAGAATCCAAAAGTAAGTTAAAGCTTACAAATTGTTCGCTCCTAATAACCCCAACATTAATTGGTGCAGCCCGTGTGAGGCTAGGATACACAGAGATTTCTATCCGGCACAAACAAACAAATAAATCCAAAGAGCCTGAATTAAAAATAATCAGTTGTTCAGCCTTGAACCAGCAACAGAGTGGTGCTGATTTCGCTGAGCAGGAAGCTGCATCGAACTCTCACCAGTAACTCAGTGCTTCTTTAAAGGTGCAACGTGTAAATTAATTCTGGTTGACCTTTTAGGTTAAAAATTCAGTTTTTCCTTAAAGGTGCAACGTTTAATTAATTCTAGCTAACCTTTTAGGTTAAAATTCAGTTTTTCCTTAAAGGTGCAACATGTAATTAATTCTGGCTAACCTTTTAGGTTAAAATTCAGTTCTTCATTAAAGGTGCAGTGTGTAAGTAATTCTGACTAACCCTTTTAGGCTAAAATTAACTGCTAATTTAGCGACTTTAACTCACAGTGGCTATTGTAACTAACTGAAACCTTCACTCAAAGACTGATAACACCCTGTTTGCTAATATTCTGAAGGAATAACTAGCATATTTAACACTGCAAGGGTTGTAAGACGTTGCTACGGCAACGCACCAGCTTTTGCTAAAATACTGAAAGGAATAGTATTTTAAGCGTCAGTCACGGCATTCCGTGCAATCTTAAAATGCTAAAACCTGTGCGCACAATGGTTAATTTAGTGTTTTTCTGCTACAAAGCTAGCAGTTGCTGCCAAAAAGGTGCAGCTTTGAGCTATCTGCAGAAGCTCTACTAGGCTATTTTTGGTTCGGTTGTTAAAATGGAGGGACAGAGTAGTGAACTGACCAACTCCCAGCAACCAGGTGGCGCTGCGGCCCACGACTATGAATCTGGCCTACTTTCTGGACAAATATTGTCCAAACTGGTCGCGGTTGCTCGAGAACCCGACTACCCTTCTAGGGATTTCACTGAAGAACAGCTTGACGCTGTAATCGATCAAATAGAAAACCCGGATGGTACAAAACCAATCCAGGTTCACTTAGCTAAGTTAGCCCTGATCCTCTATCAGAGAGGACTCCAACATGATCGAGAGATCTTGAACCTCCAGAGTATGCTAGCTGAAAAACAGCGAAATGGAAGTCTGAAGGATGAGGAGGACGACGACACCCGCACCGATTCTGGGGAAGATGGGGAGGAGACCCCGCCCCCCTCTGCTGATGACAAAAGACAGTGGGAAGGGGGGAAACACCATGACTCTGGACGGACGCACGCCGGAGGGGAGAGATGAAGCTCATCTGTCCCAACCTTCGGCCCCGTTCCCTACACACACTATAGGTTATTCAGGACCACCTAGGGGCCGAGGGCAATTCGCCCTCGAACCCCAGGTTGGACCACCACCCTCATCTTCACGGCCTTCTCAATCAGTGAGAAGTCAACCAGCTGAGCGGCACCTCTATTTAGACCACTCCCCCAGTCCACGAAGGGTGCAAGGTGCCGGCTGGGGTTATGCACAAGCCCAACCTGCACCTCAACCATCCACCCATCCTAGCTACTCCGGTATTTGGCATGCCAGCAACCAGCTGCAGGACAAAGCATCATACGCCAGTCCGTACCCGGACAGAGCGTATTACGCAGAAGCCCCAGTTGAAAGACGCAGGCTGCACTACACAGACGTGCCCCGGGAGGAGGACCTCCCAGGACACCCACGTGACGTGCCAGCAGCCCGCCACAGCATGCCGAACCCCGATTTGGGCCCCAGGAGTCAACATTGGGAGCCCAGAGCACACCAGCGATATCCAGCACCCTCTGAGACAGACCGTGGGTCAGAGTCAGAGGATGACGCGCCGTACCGTGAGTCAGGGCTCCGTGTACGTCAAATTGAATCGCTAGCTAAAGACATAGAACGCTTTGATCCTAACACCAATGAATCCAACGTCGACGATTATCTCAGGGAGATAGAACGTTGTCTGCTTGATCTTCCAGCACCCTCTTCAAGGGAAAAGCTCAAGCTAATTTGGAAAACCACATCTAGAACGGTGCACGGTTTCATGGAAACTCTACCACCTGACATTCGAGATCGGTACTCCTCGCTCTGCCGAGCGTTGAGGGATGAATACGCCACGTATGCAGACTCTGCGTCAGCTACAATGGGGGCCTTCTCCATCAAACACGGGAGGAACGAACCCCCCAGAGAGTATTATCGCCGACTCAAAAGTGCTTATTTCCAAGGTTGAAACGGCCCTGGGCTCGAGGAAGACCCTGCCTTCAGATCCCTGTTCATTCACAACCTGCACGAGTGTGTTCGCTCCGAAGTCTCAATGTATTGTCGGATGAAGAAACTGACAACTCAGGAGATTAGGAGATACGCTCAACAGGCTTGGGAAGCCGGCGGAAAGCCCCAAAAGCCTGACGCACATCACCGCGTCATGCACCTAGCTCCCGACGCCAAGCCGCGTTTGGAGCTCGAAGGCACAGAAGCTCCACCCACTACGCCAAAATCTGCTAAACCTAGACCTGCTAAACCGCGAAAGCAGTCCCAATCTCCTCAACAGGGGAAGGGGGGTGCTGATTGGCCGCCTAGGTCTGGACAATCAGACAGGAAGTGGCCCAACCAAAACCAACGGCAGGCAGGTCGGAACAGTGGAAGGTTTAAGGAGCGCCGCCAACAGGTAGGTCCCGAACGCGAGTCCGCAGGTGAGTACTTGACTAAAGCCGACGTCCAGGAGATGTTTCAGCAGTTTCTGGCTAAACAGAAGGAACAGCTGAGATCTGCAGAAGAGACCCCTGCACCAAAGTCTTCTTCTAAGAAGTTAGACCCAGAGCCAACGTCCGCATGACTAGGCGTGACTCAACCCCCCAGCCTGGCCAGGACCTACCTGATCAGCTGGAGGAACACTACTGGTAGACCACAGGAGTCTCCTGAAATCTACCCCCCAGAGAAACCTGATACTAAATTTCTGAAGTTCCTTGGTGACTTAACAAACCTTGATCATGCTCGCCGTTTGTACTGTAGCACCAACGTAGGTGGATGCATACAGGTTGATGCTCTGCTGGATACCGGCTCAGAAATCACCCTGATGTGCTCCACACTGTTCCGTCGCGTGTCTGACACCATGCGGTCGCTCGGGAAACCAGTCCAGGTTGAACCTTGTGACCTGAAAATCACCAGCTACACCCAGACCCGGGAGTGTATCACCAACCGGGCGTGGCTGGACATCACCTTCCAAGACATGACTCTGGTTCACCCGTTTTATGTCTGCCAGCTAGACACTGAACCACTTCTCATTGGTCAGGATCTGCTTGAACGTCTAGCTCCCCTCATCGACTGCCAGAAGGGTCAACTTTGGGCCCAGGTGGACACAACTAAGCCCTGGAACCCAGATAGCAGCCGACCATCCTCCATTCTTGAAGTCAGCCTAAGTGAGCCGCAAAACCCTTGTTCCAAGGTCATGCCCCTCCCTACAGCTCCCACAGACGATGTCCGCCTGCAAAGGCACGAAACCGCTCCTGGAACTCCGCTCCGCACACATTCATCTTTTCTCTGCTCGCTGAAGAACGTCAGCCTGCAGCCATATGCACCACACATAGTTGGTGGTCTTACCATCAACTGCACCCACATCTCAGATGCTCGCCTTGCTCTTTGGTCGGAAAAGTCAGCCATCAGCCAACAGACGTTTGAACACCTGCGTCAGAAGGACCCCCTTCTTTTCAGTGTGACACGTAGCCACCGGCTCTTGTCAGCCACTTGGCCGCAGAGGCTCCTGAAAGTGCCAGAGGTCTGCTCTCTGACTATCCAACTTGGAGCAAGACAGCTCACACATACATTCAGCATCATACCACAGCTTGATCCACCTGCACTCATTGGAGCAGATCTGCTGGTTCGACTCGGTGCCCAGCTGGACACTTGCAATCAAGTCCTTTGGGCCCGGGCCACACCATCCTCTGAGCCTCGCTCAGAAGGCCCTGAACACTTGCTGTCCGGACAGACCATTCCACAGGCCTGCCGTGCAGTGGTTGAGGCCAGCACGGTTCTGCCCCCACTGGTCAAAGGAGTGCCTGTTCGTCTGACTCTGATGAAGCATCAGAAGCTGCCAGGCACACAGGCCTTCTTCCAGCCATCACCACACTTCTTGGAGCTCAACTTAGCCGTCTGTGGCACGCCACTCTTGGAGCTGAACAATCGTTCTGCGTACTTGTTGGTCGAAAATCCGACCCAGAGTCCTATCCACATGCCGGCAGGAAAGCCCTTGGGCATGCTGATAGATAGCTCATTCCATGACTTCGAACTTTCAGTCCCCGTGATCGGACAACTTCCGTTGTTCTTGAACGACAGACAGGTTGGTGTAGACACATTCAGTACTTTCCCCTCACAAATTATTACCATCAAGCGGCAAGAAGCCCTTCCTGAGGAACCCATTTGCAGTGCAACCTTAGATACTGACAACGGTCAGTGTCTAACGGTTTTTGCAATAAATACTCAACCCTCTGAGTCACCGGTTGAAAGCCCGGAACACCAGAGACCCTCCTCCTCTGAACCTTATGACGGCTTTGAAGCCGAAGTCAGCCAGCAGCTTGACAAAGCGGATGCGCTGGAATCAGAGGAGCAGAGAGCACAGTTTAGAAGCCTGTTCTATGAGTTTCAGTCCGTTTTATCCAGGGACTCCCTGGACTGTGGACTCACAAACCTGCATACGGTTTGCATTCCGACGAACCCGAATGCCCCTCCTACTTTTGTACGTCAGTACAAGATTCCCCTCGCTGCTTATGAGTCGATCCAGGAGATCCTCGATCAGCTGAAGGAGAAAAACATCATCAGAGAGTGTAACTCCACTTACAACTCTCCCATCTGGCCGGTTCTGAAACCGACTGGGAAATGGCGTCTCACCATAGACTATCGTGTACTGAACAAACAAGTACCTCTCTCCAGGTGGCCTATGATCCATTTAGATCAGGAGCTAGCCAGAGTCAGAGATGCTCGTTTCTTCTCTATGGTTGACGTAGCCAACGGCTTCTGGACCATGAAGGTTGAGCCGGCGGACCAGTATAAACTGGCTTTCTCCTTTGGAAATCGCCAATATACTTGGAACCGCTTCCCCTTTGGCTACTCTAACTCACCTGCCGAGTTCAACATCTTCCTCCACAAAGCCATGTCAGATGCTGCTTCCAGAGGGAACCTCATATATGTCGATGACATCTTGATGAGGAGTCGAACCTTCGAGGAGCACCTGGCCGAACTCCGTCACGTGCTGCAACAGCTCGCTGACGCCGGAGCTAAATTGGCGATTCTCAAGGGACAGTGGTGTCGAACCAAAGTGGAGTATGTTGGACTGCTGGTTGGCCCTAATGGAGTCGAGCCCCAAGCGGGACGCATTAGAGCCATTCAGGACATCAAAGCCCCAGCTAATCTGACTGAACTCAGGAGCTTCCTCGGAGTCTGCAACTACTCCAGGCAGTTCATTGAGGAGTATGCTGAAACAGCGAGGCCCCTCACTGAGCTGCTTCGGAACAACACACCTTTCATGTGGGACAGACCCCAGGAACTCTCCTTCCGGTTCCTAAAACAGAAGTTGGCGTCCGCACCCTGTCTGGCTTACCCAGACAAGGATAAAGAGTTCTACATAGAGGCGACTTTCTCCTCTCACTGCCTGAGCGCTGCTTTGAAGCAGAAACACGACCAGGACATGAGAGTTGTGGCATACGCCAGCAAGCCTCTGAGCAAGGTGGAACTCCAGTTCTCAGACTGTGAGAGAGCCCTCCTCTCTACAGTCTGGGCTGTCGAACACTTTCGTAGTTACATCGGTGGACAGAAAGTGATCATTGAAACGTGTCATCAGCCTGTCACCTTCCTAAACAGCCAGCGTCTGCGCGAAGGAAGAGTGTCAAACAGCCGCATTGCGACGTGGATGATGGTGCTCCAAGGATACAACATTGAGGTCAAGTATGGTCAGAACACCAAGCTAGCGCTAGGACAAGGGCTAGCAGGCTGCCAGCACTGTGACTCTGACTCCGTCATGGGCCCCCTGGACACACCTGCCGCAGTCTACCCAATCGCATCCTATCATCGCTACTTTGATGAGAATGTTTGCCAAGGGCTTCCGAAAGTTTACACTGACGGATGCGCCTACCTTCACGAAGGCCAGCTCCGTGCTGGGGTTGGAGTCGTTTGGGTGGACTGTGACACTAAGCAACCAAATCACTACCGGTTGGGCCAAAAGTCTAGTCAGTACGCCGAAATTGCTGCAGTGTTGATAACCCTCCAGCAGGCGGCAGCCTTGGACATCACTCAAATCGTCCTTTGCTCAGATTCAAACTACGCTAGACACAGCTTCATTTCTCACTTCCCCATGTGGAAGGAGAACCACATGAAAAACGCCAGGAACAGAGACGTGAAACACTCGGAGTTATTCCTAGCGTGTGATCTGCTCACCACCGAGAAAGGCATAATGGTCTACTGGAAAAAGGTCAAAGGTCACTCCAGGACCCTAGGTCCAGAGAAAGATGGTAATGACGAAGCTGACCGCCTTGCTAAGCTCGGTGCTGACCAGGGAACCTGCTGGGAATTCAAAGACGAGTGGCTTCCACCCAAGGCCGTTCACAGGGTCTGCGCGATTACTCGTCGCCATGCTAAACAGGCGGACGAACCTCGGACCGTTGAGGTACCCGTGTGTCTAGGCAGACAACCACATGACGCGGACCTAGTCACCATGCAGGAACAAGATCCTGACCTGAAGCTCATCCGCGAGCTTCTCCAAAAGGGCCCGATGTCTAAACAACCGTCACCACCTACTGGCGCAAGTCGAGATTTGGTAACCCTGCATCGTCAACTCGCGCACCTGAAACTACAAAACGATCTGTTAGTTTACATGCGTGACGACCACAGCCCGCCGCGCTGGGTTCTTCCACTCGACCACAGAGGAGTGATTCTTGCCTACGCCCACGACACTCCGGTTGGAGGTCACCGCGGAGCAAAAGCTACCCTCGCGTCACTGACAGAAGTAGCATATTGGCCGTCGATGTCCAAGGACGTACACAGCTATGTCCAAGGCTGCCTCGTCTGTGCCCAGTTTCAACCCTCCCAGCCGCTTGCTAGAGCACCACTGCAACGCAGGGGAATAACCTTCCCCTGGTCCCACCTGCAGATCGACTGGGTTGGACCGGTTCCCAAATCGGCAAGAAAAAACAAATATATGCTAACTGTAACTTGCAGTTTCACGAAGTGGGTGGAGTGCCTTCCAGCGCCACACGATACAGCCGTCACAACCGCTGTACTGCTGATTAACCACGTTTTCAGTCGATGGGGACTTCCACTCTGCATTGACTCTGACCGAGGAACTCATTTCACATCCAGTGTAATGACGTCCCTGTTTGAACTTCTGGGAGTGGAAGTGAGATTCCACCTCCCCTATCACCCACAGTCATCCGGACAGGTCGAACGGATGAACCGCACGGTCGTCTCCATGCTCAAAAACTACGTCTGCTCCACTGGGAAGGACTGGGACGTCAAGCTCCCTCTGGTCCTGATGGCCATACGGTCCACTCCACAGCGATCCACGGGGGTTACGCCCTTTGAGATGATGACCGGCAGACTGATGACTCTACCAATGCACCTCCTGTATCACCCAGAGGATGTCAGTGTTGCCACTGCCTATACCGCTCATCAGTATGTGGCAGACTTAAAAACACACCTCAGAGCTACGTTCGCGCACGCTCAGAAGAAACTGGAGACCAACGTAGAAGGCGCTAAGGCCTACTACGACCAAAAGACAACCAGCCGCGAATACGAGGTGGGTGACAAAGTATTCTACTTTCGGTTCGCCCAACTGGCACGCAAAGCTAAGAAGTTCCTGCCCTGCTGGTCAGGACCATTTGAGATCGTGGCAAAACTCTCTCCAGTTGCATACAGGTTACGTATCACCAAAGCGAGACAGGAGCCTGTCTACAAATGGGTGCATGCAAACCAAATCAAACCCTACGTCAAACCATCCCCGCGGGTACAGAGACCAGACTCCCCGCAGGAGGTAGACGTAGTCTCTACATAGTTCTATGCATGGAAATGGAAAGGGGGGGAAAGTGCACGTTTAACCCACTAACATGTACTAACCGACAAAGAACAAGCCCCCCCCCCCCCCCCCCCCCCCCCCGCCGTCACTTTCACTAACCAAGAGAAACTCCTTCCTAGACCGCTAACAGGATGTACCTACTAAAACCTTACAGGGTACTCTGGTACCTACACTCGGCTCTGATTAATGAATCTCTACGTGCAATCAAGACTTTGTCTGAAACCATACCTCAGGATATTGTGTACACACGAGTGGTGAGAGATTTGATGTAGGACCTGCTCAGGGAAGTAAGTTCCACGCTGGACAGCTTGGTTGAAAGTCGTATTTCCCCGTACTTGGTACCACTGGACCTGCTCAAAGTTAGCTTGACAGCTGCTACCCCTCTACTGTGCACCTTTCACAAATCCACCTAGCGTACAGCCTAGGTAGTGCAATTCCCATTCACGTTGATGCAGAAAAATTAGAACTCGGTTTCCTGTTACATGTTCCCATAATTGTGACACCTCACATCTATAGGTTTAAGTCGATGCTGAACTTTGGTATTTGAAAGGACGGTAGGCATTTCCACTTTGAACTAGAAACCTGGCACTCCATCACCTCAACCTCGAACAGCATGATTCGGAGATTGAGATCATGGACGCTTTCCAGGGTTATAACTTTGCCTTCGATTTAGAAATTGACCAACAATTACTGATTGAAGGAACCAAATTTGTTAAGTTCACACAAACCCCGCGTGAACTTACTTTGACGCCCAAGACGCTACATTGACACAGATTATACCACCTTAATCTGCACATTGGTCGCCCTGGGGATGGGATGGCTCATCACGGCCGTGATTGCTTATTCCGCCTACAGGCGTGTTAAGAAACTCCAAGATAAGATGCACTTGCTCACCTACGGTGTGCCTCGTAACTGCGTTCGGGGAGACTCCAAGCGCGAATGTACCACACCTGTCTAAAGGGGGTGAGCAACATTTTCTTTGTTATTCTGTAACCCTAACAGTAGTTCTCATTTTAGTCTACCTCACATATTTATCTGAGTGTTGCAGTATGTCACATTCTTTATAAGCTACACACTGAATGTATGACCTAAGAATGTATTGTATGAGACCTCAAGGTTGCTATGAATTTTCTTGGATGTTATATGTTTTTTTTTTGGGTTTTCTGTATTTTTGTTTCGTACTTGGTCACATATTAACTAGTGGTTATGTGCCGGCCCAGCTCAGTCTGTCAATGACTCAGTCTGACGCACCAGCACATTGTAGTACCTCTTAGTTTTATGGTCCTTGTTTTAGCCCAAAGACTGTCCTGATCCACCCTTTGGACCAAAAAGGGGGGAATCTTGGGACCACATAGGTCAATGCGCGTTTGCGAACTATGGACCTCGTACATCACCGCGTGCTCCATAAACTGAACTGTATGGCCGGCGGTGAGATGCCTTTGTGTCCCCTCGTGGAGTTAACCGCCCACCGACCTTCCTCCTTCTACACTACTACCTCTCGCATGGACGACATCATCATTGCGTACCACCTGCGTGAGTGGCTTCTTCTCGTTATGCGCGTTGGGGACTATCCCATTTCCTATCCTCTTTTGTTTTGTGCCTGACCAGGATCCAAGACAAAGACAAAGACCAAAGGCGCCAGGATCCAAGTCAAAGACCAAAGACAAAGGCGTCCAAGGAGACCAACGTCCTAAGGGACAAACCCACCTGTGCTTCTGACAATCAAGTCGACCTACGTTCATGAGGAACAAACCCATCTGTGCTTCCGACGATCGAGCTTTGGGCGCGATCCCCGAAACCAAAAGGGGGAATGTTGAGGGTCTGACCTCATGAGGAAATTACTATGCAGTGATTTTCTCCAAAATGACTGTGCTTAAATTGCTCTGAAAAGCAAATAACCACATCAGCGCCAAGAAACTTCATTTCCCATGATGCTTTGCACACGGAAGCATTGGGATGATGTCACCGCCTAATACCAGAAACACGTTCTGCGCATGTGCGGGAGGCCGTGGAGCTTTTCCCGCGAACTAAGACCATAAATCTTCAGCAGAGACAAAGAAACCTCGTTCTTTTGCCCAGGATACCTGGCGGTAAGGACACGCTTGTCGAACGCTCCGACAACTTGAGCACGCGGAAGCTCTAAGTGCCCAAGTTGAGCCACGCAACCGCTGGAAACCACTCCAACTCCATCGGGACCTGACTGGGAACGAGCGGAGCTCCATCCAGCTCTCAGAGACGCTGTAAGTTGTCAAACTCAGCACAAAAGAAACTTCGTTCTCTTTGTGTCCAGCCCGTGGATAAACACTCGTGGAGCCAAACAACGGAGAAAGCATCAAACCGACGGATGACGCTGAAAACTGCGGAGAAACACGGAGAACCGTCAAATCAAAACAGCGAGGGACGCCTCGCTCTTCTGGTGATCAGAAAACTCATTTTTCTCTCTCCTTTTCTCCTCCCGTTTCCTCTATAGTCCAGAATAAGCAATAAAACCGCGCTATTGCTTAAAAAGTAGCTTCGTGTCTTCCTCTTTCGCTCCCAAAACACGTCCGCTGGGTCATTTTGAATAAATAAACTGCTTATTGATCATTGTTTGGTATCTTTAAATGTTTTCGGCCATGGCCAGGCTGATAAACTAAAAGATATTAACTTGTGATTAATCTTTTGTGTTGTTTCATGATCCTTTGAAATGTTTTGAGTGATTTAAGGTTAAGTTACTACTGATTCTAAGTGCTTTGGAAGTTAAAGTGCAAGTTGCCACTCACACTTTAGCCAGACAAAGGGGTCAGCCATCTTGCAAACAGACTCCATTTTAGAAACACACACACATACATACACACAAAACACCTTGAACATTATTTTGAATATACATCCTTTTATTATATCACATGGTTATTATTCATTTATGCCACTGTTTATTCATTTGACAAATTGTTAATTAAACGTTATAAAATTCAGATTTTCGTCTCCAGTAGCTTTGTTGTGTCGAAGAGAAGTCTCTGCTCCGAGGATTCTACGAACTTCAAGAAAGACTGATAAGAGTTTTGGATTCAATTTTTCCCCGGTTAAAGGGGAATGGTGCCCCGTATATCTAAGAATATCTTAATTAATTAATAAATCAGTAAATATTCTCATATTTACAGAATTTATTGAAGAATCCAAAAGTAAGTTAAAGCTTACAAATTGTTCGCTCCTAATAACCCCAACAGTAGGGTAGGGTAGGGTGTGGTGTGGTGTGGTGCAGTGTGGTGTGGTGGGGTGGGGTGTGGTGTGGTGTGGTGTGTTGTGGTATGGTATGGTATGGTATGGTACGGTACGGTACGTTATGGTACGATACGGTAGGGTAGAGTAGGGTATGGTATGGTGTGGTATGGGTGTCCACCACAGGTTCAAATCTGACTGGGTCATACCAAAGACTTTAAAAATGGGACCCAATGCCTCCCCACTTGGCACTCAGCCTTAAGGGGTTGGATTGGAGGTTAAACCACCAAATAGTTCTGGAGTGCAGCCACAGTTGCAGCTCACCTCTCCCCATGGAGATGGGTCATATGCAGAAACTGATTTTCACCCGTGTGTGATGATGACTGATGGGACTATTTTGACGTTATTACCCATTCATGGCAATTGGCTATTATGGCCATACTGAAATATTCTGTTAGAAGTTATTTTACCTTTTTATTTGATTTCTGCAAATCATCTCAATCATAGCCTCACAATCCAAAGTGGGGACTAACTCTGGTAACCACTGTTAAGTTTCACATCACATGATTTTTCTGGCAGAAACTTTCCCCAAACCGATGCGGTTCTAGAAGCTACAATAACTATGTTGGTAATCATTTATCATTTTACACAGAAAGACTTTGGAAGGTCAAAAATAAATTTCATTCCATCTCTGGATTTAAAGTTTTCCTTTCATTAGTTGTGGACATTGGAAGCGACCTTATTAGGCTAAAAAATGTCAAAATGACACCATGTTTATGTCTGTGTGCACGATTTCAAAATGACATGCAGCACAGATGCCAGCTAGCAGGCACTAACCTCCAGCGGCCTTACATGGGCATGCTGTCATCTCCGGAGCAGAAGGTGGAATTAGATGTCAGAGGAAGTAACATGGAGGAGACAAGAGTACCAAGGATGGCAAAGGTAGAACCCAATCCTAGCAGGCTATGCCTTCTTGGCATGCAGGAGGAGTTTTTTCTTTTGTAATTTAGAGGAGCATAAAAAAGACAGAAGAAGGAGAGAGAGAGGTCTAGATCTACAGAAACTATCTTTACTGAGGGCTTCACGATAACCTTCCCACTTTTAGCTTTTAACAAGCACTTCCGATAGAAAAGCAGCAGATGGTCTGACACACGTTAGCAGTTTTATTTCTGAATTGATTCCTTTTTTTTTTGCTTTAGTGTGAATTTCCATCACCACCTTCATCACAGCCACCATTGCCATGAGAAAAGCAAGTGGACGGACCTGATTCACAGCTTCACACGTTTATTCTGTGAATCAATAGAACATGCTTTTGCTAGATGTTAAAACAGAAAACCAGTTTTCAGTTACTATAAATATTACTACTTCTGCCTTGCAACAAACCCATTGTGACTGATTTTTACCTACAAATATGATTAGAATATTAATGCATAACTCAAATGCATCCAACTCATGCTTAGAAGGAAGAAGAAGAAAATATCATTTCTGTAGCACCTCTAAAGATCAAAATCACGAGGCGCTTCACAAAAACAAAAAAATAAAAAAATGTAAAAAGCATTTAGAAAATGTTGAAACATATATTTAAAATGAGCAAAAATAGACAATTGTGATTAAAAAAATGTTAAGAAAGAGAGCTAGTGAATAGGAAAGAGGGAAATCGGTGGATCCTGAGGAAGGTGGAATAGGTGGGGAGAGCAGAATAAAGAGAGAGTGGTGAAGAAGGTCATACAAAAGCCCGCTTGAACAAGTGAGTCTTCAGCTGTTTTTTAAAGGAGACCACTGAGTCCACTGATCTCAGGCTCAGGGGGAGAGAGGTCCAGAGTCTGGGGCCACAGCAGCAGATGATCTGTCACCTTTGACCTTTAGCCTGGTGCTGCACAACCAGTAGGCTTTGATCAATGGACCTCAGGGACCTGCTGGGGTGTAGGGACTAAGAAGATCACCAATGTAAGATGGTGCTTGTCCATGTAAGGTCCTATAGACCAGAACCAGGATCTTGAAATGAACCCTGAAGTTGACTGGCAGCCAGTGAAGCTGGAGGAGAAGCGGGGTGATGCGGGTGTGTTTGGAGAACTTGGTCAGAAGCCGAGCACAGGCATTCTGAACCACCTGTAGATGGTTCAGGGAGGTTCTGCTCAGACACGTGAAAAGAGAGTTACAGTAGTCTAAGCGTGAGGAGATGAAGGAGTGGAGAACTGTCTCAAGTTCAGAGCGAGACAGAATGGGACTCAGCTTAGCAACGTTCCTGAGATGGGAGAAGGAAGAGCGAACAAGAGAACTGACATGAGAATCCAGGGTGAGTGCTGGGTCAAAGGTCACACCAAGATTCCTGACAGAAGGTTTGGTGTGAGAAGCAAGCTGACCAAGAGAGTCTCTGACTTTGGGAACCAGCTTGTCTGGGGCACCAATGAGGATCTCAGTCTTATCTTCATTCAGCTGTAGAAAGCTCCCAGCCATCCAGGTTTTGATAAGAGTCTAAGCAGGTGTGTAACAGCTGCAGCTTAGACATCTCATGGGGCTTAAATGAGATGTACAGTTGGATGTCATCTGCATAAAGATGGTAGGAGATTACTTTGAAGGAGCTCAGGATGGGCTGAAGAGGAAGCAGATAGAGGAGAAAGAGCAGAGGCCTCAGCACAGAACCTTGTGGGACACCATGGGTAAGGGAGGTGGTGGAGGACCTAAACTTGGAGACGGCCACAGAAAAGGAGCGCTCAGAAAGAAAAGAGGAGAACCCCTCCAGAGCAGATCCTGATAGGCCTACCCAGTCTCTCAGCCTCTCCAGTAGCAGGTGATGGTCAACAGTGTCAAAGGCTGCAGTCAGGTCCAGCAGGACCTAACCCACACTAAGCATCTTGCCATGTTTTGCCATGTTTCACTAACATCCTACAAAGGAAAAGCTCAGGGAAGTGAAAACTCTGCAAAACCTAAGAAGTAAAACACCAAGAATGTGACTAAAATAAGACACCCAAACCCTAACACCCTGCATGCTTTAGTTTAAAGATTTATATATTCTCTAAGAGAGGGAAGAATTAAGCACAGCACTTTGAACCACAAATACAAATGACCCACCTGAATTGCTCTTTTAGCCGTCAGATATTAATGCAGACAAACTTTCTAGAAGCAACGGGTGGGAAGTCAGTTCTTTTTAAAGAAGGTATGTCTCTAATGACGCCTGCTAGATGTTCTTGCCTTCCGCTTTGGGGTTAATTCCTCCTTGACAAAAACCGGTGAGCATTTCTTTCTCACATCGGGGAAAGTGAAGAACAAGTGCTCTGTAAAAAAACAGGTTCAGGACACCTAACAATCACCAAACATAATGATCAGAGAATTGATACAAAACGTTTCTGGAGAAATGCTTTTATTTTCTGACTTAGAACAGAATGAAACTGCAGTATTTGTCTAAAAAAAGAAAATTATTTTAATTGTTCCAGAATCCTCTCTCCAAACGAATCTTTGTACTTTAACAGCTATGTCAGCTGTCTTGCTGCATTGAGGTTCCACATTTAGAACCTTTTCCCCGATGTTTGACAGTTTTACGATCTTGTTTAAACCTTAAATGATATATGTTTATAGGAGCATTCCTGCTAGAACTCCAGAGAAATCTCTTTACGCTCTCCAGGGATACTTTACAATTTCTGGATGGACAGAGTTGTTTCTATGTAAAAGTTATGAGCAAGTATCTTACCTGTTGTAGAAAGCTCTTTGAATTACTCCAGTGGGAAATTATATTAGTTCATCAGTGTTGTCTGATTACCGACAACTCATTCTCACACCCTAAGCGTTGAAAAATGATGCAGTGTGACCAAGCATTTGTATCCGACGCGTAGGGAGCCCTTGAGTGTCGGGAGGCGACGCACTGTACCAGAGCGTTGCTATCCAACGCCCGCGGTAAAACGGACATTCCACCGAAGTGTGACCTTTACCGTCTTGCTATTTAACCTTCCCTTCACCCCCATCCTAACCTTAACCAAGTTGCGCATGCAAAGCTTTGTTTCATGTTTCATTGATCCTCTCAAACACGCTTATTGGAAAATTTAGACTTACATACTGGGTTAAGGTTAGGATGGGGGTGTGGGGAAGGTTAAATCGCTACAGGTTAGAGGTGAAATGTTGGTGAAATCTCCGTTTTACTGCGGGCGTCAGATACCGATGCTCTGGCAGAGCGCGTCGCCTCCTGACGCAACCGGAAATGTACCAGAAATAAGTTTAGACTGCAAATGCACTAAATGGACAGGATATGGAGCGTTACCCATTTCAACACCCTGTAATATTACCCTGTAGCCACAAGAAGTTTTGGAAAAAGGTAAGGAGTCAGCCAAAATGATAGACTGAGAACCTCCAGTATCATGAAGAATGCGAACAGAACATTGTTCAGCAGGCATTCCAGGATGTTATATCCATTAGGAACGGTTCAAAACAGGGATCAGGGGAACAATCAGGCTCACCTTTAGTTTTTCAGTTCGCCCTTTTCTTTATCAGTCCCACACCATTTGGTTTGGTTTGTACAGAAGACTGCTTTTTGCATTTTAATGCCAACAGTTAGCAATAACATGACCAGTTCTATGGCAATAAAAACACTCTTTTTCAACCTTCGGTGGAAAGGACTTGGGTTTGTCTTCAGGGGTTTTCACAGGTATACTCTTAACAGGTAGACAGAAATGTAGGTTTATGGATAAGAACATACTCATCCGCTAAAATGGCAGTGAGGGACACAGAGTCTGACTTGTGCTCATTCAAATGTACCACAATATGACCAGGCAAACAGTTCTTAAATTTGTCTCAGAGAATAAGTTCTCTTAAAGAGGTCTTATCAGACACCTTAGTTGATGTACACCATCTGACAAAAAGGCTTCCCTTCTCCCGGGCGTACTCCACATAGGTCTGTGAGGGGCTTTTTCTGAAAGACCTAAGCTTCTGTCTATAAGCCTCAGGAGCAAGCTCATAGGCCTTCCAAATGGTGACTTTTACCAACTTGTAGTTTAATGTGTCCTCAAGAGAGAGTGTTGCTACAACCTCTTGAGCCCTGCCATGTAATTTACATTGTAAGAGTAAGGACCATACCTCAGTAGGCCACTGCAAAGCTTGTGCAAACTGTTCAAATGCAGAGAAATAGTTATCAACTTCTGCCTCATGGAATTCAGGAACCAGAGACATATTTGGTTATAAAAAGGTTGTTTAGAGACTGAGCCACTTTTATCACCAACAGGAGCCCCAGATCCAGCCAGAGCTGCGGATTTAGACTGTGCATCAAGCTCCAGCTTTTGAAGCCTCACAGCTGTGTCAGCTTCAATTTCCATCCTCTTGATTGTGAGTAGGTATTCCCGGTTTCTTTCCTTCTACTGAGCTTCAGACTCCAGTCTCGCAAGGCAAATCTTTAACTGGGCATTTAGTTTAGAACCAGTTATCTCACCTGAGACCGAGAGAGGGTCAAACGGAGGAAGAGTGACAGGAGTTTAATCCCACTGCCTACCTCCTTGCCCAGCTCAGGTGGTTGTTGTGGTTCTTCTGCTCCACAGTAGGAAGGCCAGCAGGAGGCGACCATGCAAGAAATGCTGTTGTGCTCGGCAGAGGAGAGGAAACATTATACATGGAAGGCACAGTCAATACCTCCCATTCAATGAGGTTATGTTATACCAGATCCCTCAACTCCTTTTTCACAAGCTGCTTTGTATAGGAGAGGGAAAGATAGTCTGCTATTAAAGCTAAATCAGCTTTACCACATGCCTCCAGTTGGTCTCTGGAAGGGCTACGTAAGAACAGATCAACATCAAAGTCAGCCATAATTTCGGATGAACTGCACAAGCTTAACAGGCACCCATGAAACTGCACAAAATTGACATACGACCACAATACCACAGGAACATGTTAAAGGGATCCCGGACGATCCCCCATTTAAATGTTACAACCTAGCTCAGCCAGGGGAAAGGGAAGTAACATCTAATAAAATAACCAGATGTAAAAGGTACAAAGGTAATAGATTTATTCGTTGCAGAGAGTTTCTCTCTTGTTTTCACAGAATCAACGGTCCAGCTGTGTGGTTGTGTGTAAACAGCTTGCCCTGGGGTTTGACCTGATAGTGTCTGCTCTGTTGTGCTCTTTGTTACCACTAGTGAATGATTTTCTAGAAAGAGCTAAGATTTAACCAAGTGTTTAATGTTTATACTCTTGTGTTCAGGCTATCTACTTTGAGCTCCTGCTGAGGCATTGTAGTGTAAAGGTGGATATTTATTTTTTCTTGTTGGCTATGGTGTTTGCTTCTGGGTTTGTTGATAGGGAGTCCCTAATTGTAACTCTGTCTTAATTTACACTCTTGTTCATTTAAGTATGTTTAGTGTTAGACTGTTGTTTTGGTATATAGACCATTGATTCTGTGAAAACGAGAGAAACTCTCTGTACCAAAAAGGTCTACTACCTTTTTACCTTTTACATCTGGTTACTTTATTAGATGTAACTTCTCTTCCCCCTGGCTGAGCTGGGTTGTAACAAAGTCTGATAATAACTGAAAGCCGTGTTTTATTTTTATAATTTATTATTGACCATCTGCCAAAGACTGCACATTGGTTGTTTTGCTGAATTTAAAGGTTTCGATTCATTGCTGGATGAGATTAGATTAGTTGGATCACTCGCCATTCCAGAACAATAAACCGCCCTCGCTGTCAGCAGGCAGATCACCTTAAATGGTGCCTATAAGCAAGACTCCAACTCATGGACTCACTAATGAAATTCAAATGAGAAGCTCCACAACTTGATGACTCAAAAGGTGAAAACTCTTAACAGTCTGATCATCAATTACGAGATGTGAGATCATGACTGATGAGTGTTATTACCCAGCCACTGTGTGTGCTGCCAGAAGGTCAAATGCAGTAAGCTCATCATAAATTAGAGCATGTGTTGATCGTACTGTAAGGCCCTTTGTCTGTGTATACCGGCTGCTTAAAATACCACAGCTCATTCTTTTGAAGCTCAAAGAAAATTTCCCATCATCCACCCGCTGCTACAGTTTTCTTTAGACCTTCTTTGGTGCTTTTGATCTTTTATACTTTAACTGATGTCTTTGTTAATGAGACTGCTGCCACCTAAAATGTGCCTTTGATGAAACGTTGGAATCAATTCATGTTAATGCTGGATTTACAGGCTCGTGAGTTGTCAATCCTCAGCCTTCTAAGTACTGTTGGACATAGAACCACAACTGGATTCCATTTGGTCATTTTTGTTAACTGGAAAGGTTTTCTCAGGACAATTTACAGAAAATATAAACAAGTTCATGTCTGATTAGTACTATTTATTTTAAGATGGTCCAAAAAAAAAAAGTCAATGCATTCCAATTGAGTGTGTTCAAAAGCAAAACATTAATTCAATAATCAGTTACGGTCAAATTATAGTGATTTGATGAAGAAAATGTTTTGTCACCGTGTTGAAGAAACATACTGGAGAGTGCTAATTTGACTCTGTAAAAGATAAATAAACTGCATTTGCATGTGTAATGATTTAATTTACATTTATTTAAAGAACCATAAGATGTGAGATTCCATAGGAAATATGAAATCAATCTTATGGGTCTTTGGGTACTTTTAACCAGAAGATTGGAACTTTTTTATTGCAGGGATTATGTAACACTTGTATTAACTGAGAGATAAGAGAAGAGAGAGTCACCTTTAAAACGTTTAAGAAGATTTATTTCTAAACAATTTTAAACAAGAATAACTCTAAACTCTAAGTGATGAATGGATCTTGGTGTGAATGAGACGTGAGATGAATGGTGTATGTGTGAGTGATGTTGTCATCAGAACTCTGATATCCGGAGAAGCAAGTCTGAATGATGTTGTGATGTTTTGCTCTTAAGCTATGATCGGAATTTCATAAACACATGAGACGCCATCTTGTCGCTCCACACATACCCTTCAGGATGAGACCTCCGTACAGATCCAGAATGCCAGGTCCTCGGACCCCCCTTCGGTACCGCAGCCGATGAAACAACGTCAGCAGTACGACAGACTAGTCTTTGGATTGTCTCCAGGTAAAAAGTGACAGTTGGTTGACAGCGTCAGATGGACCCGGAGGATCAGTGAGTTCAGCTTTTATTCTGAAAGGAACCGTTGCTTGGTTGGTAAAATGCAACAGATTTTATCCAGCTTGTTGGTTCTTTGCTTAAAAAGGAAGTCCGGGTGGCCGGTCCGATAATTCTCTTAGAATGCAGTGAACTGAACTAAGATGGTGTGGGGACTGGTTTTATTAATCTGGATGTTTTGATTTACGGTCGAATCAGAGTTTGACAGATTTATAAACACCACAGAGACTATGCCACGCTTCAGAAAGGAAGGTTCTGATTGGATGAGAAAGATAAAATGTGTCATGTGACTTTATATTACGTGGATCAGGATGTCTAGTGCAGCTAAATTAAAGTCATATTACTTATTAAAACTTACTAATCATAACATTGTCATTTCACAGATTGGTTTACATATTATTATTGGCCTAACACTTTTTTTGAATAGCTTTATTAAAAATAGAAAGAGTTTGTCTTCTTTCTTCTCTTTAGCTGGAAAGGGAGCAGTTTTAGAAGCAAATGCGTGACCTTGAGGCAGTCTCATGCAGATTAGTTCTGTGTCAGAGACATCTGAGGAGAGAGGGGAAATAACCTTCGGTGGAATAGCTCCTTCATCACGTTACATACCCTCCTTTTCAAGGGCACGGTGGTCCGTACAGAGACCACCTGACATTGAACAGACCAGAGTCGAAGGACTCCGACGTTAGAGCAAGGTGCAATTCCCCAGGAAGAGGCCAAAAGTGGTGAGGTACAAACCCCACTCCAAAGAACTGTCTCGCACACTCCCTCGAGAAGCACACAAGTCAGCAGATTATCAAGATATCCACGTGGAAGTAATAATTTGAAGCAGGAGCAAAACTTTATATCTCCTCGGGTAGGGAATACTTCGAAAATAGTATATTGATCTTTGTAATTGCACTTATCGTGATCCAGTGCAGGAAAGAGCAGCAGGCAGGTCAGGTCCCAGCGAGCAGAGTATCCCAGCAACCATGCTGGAATCCACGGACGTCCAGGTCCTACGAGCCGGAACACCAATCAGGAGGAGTAGAATCTGATGACGAATCATAGGTCCACCCCCAGGAAGCGAGGATCATCGACTAAACTCAGCAGAGGTAAGAGAGCACAGCACAGGGCACCTCAATGTAGACACAACAAAATGGCATCTAATGCAAATTAATAAACAAAACGAAACCTAGCACTATGAGTACCTGCATGTACTATGTGAAGCAATTATGTGAATTAGCGTTTTAAGTGAAGAAATGGATGCAATACACTATGTGTACTGGAAAAAGTGGTGCAAAAAGAATAAAATTAATAAAACCCTATACTGCGTATGGGAGAAATCACTGCACTAAGTAAAATGTAATCAAACTGAAGGGCAAGAATGGTTGTAGCCCATAATGGTAAAATAATAAATTTAATCATGAAGTTTTCAAAACTTAATCACTGTAATAAAATTCTATAAAAAGATAGATATATGAGTGTCAAAGAGCACTAAAATGTATATCACCGGAGTTAGTAATCAACCTACATGTAAATGTACCCATAAGGAATTACGAGTAGTGAAAATATTTTTTTTTAAATGGATAACAGTAATATGTGGACTAAACCCATCTACTCTTAACTACCTGATTACCTAACTTCAGGGACCCACAGCATGTTCATCTCAAATCACCCAAGTCTGCATGTCATGTATCAACAGGAAAGACAACCATGCACACACACAAATATAGACAAACTTGTGTAACTCGAGATAGAGAACTATGGAGCCGACGAGTCTGGCAATAGAAGTTCTTCATCACATTACACGTGGTTCTTTTTGGAATGGCTCGCACAGGATCAGGACCTGATAACAAACTAAATGTTTTTTCATCTTGACTGAGATTGACTGCTAAACAATGAGAAATGTCCATCTTATTCTGTCTTCTCCAGACACCTCTGTAAAAATTTTAGGTCCCTTTTAGGTTTACTGTAGCCTGGTAAGCCAATCTATATATTGAAATACACTCACTTAAAGGATTATTAGGAAAACCTGTTCAGCTTCTCTATAATGCAATTATCTAATCAACCAATCATATGGCAGTTGCTTTAATGCATTTAGGGATGTGGTCCTGGTCAAGACAATCTCCTAAACTCCAAACTGAAGGTCAGAATGGGAAAGAAAGGTAATTCAAGCTATTTTGACCGTGGCGTGTTTGTTGGTGCCAGACGGGCCGGTCTGAGTATTTCACAATCTGCTCAGTTACTGGGACTTTCACCCACAACCATTTCTAGGGTTTACAAAGAATGGTGTGAAAAGGGAAAAACATCCAGTATGCGGCAGTCCTGTGGGCCAAAATGCCTTGTTGATGCTATAGGTCAGAGGAGAATGGGCCGACTGATTCAAGCTGATAGAAGAGCAACTTTGACTGAAATAACAACTCATTACAACTGAGGAACGCAGCAAAGCTAGTCTGGCAAGCCAGACTAAATAAATGTATTCTTTAGTCTGGCAACGCTCCATTGACAGCTCTCGGTTGTGGGGCGGGTTCTACCATTGTCTTTCAAATGATCTCCGCATTCCACTGGACAAAGAATGTGACATACTCTTGTTTCACTCTGTTGCATCATCCCACCCACCAGGCATATAGAGTGCCCTGATTGGCCCACAAAGCAGATAAAGCTCTGTGATTTGTTCACCAAGCAGATAGAGCACTATGATTGGCCCACCAGTATGGACTAATCACAGCTCTTTATGTGTTTGAAACCCCTCTAGAGAGTTGTGATTGGCTAGCCAGAGTCCTGGTAGGAGCTGTGGAGGCTCCAATGGAGCGTGCCTAGACCAAACTTTGCAAAGCAAGAATTTGGTCTAGTTCACTAGGCTACAGCAAAGCATTTGTGAAGCCACAACATGCACAACCTTGAGGTGGATGGGTTACAACAGCAGAAGACCCCACCGGGTATCACTCTTCTCCACTACAAACAGGAAAAAGAGGCTACAATTTGCATGAGCTCACCAAAATTGGACAGTTGAAGACTGGAAAAATGTTGCCTGGTCTGATGAGTCTGGATTTCTGTTGAGATATTCAGATGGTAGAGTCAGAATTTGGCGTAAACAGAATGAGAACATGGATCAATCACGCCATGTCACCACTGTGCAGGCTGGTGGTGGTGGGGGTGTCATGGTGTGTGGGATGTTTTTTTGGCACACTTTAGGTCCCTTAGCGCCAATTGGGCATGGTTTAAATGCCACGGGCTAACTGAGCATTGTTTTTTTTTCCCCCACAAAAATAAACAATGATGAACAAGAGTCTGCTTCTAGACCTGCAGAAAAAGACAAGAAAAAAAAAGCAAAAGAACAAAAAAATGGGACACAACAACAATACAACAAGACTAAGCTATCACTGCGTCAACTTGACGAAGTAATATATAATCAACATTGTTTAAATGAACATCACACGATAAAAAATCACAGTGCATTAAGTGCCCACCACAGTCTTAAGACCTGTGTTTAACATGCCCAAGCCCATACTTTTGAGAGCATCATGGGAGCACCTGTGTGTGTGTACATGCGCTTGTTTATGTAAGGTTTCTCTATAGAAGCGTCCAATAGAGAGTGTGAGGGACCACAGATCTGCCCCACAACGATGTGTAGGAGACGGGGGGGGGGGGGGGGGGGGGGGGTGTTAGCAGCTCCAAGTCCCAGAGATCCAAGCGCTGCCCCAGAACACAGGAACCCCAAGGAGACTGCAACCAGAAAGGCCCCCGCTCCCCTCGAGAGGCACAGAGGATCGCCCCGGGGGGCCACAACCAGCAGCCGGCAGAGTCCCGGGAGATATCAGTGGCAAGCCCACAGGCCCACCCGCAGCCTCCCACCCCCTAGCCGGCCGAGCCCGGGACCCAGGGGCGACCACCCCCGCCGGGGACCCAGCAGAGCCCAGGGACCCAGACCCCACCAGGCAGCCACCGGGATTTATCAGGCAGACGCCAAAAATCTTAAACCCCCTGACCCGGTTGCCACGAACACTCAGGCAGACCAGGGCACCACACCCCACACCATATGTGGCAGGGGGAGGGGGTACGAAGATCTATATCATCAAAAGAAGTTCCAGAAGAGGGGAGGAGTCAAAGGCCCCACCTGACATATACAGTCATACACAAACACAGTCACACACTCCCTCCCTCATGCTCACACTTGCACATACAACCCAAGACTTAAAAAAATGCACGCCGGACACCCACTCATGCTCCCCATACACACCCTATTCCCTCTGGTCCTGGTACTGCTGTTCATTGGGTACAACCATCACCAGTTACCAGAGTTAGACCCTTTCTGCTGGGGTGCTGATGAGTAGGCTCCCCCGCCCAACGCTGAGCACAGCAACCCACCACCCCAGACCCCAACCAGATGGCCAGATCTCCCTCCAAGCCTCCAGCCCCAGGAAGCCAGGCAACAACAGAGGTGTGCTAAGACCCCTAGTCTCCCTCCGCCTGCTCCAATATAGTGTTGTGTGTTCATGAGGTGTATTCCATGGCTGTGGTGAGCGGGCAGTGCGGGCATTGTCTGGCCTATGTCAGCTGATGCCACCGCACCACCCCACTTGCAACCACAGCCCTCGGTGTCTAAGTGCGGTTTGAAATTGGAAGTGGGCACCGGCACCCGGGAGGAGGCTGAAAAATCCCCCTGCCAAGTGCCGTTGAATGTGCTCACTCCCAAGGCCCTAAGTGTGTGTTTGCGTGGAATGTCGTCAGTGGAAGTGTATAAGGTGCAAATAAAATTGGGGTCAGGTTGCCACAGGAATGCAGAAATGGGGTCCATACCCGCACTCCCTGACTTGTCCATCCCCCAAGGTCCTATGTGTATGTTTGTGTGATTATGTGAGGGAGCAGGAGGAGAGAAATACGTGGGGATGGGGAGGAATGGCTGGTTGGGCTTAGCCCTCCAGGGAGCCAGCTCCCCTACTGGCCCCAATAGGCACCTCTGTTGTCAAATTGCCACCCAGGTCATGGAGACCCCAGCCCATCCTGCCGGGGCCCAAAGCAGCAGCATTACAGAGCCTCACGGAGTCCGAGGGCACCAACTCATCCCCACCCCAGCAGAATATCTATGCCCATCCCTGCATTTGCACAACTTCCAGAATATGTAAGACATGGGACATCCAGGTAAGGTTGGGTCCTCCCCCACCTGGACCTCCCCCTCCCCTGCGATGGGACAGCAGAGGAGCCAAGGTCTACCCGAGGCCTCCGAACCCGGGCCAGGCACTGCTGCATGTTCCTGCCTTCTTCCCGGCAGCATACATGTCAGGACCCGACCCCCAAGGCCCCGCCCAGATCCCCACTTGGGGCCGGCCACCCCGAAATCACGAGCCCCCAGGCCCGCACCCAGACCCACCCAGGGGCAATGCAGCTGCCAGGCAGTGATCCATGGCTGCCACCAAGACCTCCAAGGGGCCCCACTCACAACCGCCAGTAGTCCACCCCCCGAGGCAACCCAAGCACCCCCTGAGGGGGGCAACGGCCCCCCAGTCCCAGACACCCCCAGTGAACCCACCTCCAGGGAACATCCGGATACTCCAAACTCATATACACCCCCCCCCCCACCCACCCACACCATCCCGCAGGACAACATCAACGGCCCCCCACCCTCGCTATATGATGGAACCGATCAAAGGAGCCCAGAGAGATTGATCTGGAGTGGAAGCAGAGGCTAAATCAAGTGTAATATGATCTAACAAAAGATTTATATACAGGTTAATGCAGAGTTTCTCTATTTTTCCAATTCAAGGGGATAATTTTCTTAGCGATGCTTATGGCAGTCAGAACCACGTGAACCAAAGATGTTTCAATCGGGACATCGTCCAGGTTTCCCAGTAAACAAAGAGAGGGGGTGGTTGGGATACGACATTTCAGAGACTTTGACAGGTCTTCACACACTCTACCCCAAAATTCCTGGACAGGTGGACAGGACCACAGTGCATGAATGTAATTGTCAGGAATGTTGTTTGTGCAGTGTGTACAGGTGTCAGACGACACAAACCCCATCTTGAACATCCAATGACCTGTATAGTGTACTCTGTGTAGAATTTTGTACTGAATTAATTGTAAATTGGAGTGTCTGATCATTTTAAAAGTTTTTAAACAAGTTTGGGACCAGAAGCTCTGGTCAAAGCTGACTGATAGATCCACCTACAATTTTTCAATAGGGATTGTTATTCTATCGTCTATTTTGGACAGTGTCTTATATACTTTAGACAGTAGTTTGGGGGGTTGAGATTATAGAAGTCTAATACCCTTGGTGGTGTTTGTAATTCTATTTTATTGAGCTTAAATTTTTGTTTGACTACAGATTTAATTTGGTGGTATTCTAAAAAGCTATTCTTATAGCTTATTCACACACACACACACACACACACACACACACACACACATATATATATATATATATATATATATATATATATTTATTTATATATATATATATATATATATTTATTTATATATATATTTATATAAAATTCACAGCACAATATCATAATTTATGCGTCAAATAATACAACCACAAACACTGTTAGATCTTTATTATTATTATTATTATTATTATTATTATTATTATTTACTTTTCTGTTATTTATTAACATACTATTTATACATTTATATACTTATTCCATCTTATTCACATGAAGGCGTCATATTTTAGCTACTCACACACACATCTATGGGTGCACTAAGGTTTGTCTCATGGAACGTACTGTCAGGACTCAGGTATCTCCCGGCTGACCTTCGGACCACAACTCCCGACATGCCCCTCGTGGGGAGCTCCCAGCGTGCTCCTCGCGGGGATTCCCTCCACGTCACAGCCAAGCAAGGCTATATATGGAAGACGCCGTGACCGGCTTCTCATCTCAGTCATCGTTTCTTCCTCACAGAGATACGACCAGAGAAATAATAAAACTGTTAAACGTCTCACCTTGTTCGTCTCCTTCATCCAGTCTGATCAGCCTGACAGGATGACTGAGATCCGAGTAGATTCGACGGAGATCGATCGTCTCCACCACGAGAACGTGCAGCTGCGTTCCATGGTAGATCAGCTCAACACCAAGGTGAACTCCTTGTCCGACCACACCCTGCGTCTATCCACGGCTCTCACGGCTCTCCAACAACAGGCAATCGATCAGCAGCAACAGATTGCTGCACTCCAGCAGCCAACCCGCTCTGCTCCTAGGGAGGAGCCCCACTTCAGCCTGCCGGAGAGGTGGAACGGGGAGACGGGGAGCCCCGATGGTCTGCTCGCCACTCTGGACATGCAGTTCGAGTGCCAACCTGGACGCTACCCATCTGCGCGCTCCCGAGTGGCGCATCTCACCTCCCTGCTCTCCGGACGCGCCGCGGAGTGGGCTGCTACGCTTTACAATTCCAAATCCCCTGCCTGCAACGACTATGCTGCGTTTGTGTCCGCTCTCCGGAAGACCTTTGTTCCCCCCAGCAGCGAAGTGGGAGCAGAGACACGCCTTCTCAAACTCCGCCAGCGAGAACGCTCGGTGTGCGCTTATGCGTCGGAGTTTCGCACCATCTCTGCCAAGCTGCAGTGGAATGACTCCGCTCTGCGGGCCGCCTTCCTGGAGGGGCTGGCACCCTACATCCGTGATGAGTTGGCGGTAAGGGAGCTGCCTCAGACCCTGGATGAGGTGGTTGATCTGGCGCTGCGCATCGACCAGCGGGTTCTGGTTCGACCCAAGTTATCCATGCGTCCACCCAGGACGCCGGTGCCCCGCCCTCGTTCACCCACGCCAGCTCCTGTACCCATGCTGGCGGAGGAGCCCATGCAGCTCGGCCACCTTCCCCCCGAGGAGAGACAACGACGGTGGCGCGAGGGCCTCTGTGCCTACTGTGGCTCTCCCGACCACCGACGCCTGGACTGCCCGCTACGATCGGGAAACGGGGGGCCCCACTGAGTATTGGGGTCGCTCAGTCTGGGTCTTCTTCTATCCCTGTCGCTACTAACCGTCTCCTTATTCCTGTCACCCTCCTCCATGGTGAGGCCTCACTCCACGTAAACGCATTGGTGGACTCGGGGGCCGCGGACAATTTCATGGACCTAGATCTGGCAAAACGCCTACGGATCCCCCTACAACCCCTGGAGAGAGTTATACCAGTGACCTCGGTGGACGGTAGGCCTCTCCAACCCTACCCAGTCCGAGACCGAACCCAGTCACTCCGTATGATCACCCAAGGCCACCAGGAGACCCTCCATTTCCTGGTCATTTCTGTTCCCTCTTCTCCTCTAATCCTGGGGTTCCCCTGGCTCAGTCTCCACGACCCTCATATTTCCTGGTCCCAGAACCGCCTGCTGGGCTGGGGGACCTCGAGCCAGACCCACCTCGTTCCTCCTCCATCCTCGGCGGGTCTTCCGGACGGGGGCCCCGGCTCCACACCGCCCCACCTGCCGCTGCCCTATCGGGACCTGGCCGCGGTGTTCGACAAGCGGCGCGCCACCTCCCTGCCACCTCACCGGCCATATGATATGGAGATCAAGCTGCTACCCGGAACCAGTCCTCCCCGCGGGCGCCTTTTCTCTCCCGCGCCTCCCGAGACCAAAGCGATGGAAGAATACATCGCCCAGGCCCTCCAGCAGGGGTTCATCCGACCCTCCTCCTCTCCGGGTGCCGCTGGCTTCTTCTTCGTGAAGAAAAAGGAAGGCGATCTTCGCCCCTGCATAGACTATCGGGGTCTGAACAAGATCACGGTCAAGGACCGCCATCCTCTGCCGCTCCTCACTACCGCTCTGGATGCCATCTCCCAGGCACGGATCTTTACGAAACTGGATCTCCGGAGCGCCTACAATCTGGTCCGTATAAAGGCCGGGGATGAGTGGAAGACCGCGTTCATAACACCCACCGGCCACTGGGAGTACCTGGTTATGCCCTTCGGACTATGCAATAGCCCTGCTGTCTTCCAACGTCTCATTAATGATGTCCTCCGCGACATGCTGGGACGGTGGGTGTTCGCCTATCTGGACGATATACTGATCTACTCCAAATCCGAGGCCGAACACATCCATCATGTTCGCGCCGTCCTGAACCGGCTCCTGGACCACAACCTGTACTGTAAACCCGAGAAATGCTCCTTCCATCAGCAGTCCATATCCTTCCTGGGCTACATGATCTCGGACGAAGGGATAACCATGGACCCTCAGAAAATCCAGGCGGTGAAGGAAAGGCCCTTGCCAACCAGCCTGAAACAACTGCAGAGTTTTCTGGGTTTCTGCAACTTTTACCGCCGTTTTATAAAGAACTATAACACCCTCGTAGCCCCTCTCACCTCTCTCACTCGACCAGGCTCCCCTGGCCAGCTGTTTCGTCTAACTCCCGACACCAATTGGGCCTTCCGCCACCTGGTCACCCGCTTTACCTCGGCCCCGATCCTCCGCCATCCAGATCCTGCAGTTCCCTTTGTGGTCGAGGTCAACGCCTCTGACGTCGGCGCCGGCGCCATCCTGTCTCAAGGCGGGCCCGACGACAGGCTCCATCCCTGCGCCTACTTCTCCAGGAAGTTTTCCACCACCCAGCAGAAGTACGGTGTGGACGACCGTGAGTTACTGGCCATAAAATGGGCATTGGAGGAATGGAGGCAGTGGCTTCTGGGCACCACTCGGCCTTTCACGATCTGGACTGACCATCAGAACCTGACCCACATTAAATCTGCCAAGCAGCTTAACCCTCGCCAGGCTCGCTGGGCCCTCTTCTCTGAACCCTACGACTTCCATCTCGCCTACCGCCCGGGAGCCAAGAACCAGAAGGCGGACGCCCTCTCCCGCCAATTCACCCACTCCACGCCCTCGTCCGAGCCAGCGCCAATCCTCCCGGAACACCGCTTCCTGGGCCAACTGAGGTGGCCGTTGGAGGAAGCTATCCAGAACGCCCTCCGGGACGACCCCGCGCCTCCAGAGACCCCCGCGGGTCGCCTCTATGTCCCCACGGCCTGTCGCAGCGAGTCGTTGTCCTGGGCCCACTCATCACGCCTGTCTGGCCACGTTGTTTTCGCCAGCACTCTTAAATTCCTCCAGCGAGCCCTCTGGTGGCCAGGCATGGCGAGGGATGTGAAAGAATACACCAGCGCCTGTGACGTCTGTGCCCGCTCCAAGAACCCCAACCAGGCCTCGGCTGGTGCCCTCCGACCTCTTCCGGTGCCCAGCCGCCCCGGTCCCACGTGGGGCTGGACTTCGTCACGGGTCTCCCGCCGGTCAATAACCTCAACATTGTCATGACGGGTACGGACCGCTTTTCCAAGTCTGTCCATTTCATCGCCCTTCCGGGTCTCCCCTCAGCCCAACACACAGCGGAACTGTTCCTGGAGAACGTGGTGCGCCTCCATGGGTTCCCAGTCGACGTGGTCTCGGATCGGGGGCCCCAGTTCACAGCCCGGTTCTGGAAAGCTTTCTGTCGGCTGATGGGAGCATCGGTCAGTCTATCTTCAGGCTACCACCCGCAGACCAATGGCCAGACGGAGCGGGCTAACCAACAGCTGGGTCGGTACCTTCGTTGTTTTGTCTCGGCTCAACACTCGCAGTGGCCTAAATACCTCCTCTGGGCGGAGCTGTCCCACAATCTTCACACCTCATCTGCCACTCGGCTGTCCCCTTTCGAGTTCTGCTATGGCTTCCAGCCCCCGGTCTTTGCCCACCAAGAACCCGAGGTCGCCGTTCCGGCAGCGGAAGCCATGGTGAGATGCTGCAAGAGCGCCTGGATCAAAGCACGAGCCTCCATAACCAGAGCTAACACCAGCTATGCTCACCAGCATCTCCGTCGACACCGTCCTGGTCCCTCCTATGCTCCTGGGGACAAGGTCTGGGTGTCCACGGCTGACCTTCGGGTCCGTGCCGGGTCCAAGAAACTCGCCCCTCGGTTCCTCGGCCCATACCCCATCCAAAGGGTCATCAACCCGGTCACGTACCGGTTGCGGCTGCCGGCTACTCTCCGCATCCATCCCACCTTCCATACCTCCCGGCTCAAGCCCTACGTGGAGTCCTCCCTTCTCCCGCCTCCGGCTCCGGCGCCGCCTCCTGCCCGCTTCCTCGACGGTGAGCCTATCTACACCGTCCGGCGCATCCTGGACGCTCGCCGCAGGGGTCGGGGCTGGCAGTACCTGGTGGACTGGAAGGACTATGGCCCCGAGGAACGCTCCTGGGAGCCGGCTCGGTCCATCCTGGACCCTTCCCTGATCTCTGACTTCTGGGTCCGCCGGGGTCGCGCTGGGACTTCTGGAGCCGTCCTTGGACCGGGGGGTCCTGTCAGGACTCAGGTATCTCCCGGCTGACCTTCGGACCACAACTCCCGACGTGCCCCTCGTGGGGAGCTCCCAGCGTGCTCCTCGCGGGGATTCCCTCCACGTCACAGCCAAGCAAGGCTATATATGGAAGACGCCGTGACCGGCTTCTCATCTCAGTCATCGTTTCTTCCTCACAGAGATACGACCAGAGAAATAATAAAACTGTTAAACGTCTCACCTTGTTCGTCTCCTTCATCCAGTCTGATCAGCCTGACACGTACATGGGGCTGGCTCTAGAGAGAAGAGATTAAAAATTTTTGATCAGTTAAAGAGAGTGCAAGCAGACGTAATATTGTTACAAGAGACTCATAGATCTGCCACATCCGCAGATGAAGTTAAAACACCTGAGTTTCCCAGCACGTTCTCTGCCTGCTATAACTTGGATTGGACACAATCTCTGATCCAGAGGGTAGATTTATAATGTTAAAAATGTCTGTACAGAATCAAAGCTTATGTATTGTCAGCACATACTGTCCAAATATTGATGACCCTTCATTCTTTCATAATTTTTTCTCTGTACTCTCCGAACACTTGGACTGTCCACTTATACTTGGAGGTGTTTTTAATTTTTGGATGAACTTTTTAACAGACAGGTTCAGTACAGCTGGAACTCAGCGCAATTGGCAATCCACTAATATAGTTAAACAGTACATGAGTGATTATGGGCTTTGTGATGCATGGCGATCTCTTCATCCTAACCGTAGAGAGTATACTTTTTTTTTCGCACGTCCATCACTCTCACTCACGTTTGGATTATTTTCTAGTCAGCAGCTCATTGTTGGCTGAAATTTCAGACACTGAGATACACCCCATAGTTGTCAGCGACCATGCTCCGGTTTCTTTAACTCTGGTAAATAAAAAGACAATCCCACCAAGCAAAAACTGGAGGTTTAATACATCACTGCTTAAAGACGAAGGTTTTATAGATTTTTTTAAAAAGGAGTGGGCTTTATATTTAGAACATAATGACCTGCCTGGAACATCAGCACCTATTCTTTGGGAGGCAGGAAAGGCAGTGATGAGAGGTAAAATAATCTCTTTCTCATCACATAGGAAAAAAACAGAAAACAAACATATTCAGGAGTTAGAGGAAATCATCAAGTCTTTAGAGGCATCCACAGAAGAAGAGTCAATGAGCAAATTACGTAAAGCTAAATTAGAAGTTCATGGAATTATTGACAAAAAGACACAATTTTTAGCACCAAGACTACGAATAGAAAACTTCGAACATAGTAATAAATCAGGTAAATTCTTAGCTAGCCAATTAAAAATAAATAAAGAGAAAACTACCATATCTGCTGTTAAAGACTCAACCGGGAATATAGTTAATGAACCTGAAAGAATAAACAACACCTTCAGAGACTTTTACCAAACGTTGTACTCACCACAGATAAACCCATCAGATCATGAGATCAATGAGTTCCTTGACAGGATAACACTTCCTAAATTATCAGACAGCCAAGTTACAGTCCTGGACTCGCCACTAACATCAGCGGAGCTCCAGGAAGCCCTTAAATCCATGACTAATAGGAAAGCTCCAGGTCCAGACGGGTTCCCAGTAGAATTCTACAAAGAATTCTGGATCATTCTGGCTCCAACATTTTTCAGAATGGTGAGGGAAATCGAAGAGAGCGGCAGATTTCAGCCGAACATGAATTCAGCCAATATTAGTCTCTTGTTAAAACCAGGCAAAGACCCAGCATTTCCAACCAGCTATCACCCAATTTCTCTTATTAATGTTGATCTCAAAATAATTTGTAAAGCCCTGGCCAAAAGATTAGAGAGGGTAACCCCCTTCATAATACACCCTGACCAAACTGGTTTCATTAAAGGTAGACAGTCATCCACAAACTAACGTAGATTACTTAATTTGATAGATTTCTCTTACAGTAGAAACATAGAAACTAGTATATTATCTCTAGATGCAGAAAAAGCTTTTGATAGAGTTAACTGGAAGTTCTTATTTGCAACTTTACATACGTTTGGCTTTGGGAACTTCTTCATAAACTGGCTACAAACATTATACAGTTCACCAACAGCACGTGTCAGGACGAACGACCAAATATCAGCTAGCTTCTGTCTTCAGAGGGGGACCAGGCAGGGATGCCCACTCTCCCCCTCACTATTTGCTATCTTTATCGAACCACTAGCAGCAGCAATTAGGCAAACAACAGACATTAAAGGAATAAAGTGTAAGAAAATAGAACATAAGATCAGTCTTTATGCAGATGATGTTTTACTCTTTCTCCAGAATTCTCAATCCTCTCTCTCCCAAGCAATAGAACTGATAAACTCTTTTTCAAAAGTTTCAGATTACTCTATAAACTGGTTAAAATCCACAGTTCTACCAATTATTTTCTCATTTGTCAATTTGCTTAATACACAATTGGAGTCAGGGAATATCACATACCTGGGAATTAATATCTCTCCCAAGTTAGCAGATCTAACCAAACTAAACTACATCCCACTTTTAAGGAAAGTGGAAGATGATCTTGCAAGATGGAAATCCTTACCAATATCACTCATGGGGAGAGTTGCTACAATTAAAATGATGGTCTTACCCAGAATAAATTACTTATTTTCGATGATCCCAAACAAGTCACCAGCTGACTGGTTTAAATCTCTGGACTCCTCAATTACTAAATTCCTTTGGCAGGATAAACCTCCACGAATTAGCTTAAAAACGCTTCAGAAGACCAAAGACAGAGGAGGACTGGATTTACCCAACTTTTATTATTATTTCTTAGCCAACAGGCTGCAATATATACCAAGATGGTTGCAAGATAACCCATTAGATGAGTCCTGGTTAGATATAGAACAGGCACTTTGCAATACGATAGAGCTTTCAGACTTACCATTTATTAGCTCAAGCATAAGAAAACATGAAAGCTTTAAAAGTATTAGTATCAGCACTTCTCTGACAGCATGGTGGGAGTATCTTAAAATGACAGAGTCTTCACTAGTACCATGCAGACGCACACCTATCTGGAACAATCCTGACATTTTGCAAAACAACAAAATGATGAACGTTCCGGACTGGAAAAATAAAGGAATCCTATACCTGGAACACATATATGAAGGATTGGACTTCATCCCATTTAATCAAATAGTCTTCCAATTTGGAATGGATAAGAATAGCTTTTTAGAATATCACCAAATTAAATCTGTAGTCAAACAAAAAGTTAAGCTCAATAAAATAGAATTACAAACACCACCAAGGGTATTAGACTTTTATAATCTCAAACCCCCCAAACTACTGTCTAAAGTATATAAGACACTGTCCAAAATAGACGATAAAATTGCAATCCCTATTGAAAAATGGGAGGTGGATCTGTCAGTTAGCTTTGACCAGGGCTTCTGGTCCCAAACTTGTTTAAAAACTTTTAAAATGATCAGACACCCCAATTTACAATTAATTCAGTACAAAATTCTACACAGAGTACACTATACAGGTCATCGGATGTTCAAGATGGGGTTTGTGTCGTCTGACACCTGTACACACTGCACAAACAACATTCCTGACAATTACATTCATGCACTGTGGTCCTGCCCACCTGTCCAGGAATTTTGGGGTAGAGTATGTGAGGATCTGTCAAAATGTCTGAAATGTCATATCCCAACTTCCCCCTCTCTTTGTTTACTGGGACAGCTGCACGATGTCCCGATTGCAATATCTTTGGTTCACGTGGTTCTGACTGCCATGTGCATCGCTAAGAAAACTATCCTCTTGAATTGGAAAAATAGAGAAACTCTCTGCATCAACCAGTATAGAAATCTTTTGTTAAATCATATTGCAGTTGATATAGCCTCTGCTTCCACTTCAGATGAATCTCTCTGGGCTCCTTTGATCGGTTCCATCACATAGCGAGGGTGGGGGGCCATTGATGTTGTCCTGCGGGATGGTGTGGGTGGGGGGGTGTGGGGTCTGAGTTTGGAGTATCCGGATGTTTCCTGGAGGTGGGCTCACTGGGGGTGTCTGGGACTGGGGGGCTGTTGCCCCCCTCTGGAGTTGCTTGGGTTGCCTCGGGGGGTAGACTGCTGGTGGTTGTGAGTGGGGCCCCCTGGGGATCTTGGCGGCGGCCATGGGTCACTGCCTGGCGGCTGCAATACCCCTGGGCGGGTCTGGGTGGGGGCCTGGGGGCTCGGGGTTTGGGGGTGGCTGGCCCCGTGTGGGGATCTGGGCGGGGCCTTGGGGGTCGGGTCCTGACATGTATGCTGCCGGGAAGAAGGCAGGAACACTCAGCAGTGCCTGGCCTGGGTTCGGGGGCATCAGGTAGACTTTGGCTCCTCTGCCGTTCCATCACAGGGGAGGGGGAGGTCCAGGACGGGGAGGACCAAACCTTACCTGGATGTCCCATGTCTTATATATTCTGGAAGTTGTGCAAATGCAGGGGTGGGCATAGATATTCTGCTGGGATGGGGCTGGGTTGGTGCCCTCGAACTCCGTGAGGCTCTGTAATGCTGCTGCTTTGGGCCCTGGCAGGATGGGCTGGGGTCTCCATGCCCTGGGTGGCAGTTTGACAACAGAGGTGCCTATTGGGGCCAGTAGGGGAGCTGGCTCCCTGGAGGGCTAAGCCCAACCAGCCATTCCTCCCCATCCCCGCATATTTCTCTCCTCCTGCTCCCTCACATCATCACACAAACATACACATAGGACCTTGGGGGGTGGGCAAGTCAGGGAGTGCGGGTATGGACCCCATTTCCGTATTCCTGTGGCAACCTGCCCCCCAATTTTATTTGCACCTTATACACTTCCACTGACGACATTCCACACAAACACACACTTAGGGCCTTGGGAGTGAGCAGATTCAACGGCATTTGGCAGGGGGATATTTCAGCCTCCTCCCGAGTGCCGGTGCCCACTTCCAATTTTAAACCGCACTTAGACACTGATGGCTGAGGGTGTAAGTGGGGTGGTGCGGTGGCATCAGCTGGCATATGCCGGATGATGCCCGCACTGCCCACTCACCACAGCCATGGAATACACCTCATGATCACACAACACTATATTGGAGCAGGTGGAGGGAGACTAGGGGTCTTAGCCACCTCTGTTGTTGCTAGGCTTCCTGGGGCTGGAGGCTAGGAGGGAGATCTGGCCGTCTGGTTGGGGTCTGGGGTGGTGGGTTGCTGTGCTCAGCGTTGGGCGGGGGAGCCTGCTCATCAGCACCCCAGCAGAAAGGGGTCAAACTCTGGTTACCGGTGATGGTTGTACCCCATGTGCAGCAGTACCGGGACCAGAGTTAATAGGGTGTGTATGGGGAGCATGAGTGAGTGTCCGGCGTGCATTTTTGTAAGTCTTGGGTTGTATGTGCATGTGTGAGCATGAGGGAGGGAGTGTGTGACTGTGTTTGTGTATGACTGTATATGTCAGGTGGGGCCTTTGGGTCCTCCCCTCTCCTGGAACTTCTCTTTATGATATAGATCTTTGTCCCCCCTCCCCCTGCCACACCTGGTGTGGGGGCTTGTGCCATGGTCTGCCTGAGTGTTCGTGGCAACCGGGTCTGGGGGTTTAAGATTTTGGCATCTGCCTGATAGATCCCAGTGGCTGCCTGGTGGGGTCTGAGTCCGTGGGCTCTGCTGGGTCCCCGGCGGGGGTGGACACCCCTGGGTCCCGGGTCGCTGGGTCCCGGGCTCGGCCGGCTAGGGGGTGGGAGGCTGCGGGCGGGCCTGTGGGTTTGCCGCTGATATCTCCAGGGACTCTGCCGGCTGCTGGTTGTGGTCCCCCGGGGAGATCCTCTGTGCCTCTCGAGGGGGGCGGGGGCCTTTCTGGTTGCAGTCTCCTTGGGGTTCCTGCTTTCTGGGGCAACGCCTGGATCTCTGGGACTTGGAGCTCCCCCCCATCTTCTGCGCATCTTTGGGGGGCGGATCTGTGGTCCCTCACACTCTCTGTTGGACGCTCCTATAGAGAAACCTTAAACAAGCGCGTGTACGCACACAGGTGCTCACATGGTGCTCTCAAAAGTATGGGCTTGGGCAAGTTCAACACATGTCTTAAGACTATGGGGGGCACTTAAAGGCCCAATGTGTGATATTTCATCTTATAAGTTATCAAATTTCTTGTATCACATTCTCAAATTTGTTTTTTTTAATGATAATTCAAGCAAGCATTTATTCTAAGCATTATTATTAGCTTTATATTTTAATATTTTAGACAAAAGAAGCAGACCGGTGCTCCATATGGCATGCGCCATCTTAAAATACAGTGACCTTTTAGGGACATACAACATATTAAGCTTCGCATTTGAAGTTTGCGTTTTTAAATGATGTAACCTCAAAGAAACAGCAGGGGGCAGAAGTGCGCCTTGTAAGCATGCAGTCTGACAAAGTAACTAAGAAGAAGAAGAAACTAGCCACACCGTACTTCTAGCGATGGAGGATCACACATATTCTACAAGCAAACTTGAGAAACGGGATAGTTTGTCTCATCCAAGTAAAAGAAAAAGGATTTTGAAAAGTGAACAAGACCGTCGTCATGAGAAAACCAGAGTAAATATAGGAGCAAATATACGTTGCGGCTGGTTTGAGCAAATTCGGCTCCTTCATCTTGGGATGCTTGCCCTGCTTCTGTCGCATGTCTAACACCTCTGCCTCTCTGTGCGCTGGCACACGTCTGTCCTCTCCCTCTCCCTCTTCCTCTCCCTCGTCCTCTGTCTGTCTCCACTGATGAACCATCGGATGATATCTGACTCTGTTTACGGAGAGAAAACAATTACAGACTACACTACCTTGTATATTTCCAAAATGGCAAATAGAAATATAACATTTCTCAAATAAAATGAACAAAATATTGTCATTTTTTGTAGTCAGAAGTCATCACTAACTAGCTGCCGTTTGCTATTAGCAAACATAACTGACATAAAAAAGTTTTTCTCATTCAAAACCTATTTAGATTAAATTAATAAAATAAGTTTGATGAAAACAACTAACCTGTTCGCTGACTTGAAAGCTGGAATTAGATGATGACATGCTGCCATTTACAGCAACACGATTTTGTATTGTATTTGTTATATTTGTTAATAAAGTTTTAAATAATGATTAAAAAAACCCTTTTTGATCCTCGGGGGCTCCAATAGCTGCAATACCGACTCTAAACTGCGTGGTGCTAAAGAGTCGGATCTTTTTACTATGATTTCTGTGAATTTCACACACGGGGCCTTTAATGCATTGTGATTTATTATCGTGATTCTTCAGTTAAGCAATGTTGATTTTATATATATATATATATATATATATTTTTTTTTTTTTTTTTCGTCAAGTTGACGCAGTGATAGGTAGATCTTGTTGTAATGTTTTTGTGTCCCTTTTTTGTGTCCGTTTGTTTTTTTTTTTTTTTTGTCTTTTTCTGCAGGTCTAGAAGCAGACTCTTGTTCATTGTTTATTTTTGTGGAACACCCCCCCCCCCCCTCTCTCCACCTTTTCTCTTCCTTTCTCTTTCACCTCTGTCTCCGTGTCTGGTCGGAATTACAAAGCATTAACAACAATAACAATAAAGTTTTAAGTATCAGGCGTGACATTAAAAGCAAACGCTTTGATGCTCCACCTGAGAGTAAATCTGTAAGGCTTGTCACCAGCATTCAGACATCAATTCTGCTTGCTTCACAGCCAGACAGGACACGGTAAAAAAAAAAAAAAAAAAAAAAAAAAAAAAAGCTATTCTTATCTATTCCAAATTGGGAGACTATTCTATTAAATGGGATGAAGTCCAATCCTTCATATATGTGTTCCAGGTATAGGATTCCTTTATTTTTCCAGTCTGGAAGGTTCATCATTTTATTATTTTGCAAAATATTAGGATAATTTCAGATAGGTGTGCGTCTGCATGGTACTAGTGAAGACTCTGTCATTTTAAGATACTCCCACCATGCTGTCAGAGGTGCTGATACTAATACTTTTGAAGCCTTCATGTTTTCTTATGCTTGAGCTAATAAATGGTAAGTCTGAAAGCTCTATCGGATTGCAAAGTGTCTGTTCTATGTCTAATCAAGACTCATCTAGTGGGTTATCTTGCAACCATCTTGGTATATATTGCAGCTTGTTGGCTAAGAAATAATAATAAAAGTTGGGTAGATCCAGTCCTCCTCTGTCTTTGGTCTTCTGAAGCGTTTTTAAGCTAATTCGTGGAGGTTAATCCTGCCAAAGGAATTTGGTAATTGAGGAGTCCAGAGATCTAAACAAGTCAGCTGGTGGTTTGTTTGGGATCATTGAAAATAAGTAATTTATTCTGGGTAAGACCATCATTTTAATTGTAGCAACTCTCCCCATGAGTGATATTGGTAAGGATTTCCATCTTGCAAGATCATCTTCCACTTTCCTTAAAAGTGGGATGTAGTTTAGTTTGGTTAGATCTGCTAACTTGGGAGAGACATTATATCCCAGGTATGTGATATTCCCTGACTCCAATTGTGTATTAAGTAAATTGACAAAAGAGAAATTAATTGGTAGAACTGTGGATTTTAACCAGTTTAGCAAACAGTGAGGGGAGAGTGGGCATCCCTGCCTGGTCCCCCTCTGAAGACAGAAGCTAGCTGATATTTGGTCATTTGTCCTAACACGTGCTGTTGGTGAACTGTATAATGTTTGTAGCATGTTTATGAAGAAGTTCCCAAACCCAAACTTATGTAAAGTTGCAAATAAGAACTTCCAGTTAACTCTATCAAAAGCCTTTTCTGCATCTAGAGATACTATACTAGTTTCTATGTTTCTACTGTAAGAGAAATCTATCAAATTAAGTAATCTACGTGAATTAGTGGATGACTGTCTACCCTTTATTAAACCAGTTTGGTCAGGGTGTATTATGAAGGGGGTTACCTTCTCTAATCTTTTTGCCAGCGCTTTACAAATTATTTTGAGATCAACATTAATAAGAGAAATTGGGCAATAGCTGGTAGGAAATGCAGGGTCTTTCCCTGGTTTTAACAAGAGACTAATATTGGCTGAATTCATGTTTGGCTGTAATCTGCCACTCTCTTTGATTTCCCTCACCATTCTGAAGAAATATTGGAGCCAGAATGATCCAAAATACTTTGTAGAACTCTGCTGGAAGCCCGTCTGGACCTGGAGCTTTCCTATTAGTCATGGATTTAACGGCTTCCTGGAGCTCCGCTGATGTTAACGGCGAGTCCAGGACTGTAACTTGGCTGTATGATAATTTAGGAACTGTTATCCTGTCAAGGAACTCATTGATCTCATTATCTGATGGGTTTATCTGTGGTGAGTAGAAAGTTTGGTAAAAGTCTCTGAAAGTGTTGTTTATGCTTTCAGGGTCATAAACTATATTCCCGGTTGAGTCTTTTAACAGCAGATATGGTAGTTTTCTCTTTATGAATTTTTAACCAGCTAGCTAAAAATTTACCTGATTTATTACTATGTTTAAAGTGTTCTATTCGTAGTCTTTGTTCTAAAAATTGTCTTTTTTTCAGTAATTCCATGAAGTTCTAATTTAGCTTTACGTAATTTGCTCATTGACTCTTCTTCTGTGGATGCCTCTAAAGACTTAATGATTTCCTCTAACTCTTGAATACGTTTGTTTTCTGTTGTTTTCCTATGTGATGAGAAAGAGATTATTTTACCTCTCATCACTGCCTTTCCTGCCTCCCAGAGAACAGATGCTGATGTTCCAGGCAGGTCATTATGTTCTAAATATAAAGCCCACTCCTTTTAAAAAAATTCTATAAAACCATCTTTAAGCAGTGATGTATTAAACCTCCAGTTTTTGCTTGGTGGGATTGTCTTCTTGTTTACCAGAGTTAAAGAAACCGGAGCATGGTCGCTGACAACTATGGGGTGTATCTCAGTGTCTGAAATGTCAGCCAACAATGAGCTGCTGACTAGAAAATAATCCAAACGTGAATGAGAGTGATGGACATGTGAGAAAAAAGTATACTCTCTACAGTTAGGATGAAGAGATCGCCATGCATCACAAAGCCCATAATCACTCATGTACTGTTTTAACTATGTTAGTGGATTGCCAATTGCGCTGAGTTCCAGCTGTACTGAACCTGTCTGTTAAAAAGTTCATCAAAAAAATTAAAATCACCTCCGAGTATAAGTGGACAGTCCAAGTGTTCGGAGAGTACAGAGAAAAAATTATGAAAGAATGAAGGGTCATCAATATTTGGACAGTATGTGCTGACAATACATAAGCTTTGATTCTGTACAGATATTTTTAACATTATAAATCTACCCTCTGGATCAGAGATTGTGTCCAATCCAAGTTATAGCATGCAGAGAACGTGCTGGGAAACTCAGGTGTTTTAAGTTCATCTGCGGATGTGGCAGATCTATGAGTCTCTTGTAATAATATTACGTCTGCTTGCACTCTCTTTAGCTGATCAAAAATCTTTAATCTTTTCTCTATGGAGCCAGCTCCATGTATGTTCCATGAGACAAACTTTAGTGCACCCATAGATGTGTGTGAGTAGCTAAAATATGACGCCTTCATGTGAATAAGATTGAATAAGTATATAAATGTATAAAATAGTATGTTAATAAATAACAGAAAAGTAAATAATAATAATAATAATAATAATAATAATAATAATAATAATAAAAAAGATCCAACTGTGTTTGTGGTTGTATTATTTGACGCGTAAATTATGATATTGTATTGTGGATTTAATATATATATATTTGTGTGTGTGTGTGTGTGTGCGCGCGCGTGCGTGCGTGCGTGTGTGTGTGTGTGTGTCGAGTCTGACGCAGTGTTGGAAAGTTGTGTGGTTGTGCCATACAGGTGTAAAGGTACAGAAGCAGGTAAAGAGGAAAGGAAACTACAGATACAGGTTAAAAAATAAGAAAGAACTTAAAATGAAAAGGTGATCATTGTTTCTAACCATGTCCATCCCTTCATGACCACCATGTACCCATCCACTGAAGGCTACTTGCAGCAGGATAATGCACCATGTCATTAAGCTCCAATCATCTCAAATTGGTTTCTTGAACATGACGATGAGTTCACTGTACTACAACGGCCCCCACAGTCACCAGATCTCTACCTGATAGAGCATCTTTGGGATGTGGTGGAACGGGAGCTTCGTGCCCTTGATGTGCATCCCACACATCTCCATCAACTGCAAGATGCTATCCTATCAATGTGGGCCAACATTTCTAAAGAACGCTTTCAGCACCTTGTTGAATCAATGCCACGTAGAATTAAGGCAGTTAAAAAGACCCTGTCACTCACATAACATGTTTTTAGATTTGTGTGTGTGTGTGTGTGTGTGTGTGTGTGTGTGTGTGTGTGTGTGTATGTGTGTGTGTGTGTGTGTGTGTGTGTGTGTGTAACTGCTCTGTTGTATCTAAACTACCAGTCAGTCACGGAAGATGGCTTCCCATACTGATCCAGGTTCTGCTCTAGGTTTCTTCCTGTTAAAGGAGAGTTCTCCACTGTCGCTACATGCTTTCTTAGTATGAGAATTGCTGTAAAGACACTGACACTAGTCAGTGACTCGACATCATCTGCTGTGTTTTCTTAGGTGAAAAAATTGAACCAATTGGAACAATGAACTGAACTCAATGCACTGCCGAGTATTTCATTTTGAATGCTTGCTTGTAAAGTGCCTTGAGATGACTCTTGTGAATCTGTGCTATACAAACAAACTGAATTGACATATTTTGGAGACTCTCCCAATTGCAGATCACAATTTGTCACCAACAATCACTTTCTAGTAACAAACTAATTTAACGGTATCCTTAAAACTAATTATGGGTCATGTTTCAAGGAAAGCAAGAGTCACAGTGAATGTCATGATATTCCTGTGATTTAAATACCTTTTAGACATTTTCCAAAGACAAGATCTAAACCTCTTCCTTTCATGATGCTGAAAGGTTAGCAGTTACATAGATACTTCTCATGGTGGAAGGAGAGGGCCTCCAGAATAAGTTCCCCTTCCCAAAAAGACGAAGTGGACTGTTTGGTCACTTTTAAAAAGCCAGAGGACCGTGGAGTGGAAGAGTCATAGGTGCTTCAGTGTGCAGGACCTCCTCTTGTAGGTAACATAAAAGTTGACTTCACATCTATAAGAGCACCACCCATCAAGATAATGATATCTGAAAATGGGATGTTCGAGCTGATCACGTGATCGGAAATCTGTCCCGATCACATGGTTTCAGACTTGATCGGGATCGGGCGTTACTTCCCAATCCGGACTTGGATACAAGGTTACAGGAGAGCTAATGGGATCTCCTCTCCTAAAAGGTCGTCGGGCTCCCCTGAAGTCCTCAACTTACACACCCAGAGAGAGCCTGAAAAAAGATCCCATGTCTACCTATATTATATTATTTATATGAACTCTCAGTATAGCGGGGAATCTTTTGAGCGGAGACGCAGAGAGCGCCAGACCACTGATTAGTCATGCACTCCACGTGCATAGACGCACTCTGCCACTGCAGCGCTCAGCACCTGTGGTCCGATGACTTCCCCTCACTAGCGTGTCTGGGCAGCGCGGCGCACACTCCGCTATTTTTGTGATCAGTAGATCCATTTGATCTGCTTAGTTAAAAAGTAACGCTTGAGGTGAAACAGGAGGAAGCAGTCAGCAGTTTTTCTGGAGAGCTGAGAGGAGATGCAGGAAAATCAGAGACAGACTCGACAGGAAAACAGGAAAATGAAAACCTAGAAAGCAAAACAAAGCTTTTGAAGCATAAAATGTAGGTCTATTAATCCATGTTTTTAACTTTATAAAGCAATAATTTATCAGCATATTTATATATTTGATACAATTCAGATCACCTTCAAAACTAGGTCCCATGCCTAGAGAGGCATCAAGGCATTTTGGGGGCCGAGGCAAAACAGACCCCTGCCAGGTTTAAAGTTTAGGTGCTATTTGTTTTTATATTAGACTTTTTCATACTGGCAATAAAGTCCAAATGTGAAGAATTTGTTATTTATTACTTGACTGTTCAAGAAGTGATCTGTTTGTTAACAGTGTTGTTAAATGTTAAAATAAATCAATAAATAAAATGTAAGGAACATTCTGGATCTGTTTCTTTGCTTTCTTTATTCTATTTTTATGCATCAAAAGTATCGGATAGGGACTCTGTATCGCCAGATTCTCAAAATCAAGTGACTCGGACTCAAGGGCAAAAAACCTGATGGGACATCCCTCATCTGAAATGAACATTTTTGTAACTTTTAATTAACAGGTCGGTCACCGGTGGAAGAAAGGGGCTTCTATATGTGCTAACTGCTTCATTTGATCATGCCACTAAACAATTAGGGAATACTTCACACAAAACAAATTAGCAGAAAGTTTTCAGAAAAATTCCTGTTTTTTCGAGTAATAAACGTAGATGTAGCTGATCTCAAGTGCATATCTCCATATGGACCCATACTTATCCACATCTTAGCATTCAACTGTCTTATTTGGCCAGACCACACAGATTCTGGTGGATTCATCAAACTAAGGTCAAATGAAGACCTCAGTAAAAGAACGATGGAATAGATAACATGATGAGGACAATGAGTGGGATGGTTTTACATTAAATATAAAAAAGAGCTGAATTCCTGAAGTACGGTCGTATGATCTCAGCCAGGATCTAGAGCAGGGTCTACATTAAACTCATATTCCCAGGGAGGCCCAAGGGCGTTTCGAGGGACGTAACTGATGTGGTGCAGCCAGAGAAACAGATATTTATAGCAGGTATGCAGCCTCCCTGTACATTCCTCTGGATTGTATGGCACGATGACTGAAAAATATACTCATTTTATTCTATCATCATCCATCATCTGGAGAAAATGCATTTTGCAATGAATGAGGACCATTGGAAACATAATGAAGACCTGGCAAGCAAACCTTGCAGCAGATTTTCATTCAGTTTGAAGCCTGTTATAAACCAAAGTGATATTTAAAATGAGCGGCGACAACAGGAACTCCTGCTGTGTCTTCTCACATCGGCTGCATCTGGGCAGGTGACATCCCACACAGCAGGCAACAGCAGAACATACATGATTTATACCTGGGAATCGTCTGAAAGTATCAGCAAAAGGAGTGTTTGTTAGGTGTTTTTGTAATCACCAACACACCTCAGTTCCTCTGACATTTGACTTGTTTGTTTCTTCAGTTCAACAGTGGAATGTTGCTTTAGGAAGTGCGCTGAGACGACTCTGGTTGTTATTTGGAGCTGTATAAATAAACTGAATCGACTTGAACTGAACTCAGTGTCATCCAGGGGCCTCATTTATCAAGCTTTCTAACGCACAAAACCGGGTCGGAAAACTGCGTAAGCAACTTTCCACGCAAACGTTGGGATTTATGAAAGAAAACTTAGCGGAAAAATGTGCGCAACTTTAAGTTGAATAAGGACCTGGCTTACACACATGTTGGACATGGAGAGCACCTGCAGTGCAGCATTATCACTTGTACCGCTTCGTTTTCAGACAGAACAAGACCCCCCCCCCACACACACACACACACACACACACACACACACACACAGACTGAAGCGCAGAATACAGAATGCAGAATATCAGCAGGGGGTCAGATTGAGACAGAACATCATGCGTCTGTGACAGTGTGTGTCCTGTCACTGTGACTCGATTGATCATGCGCCCTGGCTACTTGTACATGGGAGATCTCTGTTTGGCTGACTGGTTAGCACGTGTGACTTTCACCTGGGAGTCTGGGGATCAATTCTCAATTGGACCTTTTTTTATATCCGCCACAGATCTCTCTGAAGAACTCAGCATTGACGGCTTCAGCAACGCTGTGCCACTCCGTGGATTTTCTCTTATTTGTTTGTTGTTGTTGCACTTCCTTTCATTTCTCCACCTCACCCACAGGTACCTCAACTTCTGCTTCTGTGAAATAACGCTTCCTTGATCTGCCTTGATCTACGGTCACCATGTCATTGGCGGAGCGCTGCAACAGCCGGCTTATGTATATGCATGAGATCCACAAGGCACTTTGCATTGACTATTTATGGCAGTAAGTGGGCGTGGTGAGGACGGGATGTGACTAAAATGCAGCTGAGAAACATTCTAGACAGTTTCTGATTTATGAAGTGGAGATTGCATGCAGCTGTGTGTACTCCGTGTTTGATAGATCACAAACCTGCTTGGCGTAAGAACATTTTTTTTACTGAGCTTAAGTACGGTTTTAGTAAGGATTCTACACAATGTTTGATAAATGAGACACATGTCCTTTTTCTTTTGAGGGCCACAATCGTAGAGTTCAGATCAGGTGTGTTGGAGCAGAAAACCCACTAAAACATGCAGGATAGCGTACATCTGGAACCATGACTGAACAACATTGCCTAAATCCTGAAGCTGAGCCAAGCCTAAAACACGATTCCATGATAACCAATAAATCTACGACTTATCATAAGTCAAAGTGTTGCAATGATTGAGTCAACATTCAGACCTTACAGCCATACCACGCAACTTTTTCATATTTTTAAATAATTTCCTTGAGTCAGTATGTGCCTTTACAAGGTTAATAAAATGTCACCCTATCGCCCTCTGTGGCCAGAATATTGCTGCAGACATTGGCTGCATGACTTAGATCATGAACACAGCTGATGTGTTTGATTTAGTGATGAACCACTCCTGTAGACATGAACGGTGGCTGAGGAGGCATTTGAGCAGCTAGATCAAGGTGTTAAAAAAAGAAACGCACAGCAAGGGGGTGACTTTTACTTTTGGTTTCACTAACTGGACATTAGGGGTGCTAAAAGACAGCCAAAACTGCTCATTTCCCCTTTAGCCCAATATCATCAGGCCAAAAAAAGCTAAAAGAGGCTTTTTGGTTTGTGAACGAGAACACCCCCTTCGAAAATAGAAACACCTCTTTGTTCTTATTCGCTCTTGAGCTGTTACCTGGTCGTTACTTCACCTCCGATATTTCAAAATAAGATATTTTCTCCGCTCATATGATAAATGATATCTGTTCTTTGTCTTTTTTATACAGTTGTAGGTCCTCTGGGGTCACCACGCTCTTTCATTTTGTGTTGCTGGTTTGAGCATGTTCCACGCTCCGAATCCGAACCTGCGTTTAAGTCCCGCCTCCTGCTTTATCCACAGTTTATACAAATACTAAACTCGAAGCATGAGACAAGGAATTAACTCGAAATGGGAGACTGTCAATAAGGCGGGACACATACTTTTCTCTTCTACTTCGGACTGTCGTCTCTCATGAAAAGTGCACCCAATGCACCGCAGCTAGACAAGCAAAAGGCAGTGGCTTTTCAAAATAAAGTAAATTTTAAATGTTTTATGACATTTAAATTCATTTCACACTACGATTATGGTTATTTTAAGTGTGCAAACATAGGCTACATATCTCACGCTTTACATTGTTTAACCATAGTGTAATGTGTTACAATTTGTTAGGGTTGGACTTTTATGTTGAAGGGGTGTTTTTGGTCGGTTGGGTGGAGAGTTCCGGTTCAGTTGTTTAGAAAGCGAAAACGAGATGGTTTGAACGGAGATTGTTAACGTTGTTTTTCCTGGAGTTAAGGCATGGGTTGCTAGTATGGCCTGCCAGGCATCCTTTGTCTACACAGAGAACTAGTCTGGTTACTCACAGTCAGAGATGCACAAGAGAGGCAGAACTAGCCAGCTCAAAATAACCAATCAGGAAAAAAGGCAGAAATGCCGACTGTACCACGCAACGCTGTAGTTTTTCAGCTGTAGTCAACAATGGCGTCTTGCGATGGCGCAAACATCTTGCTTTAGAAGGAAGGCCTTTAGTGCTTCTACTTGTTGTGGTAAAGACATGTCGAAGTTGTTTAGAAGAGAGGAAAGACCTGCAGCAAACTCTGCTTCAGAGTGTGTGTGTGTGTGTGTGTGTGTGTGTGTGTGTGTGTGTGTGTGTGTGTGTGTGTGTGTGTGTGTGTGTGTGTGTGTGTGTGTGCGCGTGTGTGTGTGCGCGTGTGTGATGTACGCTGCTGAGCTCTGATGGCTTGGTTAGAATTCTCAAGGGGTGGGATCATTTGAATAGAAGAGTTCCCAGACTCGGTGCTTCCCATAAGGAAGCATGGGGCTGGCTGGTGGGTTGCGGCCAACAGTGAAGGTTGGTTTATGCTTGGCGCGTCCGCGAGGTCCGCACGGCTCCGTGCGGAAAAGTTGCGTCATTTTGCGTCATTTTAACAACCACGCCCCTCCACCGTGCCTCCCCACGGCCCAGAATTTCCGCAACGCGCACCTCGGAAAATGTCTAACCACGCGGACGGACGGACGGACGTGGAAAAACATGGCGGACCGGCAAGAACCAGTACGGCAGAGTTTCGTAAATACAGACATTTGTATGATTCAGCTCTCAAAGATCACCGTGATCAACATGTTGTTAATAATTCTTGGAGAGAAATAGCTCGCACTGTCGGAAAAGACGAGGACGCTGTTAAAAATGCTAGAATGCCATGTTGTAAACAGTAATTTCTGCTTCTACTATGGTGTAGTGTTGGATGCATGCCGTAGAGCTCCATGCTGCCCCATTCAGTTTGGGAGAATATTGGCTCACCGCAGAGACGAGCCGCACGAACCATAAACACTGCGAGTTATGAAGCGCGTTCCATCCGCGAGCCGCATCACCGCGCGTAAAGTGAATGCGTCAAGCATAAACCAAGCTTGACCCGGAATAAAGATCTGAAACGAAAAGAACAATTTGGAGTCATTACGTTAAATCAACAAAAATATATTCTATAGGTGTGGCGGCTTATATTTTGTCGTGGTGGTGCGACACAATCAATTAGTGTAGAATTTTATTTTGATAAATGTCTAGCAGGGAAATTTTCGTATTTTGATGCCCATTCTAGTTGGTAGGTGAGGAGCTACAGTAACCCCCACTAGGCATTTTGTAGCCCAAACAGAAATGCACCGCAACTGGCTGGACCCTGCTCCTTTAACCAGCACCTGAAAGTTGAGCAGGGCACTCAGACATCTGTAGACCTCAAAGGCCTGACATGAAGAGCATTTATGTCAAAGTGATGTAGGAGACATGCTATTAACACACATAGGCTGTTGAATCTATCAACACTTGATCACAAAATGTAAGAAAATAGATACAATTTTGCAAAAAGTCAGGTGTTAAAAATTCCCTGATGCAGAACTGCAGCTTTTTGCTCTGTTGTTTGATACATAATCCATTCATTCTTGATTATGTTTGTATAGTAAATCCATGAAAACTAGCTTATATCATTTGAAGCTCATCACTACTAACACCATAAGGCAGGAAGTATATTTCATGTGCCACTGTTGACCTTGGGCCAAAAACCCAGCCATCTGGTCCCACTGGCATTGGCGTAAATTATCAGTGACCCCCAGGAGGAGGGTGATGAGTCACTCGGCACTGTCTGAAAGCATTTATTCTGGCTAGATAGAACTGAGAACTTGATGAGAGGATGACAAAACCATCCAATGGGATTCTTAGAGAGCAGGTGCATGATGGATGGATGAATGGGGAGAAGATGAGGGGTAAGAGAGGTGATGCAGGGGTTAAACTGATAGTAATGGAGGGCTCAAGAGAAGAGATGTGCTGGCTGTGCTGGACATTCATGTAGAAACCAGATAGGGTGATCGCTGATTGGAAAAGACAATGAATTCATCCAAATGGGCTTTAGTTAATTAGATTTATGATGAACGATTCCTTAGTGGCCTTAAAATAGATGTGTAAACTACTTAAATGGATAATGGGTTAAATCTGTGGACTTTTAGATCAAATATATTCCAGCAAAATGTTGCTATGCCATTAAAAAGCCAGAATATGGATACGAAAGCTTGTTTCTCTGAGACTTGAGTGACTGAGTAACTTCATCACAGTTTGTAAACACTTTTGTAAAGACAACATTAGACTGAAATAACACCTAAGTAGAATGAATCATCTGAGTCTGAGACACTTTTTTTTATAAAAGAATTGACTAATTAGAGTGAATGTGTGGTGAAAATGGCCAGTAAATGACATGCTCTTTAAATAAATATGAAGCTGAAATAAATTATGCAGGTGACTAAATGCTTAATAAATAAATGTTAAAACTGCAATACAGAAAAGTTTAATGTGCATCTTTGTGAATATGAATGAAAGCTAAAAACCAGTTTGTTTCTAGACATACCGATTAGCAATCTACTGATAGCGAAGCATATGATACAGCTGGTACCTTCAGCCAGCCCAGATGATTTAATACCAGGGACGCTCGATTTTGGCTTTTTATCGATATCTGATATAGATATGTCTATCTCTTTATTTCTGATAAACCAGTACTGACCTATGCTGTGTCTCCCTCTGATAAAAAAGAAAAACTAAACATTTTAGGTTACTAACATCACACTTCTTCGATCATGCTTGCTTACATTTAAACACTTTCTGTGCAAAATGACAACTAAATTTAGTCAGTAGAAAAAGTGCCATGTTTGTTTTGTCTCCAACAGCAGCTAGGTATCATTCGCTCTAAGCGTGACACTAAGATGTGTTTATTAGTTAGTCGTGTATTTATACTTTTTCTGTATATTGTAGCTTTGGTGTTAAAACATTTATAAAGATCTTCAGAGGAGAAAAGCAAGCCTTGGATGAAGATTCTTGCTTTTGTTAAAGTTGTTTGTTAGCTAGCTAGCTAGCTGCATGCTATGAGGCATGTTTCTACTTCACAAGTTGTGTCAAGTCAAGTAAGATATCTCAAGAACTTCACCTTAGATCTGTCATATTTTGACATTTTCAGAGAGAGGAGAAATAATCGAAGAGTTTTATGTATAATACGGTATGGTATGTAAACATGTCATTAAAAGACTGAAATCAGAGTTATTTAAAACATTAGCTTCATCTAAACCTTCAACTTGTATTTTAGACCCAGTCCTAACCGAATTATTTAAAGATGCATTTCCTTTGGTTACTGCCCTCATTTTAGGTATACAGTAATAAATCTATCCTTAGTAAATGGATATGTACCACAGGTTTTTAAAGGTGCTGTAATGAAATGTTTAGAAACCTTTTTTGGATCCAGATGACCTAATGAATTATAGACCAATATTTAGACCTAGTTTTTGTCGAGGATCAGACTGCCAAGGTCCCTGTCTTCGGCTACCACCCGACTCACATTGCACCTGCCCCCTTTGGCCCCTCCCACAAGTGGTGAGCTCTTGGAAAGGGGAACCCACGTCTCCTCACCAGGCTGTGCCTGGTCAGGCTCCATGGGTAAAAGCTCAGCCACAAGGCACTCACCACCGTGCCCCAACTCCAGGCCTGGCGCCAGAGGGGGGCCCCGGTGACCCGCATCTGAGCAAGGGAACTCTGTTTCCATTTGTCTTGTTCTTCATAAGGGGTTTTTGGGCTGCACTTTGTCTGATCACTTACCTAGGACCTGTTTACCATGGGTGAACCTACCAGAGGCATAAAGCCTCAGACAACATAGCTCCTAGGATCATTGGAACACTCAAACCCCTCCACCACGTTAAGGTGGCAGCCCAGGAAGAGGTCAGGATGCCTCCTGGATGCCTCCCTGGTGAGGATTTCCGGGCACATCCAAAGACCCAGGACTATGTCTCTCGGCTGGCGAGGGTATGCCTTGGGATTCCCCCAGAAGAGCTGGTCCAAGTAGCTGAGGAGGGAAGTCTGGGCGTCTCGGCTTAGGCTGTTGTCCCCACGACCCGACACCGGATAAGTGGATGAAATAGGATGGGTGGATGGAGATTTAGGCAAAGATGTGACTAAACTGGTGTCACTTATCAGGCACAGCTGGGTTCCTGCAATCAACTAATCTTTGTCACCTGTGACCACCTCATTTAGGCATCTTTACTCCTCCGCACAGTTTTTCAGACTGTCTGAGTCCCTGCAACAGCAGTCCAGGATTTCACTCTAATTTAGTCAGGGCTGTGCCTCTTTAACACTGAGTGCGGAAAGGATGTACCCCAGAATCTGTGCAGCTTCTGCATGGACTGCCAATTACATCGGCTGCAGATTGTGAGGGAAACGTTTTTGCAACGTTGCTCACAAGTTCACTTTATTTATATTTTGACCTTGGCTTGTCCCCATACCCAATTTCATTACTCCATATCATTGCTGGGCTTCACCCAGTAATGAGGGCTGTGCTCTAATCTCCCTCTGATTGGAAAATGTTTATGTTTATGTATTTAGCAGACGCTTTTGTCCAAAGCGACATACAAGTGATAATCGGCATATTGCCCTTGAGGCTAACAACAACAATAACAACAACAACATTGACATCAGTCATGGAGAGTAGGGAACAAGGAGTGGACAGTAGAGAGGGGGGACGGGTGCAGGCAAGGTGCTAGTTAAGAAGATGCTCTCTGAAGAGCAGGGTCTTCAGGAGTTTCTTGAAAATTGAAAAGGAAGCCGCAGTTCTGGTAGTGCTTGGAAGGTCATTCCACATTTGTGGAACGATGCATGAGAAAAGTATGGATTGTTCTGAGCATGGTGTAGGCACTGCTAGCCGATGATCCTGTGATGACCGGAGCAGCCTGGCCGAGATGTAAGCCTTTGCAAGAGGATTCAGGTAGATGGGAGCCGTACCATCTCGGACTTTGTATGCTTTGTAATCATTGAAAAGGCGGTAACGATCCAAATAAACAAGTATTTAGATTCAAATATCATTATGGGTGGTTTTCAGTCAGGCTTTAGACAGCACCACAGCACAGAGACTGCACTGGTCAAGGTATTAAATTACATTTGTCTCAACACTGCTTCAGGTAAAGCATCTGTCCTGATGGTGCTAGACCTCAGTGTAGCTTTTGATACAGTGGATCATAACATCCTTCTGGACAGACTCACAAACTGGGTGAGACTATCAGGCACAGTGCTTGGCTGGTTCCAATCCTATCTCAAAGACAGGGGCTATGTTGTCTCTATTAGGAACTGCCAATCAAAGTGGATCACCATGACATTTGGGGCCCCCCAGGGCTCAATTCTAGGACCACTACTCTTTAATCACTATATATTCATGCTTTTATTGCTAGTCGGCTGGACTGCTGTAATGGTCTCCAAACTGGTCTTTCCAAAAAAGCTGTGAAGCAACTGCAGCTTGTTCAGAATGCTGCTGCTAGAGTCTTAACAAGAACTAAGAGAAAGGAGCACATCACTCCTGTTCTTAGATCTCTACACTGGTTACCAGTAAACTACAGAAGAGATTTCAAAGTGCTTCTACTAGTTTATAAATCACTCAATGGCATGGGACCAAAATACATGTCTGATCTCATTCCTGTATATACACCCAATAGGGCTCTGAGATCCTTAGGAAACTATCAGCTGGTAGAACCACAGGTCAGAACAAAACATGGTGAAGATGCATTTAGTTACTATGCTGCTCACATATGGAATCAGCTTCCCCATGACCTCAGATGTGCCACAAGCCTAGTGTTGTTTACATCAAAACTAAAACCCTAATGTACTCAACAGCCTTTACATGAATTGTTTCTTATAATGCATCGCCTCCACTGTAATCTGCACTGAACTTGGTCTTCTCCTTTAGATCTAAACTGTAATTCCATTTGTGTGCATATTAATTTGTGTTTTTATGTTGCTTTCATATCATGTCCTGATCATTGTAAAGCAATTTGAATTTCACCTGGCCTGCCAGACTCGTCTTCTGTTTAATTCTGCACAGAGAAAGAGTCAGGTTACTTACAGGCAGAGAGGCACTTGAAGGGCAGGACTAGGCAGCTCAATAATAACCAATCAGAAAAAAGACGGAAATGCCGACAGTACTGCGCGACGCTGTAGTAAAGAAAGACGTCTGGCAACGGCGCAAACTTCTTTTATTTTTTTTTAGAAGAAAGGCTTTTAGCACTTCTACTTGTGGTTTTAAAGACATTCAAGTCATTTAGAGCAGAGGAAAGAGTCGCATCAAACTCCACCGCTGTCTTCCTTGTTCATGAGAAACTGAGCGTCGCTGTGTGTGACGTCCGCGACGCTACAGTTTTTTAGCTGTAGTCAAAAATGGAGTTTGGAGACAGCGCAAACATCTTTCTTTAGAAACAAGGCTTTTAGCACTTCCACTTGTTGAGATGAACATGCGCTGACGGCCGATCACCGGATACACGGCAGCATTTGAAGCTGAAGGCAGCTCGTTAAGACGCATTTTTGCCTAATTTATCTACTGACAATGCAAAAAATAATCTGGTAAGTATAACTCACTCAATCTGGAGGTAAGTGAAGAAAATTTAGAAAGTTTACTAAATTATATTGACGAAGTTATTGAGTTATTCGTTATGGGTCCGAAGAAATCAGCAGCTGAGCCTGAAACACCTGGGACCAAGAGGAGCCGTCCTCAGGACTCGCCTGAGGCCTCATCTCCCCGTAAGAACATATTAGAATTATTGTATTCTATAGATAAATGGCTTCTGGGATTTGAGGGGCAACTTCATCTGCTAGAGGTTCTACACCAGGAGTTTCAGAACCTCTGTCAGTCTCTGGAGTTCAGCCAGGAGCAGGTGGAGCGGCTCGCCGCTGAGAACGCATCTCTGCGGGAGTCCGTTTCTTCCCTGGAATAGGGAATGACGCGGATCACCCTGGACAACAATATTCTGAAGGAGACTGTTTTGGACCTTCAGGCCCGTAGCATGAGGGATAATTTGGTTTTCGCAGGCCTGCCGGAGCAGGCAGGAGGGGCGGAGAACTGCGAGCAAACGATAAAAAAATTTCTCCAGACCCAAATGAAGATACCCAAAGAAACAGTAAAAAACAACACCTTTCACCGGGTACATCGCCTTGGAGCTAAAAGAGTGGACAGCAGAAGACCTCGTCCCATCGTGGCTAAATTTGAGCATTTTAAGCAGAAGGATCTTGTTAAAAGTCATGGAAGAGAGCTCAAAGGGAAAGACTTCAGCGTTAATGATCAGTTCCCTAAGGAAATTCTGGATCGGCGCCGAGTCCTCTTTCCGCTGCGCCCAAAGTTTATCCAGGATGGGAAGAGGGCCGTCCTCTTGGTGGATAAGTTTTATGTGGACAATAAGCTTTACAAGGAGCGAGGAGTGACAGACTGGCTGTATTAGCCCAACATCAGGTCAGACATTTACTATTCTTAACAGGATTCACTGGGTTTGAGCACGTAAGAATTAAACAGCTGCTAAATCCGTTTTCTAGATAATGAGATCACCTGTTCATAACCACCTCACACCCCTATCACCTTTTCTTTTTAGTTCTTTCTTCTTTTTTAACCTGTATCTGTATTTTCCTTTCCTCTTTACCTGCTTCTGTACCTTTACACCTGTATGGCACAACCACACAACTTTCCAACCCTGCGTCAGACTCGACAGACACACACACACACACACACACACACAAATACATATATTAAATCCACAGCACAATATCATAATTTACGCGTCAAATAATACAACCACAAACACTGTTGGATCTTTATTATTATTATTATTTACTTTTCTGTTATTTATTAACATACTATTTTATACATTTAGATACTTATTCCATCTTATTCACATGAAAGCGTCATATTTTAGCTACTCACACACACATCTATGGGTGCACTAAAGTTTGTCTCATGGAACGTACATGGAGCTGGCTCCATAGAGAAAAGATTAAAGATTTTCGATCAGCTAAAGAGAGTGCAAGCAGACGTAATATTATTACAAGAGACTCATAGATCTGCCACATCCGCAGATGAACTTAAAACACCTGAGTTTCCCAGCATGTTCTCTGCCTGCTATAATTCTAGGCAAAGAGGTGTAGCTATTTTAATACACAAAAACATCAATTTCACAGTATTGGACACAATCTCTGATCCAGAGGGTAGATTTATAATGTTAAAAATATCTGTACAGAATCAAAGCTTATGTATTATCAGCATATACTGTCCAAATATTGATGACCCTTCATTCTTTCATAATTTTTTCTCTGTACTCTCCGAACACTTGGACTGTCCACTTATACTTGGAGGCGATTTTAATTTTTGGATGAATTCTTCAACAGACAGGCTCAGTACAGCTGGGACTCAGCTCAATTGGCAATCCACTAATATAGTTAAACAGTACATGAGTGATTATGGGCTTTGTGATGCATGGCGATCTCTTCATCCAAACCGTAGAGAGTATACTTTTTTTTCTCACACGTCCATCACTCTCATTCACATTTGGATTATTTTCTAGTCAGCAGCTCATTGTTGGCTGACATTTCAGACACTAAGATACACCCCATAGTTGTCATCGACCATGCTCTGGTTTCTTTAACTCTGGTATACAAGAAGACAATCCCACCAAGCAAAAACTGGAGGTTTAATACATCACTGCTTAAAGATGAAGGTTTTATAGAATTTTTTTAAAAGGAGTGGGCTTTATATTTAGAACATAATGACCTGCCTGGAACATCAGCATCTGTTCTCTGGGAGGCAGGAAAGGCAGTGATGAGAGGTAAAATAATCTCTTTCTCATCACATAAGAAAAAAACTGAAAACAAACGTATTCAGGAGTTAGAGGAAATCATTAAATCTTTAGAGACATCCACAGAAGAAGAGTTAATGAGCAAATTATGTAAAGCTAAATTAGAACTTTATGGAATTATTGACAAAAAGACACAATTTTTTGCACAAAGACTATGAATAGAAAACTTTGAACATAGTAATAAATCAGGTAAATTTTTAGCTAGCCAGTTAAAAATTAATAAAGAGAAAACTACCATATCTGCTGTTAAAGACTCAACCAGGAATATAGTTTATGACCCTGAAAGCATAAACAACACTTTCAGAGACTTTTACCAAATTTTCTACTCACCACAGATAAACCCATCAGATAACGAGATCAATGAGTTCCTTGACAGGATAACACTTCCTAAATTATCAGACAGCCAAGTTAGTCCTGGACTCGCCACTAACATCAGCGGAGCTCCAGGAAGCCGTTAAATCCATGACTAATAGGAAAGCTCCAGGTCCAGACGGGCTTCCAGCTGAGTTCTACAAAGAATTCTGGATCATTCTGGCTCCAATATTTTTCAGAATGGTGATGGAAATCGAAGAGAGTGGCAGATTACAGCCAAACATGAACTCAGCCAATAGTAGTCTCTTGTTAAAACCAGGCAAAGACCCTACAATTCCTACCCGCTATCGCCCAATTTCTCTTATTAATGTTGATCTCAAAATAATTTGTAAAGCGCTGGCAAAAAGATTAGAGAAGGTAACCCCCTTCATAATACACCCTGACCAAACTGGTTTAATCAAGGGTAGACAGTCATCCACTAACTCACGTAGATTGCTTAATTTGATAGATTTCTCTTACAGTAGAAACATAGAAACTAGTATATTATCTCTAGATGCAGAAAAGGCTTTTGATAGAGTTAACTGGAAGTTCTTATTTGCAACTTTACATAAGTTTGGCTTTGGGAACTTCTTCATAAACATGCTACAAACATTATACAGTTCACCAACAGCACGTGTTAGGACAAACGACCAAATATCAGCTAGCTTCTGTCTTCGGAGGGGGACCAGGCAGGGATGCCCACCCTCCCCCTCACTGTTTGATATCTTTATTGAACCACTAGCAGCAGCAATTAGGCAAACAACAGGTATTAAAGGGATAAAGTGTAAGAAAATAGAACATAAGATCAGTCTTTATGCAGATGATGTTTTACTCTTTCTCTGGAATTCTCAATCCTCTCTCTCTCATTCAATAGAACTGATAAACTCTTTTTCAAACGTTTCAGATTACTCTATAAACTGGTTAAAATCCACAGTTCTACCAATTAATTTCTCTTTTGTCAATTTACTTAATACACAATTGGAGTCAGGGAATATCACATACCTGGGAATTAATGTCTCTCCCAAGTTAGCAGATCTAACCAAACTAAACTGTATCCCACTTTTAAAGAAAGTGGATAACGATCTTGCAAGATGGAAATCCTTACGAAGATCACTCATGGGGAGAGTTGCTACAATTAAAATGATGGTCTTACCCAGAATAAATTACTTCTTTTCAATGATCCCAAACAAACCACCAGCTGACTGGTTTAGATCTCTGGACTCCTCAATTACCAAATTCCTTTGGCAGGATTAACCTCCATGAATTAGCTTAAAAACGCTTCAGAAGACCAATGACAGAGAAGGACTGGATCTACCCAACTTTTGTTATTATTTCTTAGCCAACAGGCTGCAATATATATGAAGATGGTTGCAAGATAACCCACTAGATGAGTCTTGGTTAGACATAGAACAGACACTTTGCAATCCGATAGAGCTTTCAGATTTACCATTTATTAGCTCAAGCATAAGAAAACATGAAGGCTTCAAAAGTATTAGTATCAGCACCTCTCTGACAGCATGGTGGGAGTATCTAAAAATGACAGTCTTCACTAGTACCATGCAGACGCACACCTATCTGGAATTATCCTAATATTTTGCAAAATAATAAAATGATGAACCTTCCGGACTGGAAAAATAAAGGAATCCTATACCTGGAACACATATATGAAGGATTGGACTTCATCCCATTTAATAGAATAGTCTCCCAATTTGGAATAGATAAGAATAGCTTTTTAGAATACCACCAAATTAAATCTGTAGTCAAACAAAAATTTAAGCTCAATAAAATAGAATTACAAACACCACCAAGGGTATTAGACTTCTATAATCTCAACCCCCCAAACTACTGTCTAAAGTATATAAGACACTGTCCAAAATAGACGATAGAATAACAATCCCTATTGAAAAATTGTAGGTGGATCTATCAGTCAGCTTTGACCAGAGCTTCTGGTCCCAAACTTGTTTAAAAACTTTTAAAATGATCAGACACTTCAATTTACAATTAATTCAGTACAAAATTCCACACAGAGTACACTATACAGGTCATCGGATGTTCAAGATGGGGTTTGTGTCATCCGACACCTGTACACACTGCACAATCAACATTCCTGACAATTACATTCATGCACTGTGGTCCTGTCCACCTGTCCAGGAATTTTGGGGTAGAGTGTGTGAAGACCTGTCAAAGTCTCTGAAATGTCATATCCCAACCACCCCCTCTCTTTGTTTACTGGGAAACCTGGACGATGTCCCGATTGAAACATCTTTGGTTCAAGTGGTTCTGACTGCCATATGCATCGCTAAGAAAACTATCCTCTTGTATTGGAAAAATAGAGAAACTCTCTGCATTAGCAGTATAGAAATCTTTTGTTAGATCATATTACACTTGATATAGCCTCTGCTTCCACTTCAGATCAATCTCTCTGGGCTCCTTTGATCGGTTCCATCACATAGCGAGGGTGGGGGGCTGTTAATGTTGCCCTGCGGGATGGTGTGGGTGGGGGGGTGGGGGTTGGGGGGTCTGAGTTTGGAGTATCCGGATGTTCCCTGGAGGTGGGTTCACTGGGGGTGTCTGGGACTGGGGGGCCGTTGCCCCCCTCTGGAGGTGCTTCGGTTGCCTCGGGGGGTGGACTACTGGCGGTTGTGAGTGGGGCCCCTTGGGGATCTTGGCGGCAACCATGGGTCACTGCCTGGCAGCTGCATTGCCCCTGGGCGGGTCTGGGTGGGGGCCTGGGGACTCTGGGTTTGGGGGTTGGCCAGCCCCGTGTGGGGATCTGGGTGGGGCCTTGGGGGTTGGGTCCTGACATGTATGCTGCCGGGAAGAAGGCAGGAACATGCAGCAGTGCCTGGCCTGGGTTCGGGGGCCTCAGGTAGACCTTGGCTTCTCTGCCGTTCCATCACAGGGGAGGGGGAGGACCCAACCTTACCTGGATGTCCCATGTCTTATATATTCTGGAAGTTGTGCAAATGCAGGGATGGGCATAGATATTCTGCTGGGGTGGGGCTGGGTTGGTGCCCTCGGACTCCATGAGGCTCTGTAATGCTGCTGCTTTGGGCCCTGGCAGGATGGGCTGGGGTCTCCATGCCCTGGGTGGCAGTTTGACAACAGAGGTGCCTATTGGGGCCAGTAGGGGAGCTGGCTCCCTGGAGGGCTAAGCCCAACCAGCCATTCCTCCCCATCCCCGCATAGTTTTCTCCTCCTGCTCCCTCACATCATCACACAAACATACACATAGGACCTTGGGGGGTGGGCAAGTCAGGGAGTGCGGGTATGGACTCCATTTCCACATTCCTGTGGCAACCTGCCCCACAATTTTATTTGCAACTTATACACTTCCACTGACGACATTCCACACAAACACACACTTAGGGCCTTGGGAGTGAGCAGATTCAACGGCATTTGGCAGGGTGATATCTCAGCCTCCTCCTGGGTTCCGGTGCCCACTTCCAATTTTAAACCGCACTTAGACACCGAGGGCTGAGGGTGTAAGTGGGGTGGTGCGGTGGCATCAGCTGGCATAGGCCGGATGATGCCCGCACAGCCCGCTCACCACAGCCATGGAATATACCTTATGATCACACAACACTATATTGGAGCAGGCGGAGGGAGACTAGGGGTCTTAGCCACCTCTGTTGTTGCTTGGCTTCCTGGGGCTGGAGGCTAGGAGGGAGATCTGGCCGTCTGGTTGGGGTCTGGGGTGGTAGGTTGCTGTGCTCAGCGTTGGGCGGGGGAGCCTGCTCATCAGCACCCCAGCAGAAAGGGTCAAACTCTGGTTACCGGTGATGGTTGTACCCAATGTGCAGCAGTACCGGGACCAGAGTGAATAGGGTGTGTATGTCGAGCATGAGTGGGTGTCCGTGCATTTTTGTAAGTCTTGGGTTGTATGTGCATGTGTGAGCATGATGGAGGGAGTGTGTGACTGTGTTTGTGTGTCACTGTATATGTCAGGTGGGGCCTTTGACTCCTCCCCTCTCCTGGAACTTCTTTTGATGATATGGATCTTCATCCCCCCTCCCCCTGCCACACCTGGTGTGAGGGGTTGTGCCTTGGTCTGCCTGAGTGTTCGTGGCAACCGGGTCTGGGGGTTTAAGATTTTGGCATCTGCCTGATAGAGCCCGGTGGCTGCCTGGTGGGATCTGGGTCCCTGGGCTCTGCTGGGTCCGCAACGGGGGTGGTCGCCCCTGGGTCCCGGGTCGCTGGGTCCCGGGCTCGGTCGGCTAGGGGGTGGGAGGCTGCGGGCGGGCCTGTGGGCTTGCCACTGATGTCTCCCGGGACTCTGCCGTTTGCTGGTTGTGGCCCCCCGGGGCGATCCTCTGTGCCTCTAGAGGGGGGCAGGGGCCTTTCTGGTTGCAGTCTCCTTGGGGTTCCTGTGTTCTGGGGCAGCGCCTGGATCTCTGGGACTTGGAGCTCCCCCCGTCTCCTGCGCATCTTTGGGGGGCGGATCTATGGTCCCTCACACTCTCTGTTGGACGCTCCTATAGAGAAACCTTACATAAACAAGCGCGTGTACACACACAGGTGCTCACATGGTGCTCTCAAAGTATGGGCTTGGGCACGTTAAACACAGGTCTTAAGACTATGGTGGGCACCTAATGCACTGTGATTTATTATCGTGATTCTTCTGTTAAGCAATGTTGATTATATGTTTCTTCATCAAGTTGAGGCAGTGATAGCTTGATCTTGTTGTATTGTTGTTGTGTCCTTTTTTTTTTGCCCTTTTGCCTTTTTTTGTCTTTTTCTGCAGGTCTAGAAGCAGACTCTTGTTCATTATTGTTTATTTTCGTGCCCCCCCTCTTCCCACCTTTTCTTTTCCTTTCTCTTTCACCTCTGTCTCCGTCTCTGGTCGGAATTACAAAGCATTCAAAAACAATAACAATAACGTTTTAAGTATCAGGCGTGACATTGAAAGCAGACGCTTTGATGCTCCACCTGAGAGTAAATCTGTAAGGCTTGTTACCAGCATTCAGGCATCAATTCTGCTTGCTTCACAGCCAGACAGGACACGGTAAAAAAAAAAAAAGACTTTGAATAAAAATGGAAGTTTGGAAATGGGGCGGTAATTGGCAAGCACAGTATGATCCAAGTCAGGTTTTTTCAATAGCGGTTGAACGACCGCATTCTTAAATGCCATTGGAAATATGCCTGTAGATAAACTGCTGTTTACAATGTCCAAAATGAAGGGGACCAACACAGGGAGGGCCCCAACTATTAAATAATAAATAAATAATAAAACTATTATTGCCCGTGTTTACTTTCATTTTCAATATATTTGACGACCAGAGCTCGGCATTAACTCACCATGGCATCATGATACCTCCCTCTGTTGTGCCATCGTGCAACAGCTGTTTACAAGACAGATCATTACCGCAATATTACTACCAAGTGAGGTGGAACGGATGCGGCAAATTTTGCACAATGCCATGCCGGCATGAGGCATTTATAGGATGGTAATATTATGCCACTTTGCTGGCATGGTATGTCTTGTAAAAAAAGGGCTTAGGGAACCACAGTCACTAGGTGATTGAGCTAGGTGGATTTGGGTGTCATCTGTATAACAATAATAGGTAATGTTGCTATTGTACATGGCCTGACCCAGGAGTGGCATGTAGAGATTGAAGATCAGTGGTCCAAGAATTGAGCCTTGGGGGACTCCACATGTCATGGTGACTAGCTTCAATTTGTGATCATCAGTAGAAATATAATAGAAACATAAACCCAGTTTATGAGCCTTTGATATTTTGAATGCAGGGTTTTCATAAGCTGTGTGCCATAATCATCACAATTATAACAAATAAAGGCTGAAACATCTGGCTCTGCAAGTAATGAGTCTATCTCGTGTATTAGTTTAACCTTTTAGGTGACATAAATGAACTTTTGCACCATATTCTAATTTGAGTTTTACCTACATTTGTGCTTTCTCACTTCCATGAAATAAACCTCAACATCACTGCTCCCCTTAGCCTGCCCTCGGGACCACCCCAGTCCACTGCTGCCTCCTCATTGCTCCTTTGGTTGATTCTTTGTGTCCATTGATCTTTGGACTCACTGCAAAGACAAGAACACCAGTCAGGATAAAGCCTCTTCCTGAACAGTCACTAAATGAAATCTTAACCTCCTTAGACCTCCAGTGCTTCATCATCTACTTCTTTGTCCATCTGGCACCAACAGCCATGCCATGCTCAAAATAGCTTAAATCACCTTTCTTTCCCATTCTGACATTCAGTTTGGAGTTCAGGAGATTGTCTTGACCAGGACCACACCCCTAAATGCATTGACAACTGCCATGTGATTGATTGATTATATAATTGCATTAAGGAGAAGTTGAACAGGTGTTCCTAATAATCCTTTAGGTGAGTGTAAAACTTTGAGACGGATTATCAATCAGAACAGTAAATGAGGTGTTACAAGCTTCCTTCTCAAACACATTCATTTTCATTCCAATGAGACTTAGCGTGTGAGAAATGTCTGGAATGAGGTTGGGACTGTTGGATAATTTATTTGATCAGATATCTCAGACTTGGGAACCTCTTAGTCTTCTTTTCCTTTCCTATCACAGATGAAAATTAGCTTTTTAGTTTTTCTTTTTCCACTTAGCTTAGCCCACACCTGACATGCACACATCGTAGGAGCAGGTAGGGTCTCCCGGAGATAAGGCAACGAGCAACCTGCCAGGGCAAAATGCAATAGCCAGAAGGGGGGCCCGAAGTACAAACACTTCAAGATGTTTTTTTTTTTGTTTGACTAGCCAAATTATCCAGCAGGCCTTATGGGAGAGGTATCTTCGTGACCACTTAAGGGAGTCTGTTGGATAATATTTTTCATCTGGGACATGGCTAATGTCACGTCCCTCTTATTTATCTGTACACAAAGTATGCTGGAGTGTTTGTTCTTACACAATCAGACTATGCAGCAACACCCATGATTTTCACATCTTGTTCGTTGAGGATAAGATTCGTGACACACAGATCTTGACACATTTCCATGTACTGATTCAATAGAGATGTACCATGTCACCAAATGGGCAGGGTCAAGCTAAAGATAAAAACTAATGTCTGGGAGCATTCGGGGCCCTTTCGACTGGTGACAATGGGGGCTGGCTTCAGGGGCTCACATTGTCTTGTTTGTATCATTTTCAGTGCCTTTTCTATATAAACCAATCTAAAACCAACTTATTGAATAATGATCATTTGTGATATTGTATCAGGAACTGAGTGTTACTGGTCTTCCTCCCCTGGAAGTAAAGAACCAGGAAATTAAGGTCCGAGAGGATCCAGACAGGAAAAGAGCTTTCTACAGACCTGAACAATAACAGGTGCTTTTATAAATAAAGGTGATGATGATGATGATGAACTGGTGTGTTTTTAATGAGGTTTCCCACAATTATTTTTGTAAGACAAAAGGTCAAATTGTAACAATGATCCTGTTCTTGCATGTCATCTGCTCATGTTAAACCTGCAGGTTAACCTGGCATTGAAAACCTGTGGTGATGGTGATGATGATGATGATGATGATGATGATGATGATGATGATGATGATGATGATGATGAGCCTCCCTCTCTCTCTTAATTCTGCCGTGACCTGCTCTCTCCTCCATAATGGCTTCATCAGGTTGATTAGCTACTGAATACAGAGATCTCTGCAGCTCCTGGGCTACTTTTAGGACTGACGTTATTTTTGTCTAATGCAAATGTTTACAGAAGTGTGAAAACCCTTTCCAGAAATCCTGAGTGATAAAATGATTTTATTTCCTTTTAATAGGCTCTGTTTGTCTGAGAAAGGACATCACCACTTGTTTTTTGTCTCTCAGGTGCCTGGCAACTTCTTTTAATGTCTTCATGGTTACAAAGAGTCCACTCAAACGCCTCGGTATTTATGCATTCAGCTTCGCGTCACCAAAGGAAACATGCTCTTCAAACAGCAAAAGAAAACCATGAAACAGATGCTCATCGTTTGTTGGATTTGTAAAGAATATTCATTAAATACACATTCACATTAGATCAAAAGCTTAATGAGCAATATTATACAAATGTCGGTCACACTACACTTCACTAGACTACATGGGCTTTGTTCACCATGAAATGCAACTGAGAGGGTGATCTGCTTCTTCTTTACCTAGATCTAACCCTCGTACCATATTTAAATTGTTCACATTTTCGATTGTTGTAGAACCCAAGGTGCAGGTGAATCATCCAGGAGGAACACAGGTGACTTCAACAAATAATTTAATGAAAGAAAAATGAGTGATAACACTGCGGCATGTACTCAAAAGATGTCCTGGTGGGCTGAGAGATTTATAAAAATGTAAAATGGGCTGAAACTAGATAATTTTTGGGCCCTCCCCTGGGTGTGTCAGTTGAGGGCTTCTGGGGGAGGCCATCCCATTTTGGGGGGAGCCGGGCTCCCCCTAGCTCCCCCGTACTTCAAACCCTGCTTCTAAGATATTACTGAACTAGCCAGTGGCTATATTAAAGACGGTTCATTTAATGCTTCAATGAGATCTAGGGACTTATGATGAGCTCTACCAATTAGTTAACAAGGCAGCGAAAGGGTAAAGAATGGTCAAAGCATTGGAATGTATCAATCATGGAAAACTGCTAAAGCTGATCTAAGATAACTGAAAGGCATTAAGGGAATAATAAAATCCAAGTGGGGACATTTTTGGGATAGCTGTGTGTTTTACATACATTATTCCTGTTTGTTCTATCTTAATGGTAGTGATCTTATTGATGAGTTAAAACACAAGTTTCTGTGTTTAATCTGTGAGCCTGAAGGGTGTGAATTTTTCCAAGGACTCTAAGAAGTACCGGTTGAAAAGACAGGACAGTAATTTTCCTGAGCTACCTCCACCCCAGTGAGTCATGGTGCTGTTGGATGTCCTTCAGGTTGCTTTGGGCCAAGCCCTCATACTGTGAATTCCATCCATCCATCCATTTTCATCCGCTTATCCGGAGTCGGGTCACGGGGGCAGTAGCCTAAGGCAAGGCCCAGACTTCCCTCTCCCCAGCCAAATGGGCCAGCTCCTCCGGGGGAATCCCAAGGCGTTCCCTGGCCAGGTGAGAGACATAGTCCCTCAACCGTGTCCTGGATCTACCTTTAGGTCTCCTCCCGATTGGAAGTGCCCGGAAAACCTCACCAGGGAGGCGTCCAGGAGGCATCCTGACCAGATGCCCGAGCCACCTCAATGGCTCCTCTCGATGTGGAAGAGCAGCGGGTCTACTCTGGGCCCCTCCCGAATAGATGAGCTTCTCACCCTATCTCTAATGGAGAGCCCAGCCACTCTTCGGAGAAAACTCATTTCGGCCGCTTGTATCCGCGATCTCGTACTTTCGTTCACCACCCAAAGCTCATAACCATAGGTGAGGGTAGGAACGTAGATCGACCGGTAAATCGAGAACTTCACCTTCTGACTCAGCTCTCTCTTCACCACGACAGACCGGTACAACGCCCGCATCACTGCAGATGCAACACCAATCCGCCTACTGATCTCACGCTCCAGTTTTCCCTCACTCGTGAACAAGACCCTGAGATACTTAAACTCCTCCACTTGGGGCAGGACCTCATCCCTGACCCGGAGAAGGCATTCCACCCTTTTCCGAATCAAGACCATGGTCTCAGATTTAGAGGAGCTGATTCTCATCCCAGCTGCTTCACACTCAACTGCGAACCACTCCAGCGAAAGCTGAAGATCACGTTCTGATGAAGTCAACAGGACCACATCATCTGCAAAAAGCAGAGACCTGATCCTCAGGTCACCGAAACGGGTGTCCTCCACACCTTGGCTGCGCCTAGAAATCCTGTCCATAAAGGTTATGAACAGAATCAGTGACAAAGGGCAGCCTTGGCGGAATCCAACTCTCACTGGGAGCAAGCCCGACTTACTGCCGGCAATGCGGACCAAGCTCTGACACCGGTCATACAGAGACCTAACAGCCCATATCAGAGGGTCTGGTATCCCATACTCCTGGAGTACCCCCACAGGGCTCTCCGAGGGACGCGGTCAAACGCCTTCTCCAAATCCACAAAACACAGGTAGATTGGTTGGGCAAATTCCCACGCACCCGCCAGGATCCCCCTAAGGGTATAGAGCTGGTCCAGTGTTCCACGCCCAGGACGAAAACCACATTGCTCCTCCTGAATCTGAGGTTCAACAATCCGATGGACCCTCCTCTCCAGAACCCCTGAATAGACCTTATCAGGAAGACTCAGGAATGTGATCCCCCTGTAGTTTGAACACACCCTGTGCTCCCCCTTATTAAATAAGGGGACCACCACCCCAGTCTGCCAGTCCAGTGGGACTACCCCCGATGTCCACGCGATATTGCAGAGCCGCGTCAGCCAACACAGCCCCACAACATCCAGAGCCTTAAGGAACTCTGGGCGGATCTCATCCACCCCTGGAGCCTTGCCACAGAGGAGCTTTTTAACTACCTCAGTGACCTCAGCACCAGAGATTTGAGAGGCCAACCCAAAGTACCCAGACACTGCTTCCTCACTGGAAGATTTGTCGGTTGGATTGAGGAGGTCTTCGAAGTATTCTGCCCACCGATCCACAACATCCTGAGTAGAGGTCAGCAGCACACCTTCCCCACTATAGATAGTGTTGGTAGTGCACGGCTTTCCCCCTGAGGCGCCAGATGGTGGACCAGAATCTCCTCGAAGCCGTACGGAAGTCTTGCTCCATGGTCTCACTGAACTCCTCCCATGCCCGGGTTTTTGCCTTGGCGACTAGGGCTGCAACAACGAATCGATAAATTCGATGAAAATCGATTACTAAAAGCGTTGGCAACGAATTGCGTCATCGATTCGTTGTGTCGCACAACTCTTCCAAAAGCGTCCCCCCTTCCCGCCCGCCGTTGCGCGCAGACCAGAGCAAGTCAGATCAGCGCGAGGGAGAGCCGGCAGATCAGCGCGAGGGAGAGCCGCAGATCAGCGCGAGGGAGAGCCGGCAGATCAGCACAAGGGAGAGCCGGCAGATCAGCGCGAGGGAGAGCCGCAGATCAGCGTGAGGGAGAGCCGGTACCGGCAGATCAGCGCGAGGGAGAGCCTGCAGACTTGCGCTGCTGCGAACCGGTTCCGCATTGTTGCACAGCAATCCAGGCAGCTGCTTCCAGCGCACGGTCCATTCTCAAAGTGGCGCAACCAAAAAACTATAATTAGCACACGATCGTTCATGTCCGCACATGTTCTCTATTTTCTGTCTTATTTGTGCCTGAAGCTCGCTACTGCGGAGCTCATCACCTGTGCTGTGGTGATGTCACCTCACGCAGCATCGAAAACGCGCTCTGCGCTTTTTGGTCAGGAGATCCCTTTGACCTGCTCAAAAGTAACTGAAGAGGTGAAAAGGTAAGAATCCAGGCAACAGATTTTCTGGAGAATTAAGAGGAGATGCAGGAAGATGAGAGACAGACAGGACAGGAAAATAGTTCAATAAAAACAAGAAAACAAAACAAAGTGTTGAAAAGTAAAATGTAGGTAGAGTTATCTCCATGACACGTTTTTACCAGTAAAAAACAATAAGTTATACACATGTCATATTTATACATCTGATACAATTCAGATCACCTTCAAAACTCAGTCACACACCCAGGGCCGTTTCAAGACATTTTGGGGGCCAAGGCAAAATGCCCCCCCCCCCCCCCCCCCAATAACTGGGCTCCCCAGAAGCCTCTGTGTAATTCATGCCCTCTCCAGTAGTGTTAGTTATATGGTGTTTATAAAAGCCCCTCAGACATTACTGACATGTTCTAATATTATCAGAAGAAAAACTAAATTATCAGACATGCTGTCTCATCTGCTTCTTTTTTAAACTTGCAAAAAGTAACAAAACCATTTGAAAGCCACTATTTGTGGATTCTCTGAAAGTTTCCATGGAGTGTGCGACAACTTATTTTTTCATTGATCCTATCGTCTAATCTCACAGCTGAAACAAGCATCCTTAATAATCTGTGCACAGGAAGCGTACCGATGCTGTAGTAAAACAAAAGGTATAATAATTTATTATTAATAAAACCTTGTTGCAGCACTAAAGCAGAAAAATTAGATGTTGCAATAAATATGCAAAATATTTACATATGAATTGTTTTAGAGCCCTTTAATTGGCAGAATCTGATATTAATTTAGTTCTTACAAAAAATGGGTCCCAACATGGTTTGTGTGGCGTTGCCATAGTGTGACGTCATAGGCACAGATCCCCTGTCCTCTTGTTTGGAAATGGAAATATGGTCACCCTACATTAAACAAACTGTCCACCCGGGCTTTTGCGCTGCACAGAGACGCTTCGCTGCCTATGACTGAACGTCAGTTGAGAGTCAGTCTCATGCAGACTGACCAATGAAGAGAGGGCCTCAAGTTAAGACCCTCTCCTCATTGGTCAGTCCACACGAGGTGGGTCAAAGGTTACTCTGGGCGGGTTACGTGTTGTCAGGCATTCAAGTATTGAGTATATTTACTGCATATTACAGTAAAATATTCTGTATGTGACCACATTATGGTGATCCTTGGGTCGTGATGATGGAGCCCTTGAATATTGTTGCCCAGGGTACAACAAAGTGTTAATCTGGCCCTGGTTCCGCCGTCACATTCCCGCAGAAACTGGTTGATCACACTGGGGCCAGACTACTAGCATGTGGTTTTACAACCACAATGTCCTCAGAAGCAAAAACGCTTTTAAAAGGGAGGGAGGAGTCCTAACTGTTGCTGCAGGCGTGTTGTGTGAGAGTGCAGTTATATACTGGTTAATATATTTTTGGGTTCAGTTGCTTTCATGTGGCCTAATGTGAGTCTATTTGGGATCATTGGAATGATCAGCAGCATTTCTTGATGTGACTTTATGGCAGTTGCCCAGGGCATCATCGCAAGGAGGATGGCATTCATTTACTTTTGTTTTATTTGGTATTTTTTCAGTCATTTTTGGAAATAGTGATCAATTTTGATTAATTCACAGCCTATGTTTAATTACATTTAAAATAAATGTCAACAGATGAGATCAAACAAAACAGATGAGAATTGCCCTTAAGCTGTTTAACTTGGACCAAGCATTTTAGGTCACAGATAGATGTAGCTTAGGGTCTCTGTCTATACACCTTATAAGACAATTTAGGTGATGGCATGTTGTTTTTCTGCTATTGAACTGTTTTCTAATAATGTTGTGTTAAATAAAGTGAAGGAAGGAGAGAAATAACGTTTCCCTAGCAGTTTTTAAAAATTTCCCCATGTAATCCGATTAATCGATTAATCGTGTCGAGACCCCATCCGATTAATCGATTATCCAAATAATCGTTTGTTGCAGCCCTATTGGCGACCACCCGAGCCGTGTTCCGCTTGGACTGCCGGTACCCGTCAGCTGCCTCTGGAGTCCCACAGGCCAAAAAGACCTGATAGGACTCTTTCTTCAGCTTGACAGCATCTCTAACCGCCGGTGTCCACCAGCGGGTTCGGGGGTTGCCACCATGACAGGCACCGACGATCCTGCGACCACAGCTCTGGTCGGCCGCCTCAACAATGGAGGCATAGAACAGGGTCCATTCAGACTCAATGCCCCCCATCTCCCCAGAACATTTAGGAAGTTCTGTCGGAGGTGGGAATTGAAGCGCCTTCTGACAGGAGACTCTGCCAGATGTTCCCAGCAGACCCTCGCGATACGTTTGGGCCTGCCTGGTCTGACTGGCATCCTCCCCCACCATCTGAGCCAACTCACCCCCAGGTAGTGGTCAGTTGACAGCTCCACCCCTCTCTTCACCCGAGTGTCCAAAGCATGCGGCCGCAGGTCAGATGAAACAACAACAAAGTTGATCATCAAGCTACGGCCTAAGGTATCCTGGTACCAAGAACACATATGGACACCATTATGTCTGAACATGGTGTTCATTATGGACAATCCATGGCTGGCACAGAAGTCCAATAACAAAACACCACTCTAATTCAGATCAGGGGGGCCGTTCCTCCCAACCATACCTCTCCAGGTCTCACTGTCATTGCCCACGTGAGCGTTAAAGTCCCCCAGCAGAACGAGGGAGTCACCGGAAGGAGCGCTTTCTAGCACCCCTTCCAAGGCATCCACAGACCACAGTCAGAACCCGTCCCCCCACACGTAGGCGGAGAGAGGCTACCCTCTCATTCACTGGGGTAAACCCCAACGTACAGGCACCAAGAAGGGGGGCAACTAGTATGCCCACCCTTGCTCAGCGCCTCACAGTGGGAGCAACTCCAGAGTGGTAGAAAGTCCAACCCCTCTCAATACTGTGAATTCATAAATCATCGTTCAACATGTTGTCAGGCTTACTTTGCACCTGAGACTTTCTATAAAATGTAGACACACTTAAATGGATTTAGGTTTATTTAATCAAAATGTGGTAAAAGAACACATGTTCTCTTTCCAAATAGATTATCATGGATTTCTTATATCCTGCCTTATGTTGTGTTGGAATTTCATTATCCTGGGGGTACAGACACCTGCTGCCCCCCCCCCCCCCCCCCATTAAAGGTTTTTAATCGTATTCTAATTTAAACCCAAAATAAAAATGTTTAAATCTGCACCTGTATTTGTCCAGCCAGTCTCTCAGGATTAGACTAATCCCCACACCGTGTGGGCTGGTCTTACACTTAGAACATCGCCATGATGGTTTATCCTGAATAGAGCAGTATTTTTAGCACAGTAGTTTGAGTTATTGGAAACGGTCAACAAGCCCCAGTGGGTTAATGAAGAAGGGCAGCATAAAAACCTGTGTACAATCAGTTCTACTAAATTTCAAAATCCAGAGAAAATGAAAATGAATAAAGTAATTTCAGCTTAACAGTGGGGTGTTCTCAAGCAGCACTGTTTTCCATGGTTCATCAGCTTCACACCTGAAGGTATGATGATCAGGTATAATGATCAGGTTAAGATTAAATTCAACATCTCAAGAGAAACGGTTTCCAGAAAACAACAATGTAAAACAATTCCAAATCAGTTTAAACGTATTCCTGGAGCATGTTAAAAATGATTAAAATATGTTGAAAATATTATTTCGAGGCTAAATTTAAAATTTTTAAATAAGGGAGGTATAAAAATTTCTAAAATAATGTTAAGAAAGGTTATAGAAAATGACTCAAATCCATTCTAGTTGTAAATTGACATTATGAGACATCTGAATACAATCTAGAAAAAAATTTAAATGTTTGGATAAAATTTTAATATTTTTTCCAGACTAAATTTAAAATGTGCAGTAAAAAGTCCAAATAGTCCATATTAAAGTTAAAATGTAAATAAATGTTTTAAAATACTGTTTTTTGAGAAATTTTATAATGCTAAAAGTAAAGATTATCTTCATTTTTCAGCATTTTGACTTTAATCTCAACCCTAACCCTTGTTTGCTTTTGTGCAACGGGGAACAGCGTATCTACGGTAAACATATGACAGAAATGAGATAAAATAAAAGCAGTTTCAGGTCAAAGCAACCAGACCAGTGCCAAAGCAGATGTCAGCAGTGTTTATTCCTTGAACGTGCAGTAAGACATTTCAATAAATATATATTTTTAAATAACAGCATACTTTCTTTTATGATTTAAATATTTAAATAAACATCAGCTCAAAAATACAGCCTGAGAATCACAACGTTTACTTTTATCAACACACGAGATTGTCATAAAATCCTTTGGTAACTCAGTTCCACAGAATATCAAAAGACTCAAGTTAATCCAGTGCAAATTATCTGCCTCGTGCAAAATGAGATAATAGTGCATGAGCATGGATCGATTGGGGAACACAGGATATGACAGATAGTCCACAGAAGACCGGAGGGGTTGTAAAGAGCCAGCTGTTGAACTAAAGCTTCAAGTTTCAGCTGGGAGACGATGAACGGTGGGACAATGATGACATCTACTGGTATCTTTGGCAATACACATATTTCTGCTTCATGCAATGTAAGACATGATCTCATGCATGGGAAGTTAGCTGGAAAAGATGACACAAATCAGTTGTGTCCTTGTTACAGATTAGCTTAACCAGAGTGGATGAATCATTGAATACATGCAGTTCTAATCATAGCTCTCTCTACTGCTAACACGTGACTTGTTAACAAGATGAAGATGGTTAAACGTGAAGCATGTGGATCCTCAATCATTTGCATCACAGACACCTTTACTACTTTTACTACACTATCCAACGTAACTTCTCGCCGTACATTGATGACGTTATTTGAGTAAATTCTTTATCTTGTTTAGGACAGTTTTAGGCATCAGGTGAAGGTTAGATTTTAATATCTATAGTTGTAAAAGTTAGCTTCTATCTTATCTGTTGTAGATAGCGACATGAACATCCTGTTTGAGGAAACGGTGTTTACTAACAGTTAGTATCTTAAAACAGCTCCTATTCACGCAACATTGTGTTATTAACCATTACACCCCCATCAGTTTGGCTTTATGGTTATTTGCATGGAATTATGTTGCTGGGCCTATTTACAAATGTAAAACTTAGCAGCCCTCTGGACCAGAGGGGTAGGGGAGGGGTAGGGTTAGGATTAGGGATAGGGTTAGTCCCTGGGTCAACTCCAACAGGAATGTCTTAATATTTTTGTAGAGGTAACCCAATAATGCAAAACTGACCGCAGTGAAAAGAGTAATAAAACGATGTTTTCATGGAGTTCGGAGCTGTTTCAGGATGGCTGTGAAATGTGGTATTCAGGTTTATCAGGACAAGCCATTGCTTAGCAACTCAACATGTTTAAAGTCATTATTTATAACTTCACCAAAGTAACAAGTTTAACTTATTCACATTTAGTCATAAATGGCCCGCATTTATAGAGCACGTTCAAGTGTCCTAAAAACCCCCAAGGTACTTTACAATAGATCAGACGTTCACTCATTCACACACTGATGGTGATGCCCTGGGGAACACTGACAGAGGTGAAGCTGCTGTACACTGGTGCCACCAGTCCCTCCGACCACCATCAGCAGGTAAGGAAGGTAAAGTGTCTTGCTCAAGGACACAATTATTAAATGGGCCATGAACCTGCAACCCTCTTCTTATAGGCAGGCACTTATCACAGAGGATGACACTGATTACTCCAAACTATCATCACATAAATATATATAAAAGTGCATTAACAGAGTAACAGTGATGCCGTGCCATTTTCACTTTGAACTTTCCTTGAAGTCAAGTTTAATTCATCCACTCTGTTTACATTCAGAATCAGATTTATGTGACAAGCTGGTAAAGGACCATGTTGTTCCTAGGTGCTACTGTTCCGGCTCATTTACCACCATCTCAGATCTTTTCTCTGTCATTTTGCCTCTGTTCTTTTTATCAAACTCTGTCGTAATCTGAGCTAAAGTCTTGCCCTTTGTCTCCGGCAAGGTTAGCCCCAAAAAGACGGCAGACACCAGACAAACAGCCAGGAAAGGTAGGAAGCAGTAGTTCCCTAGGCTGTTTATGATAAAAGGAAACAGCATTCCCACCAAGAACAGGCTGATCCACATCAACGATCCGGCAACCATGTAGGCTGCTGGGCGAGCTGCCTGGTCAAAGATCTCAGCAGGCAGGATACCCGTTACCCCTGCTGGGCCTAGGCCAAAGCTGAGGATGTAGGCAAACACACATGTCATGCTGAGATAAGACATCCCGGCCACTCCATGGCTCTGGAGGCTAAGTGCTACAGTGAAGACTATCGACCAACAAGTCATCAGAATGTATCCGCCAATGAGAAGGTACCTCCGGCCCACGTGCTCAATCAGAAGGTTGCTCAGGACAGAAGCAGTAAACTCAGAGGCCCCAGTTCCAATGGTCACATACTGGATGTTCTCTTGTGGAATTCCCGCTTCCTGAAATATGTAGGATGCATAGAAGTAAATGGAGTCATTTCCACAGAGCATCATGGCACTACTTGCTGCCATGATCGTCCTGAGCTGGTATCGTAGGCCAGGATCTTTAAACAGGGACCAAGGCGTCTTGGCTAGAGCTGTAGAACCTGATTTTAAGGCTGCGGACATTTGCTGCTGCTCCTGAAGCATCTCCTCCATCTCCAAGGAGGGAACCTCTCCTCCACGAAGTCTTCGAAGGGCCTGGATGCAAGCGTCCCTGTCTCCCCGGTCAATCAGAAGGTATCTGGGGCTTTCGGGGAACCAGGGAAGGGCGATTAACTGGATCAGTGCTGGTACAGCATTGCTAGCCAGTAAGTAAGGCCAAAAAGGCTCTGTGCCAAGCAGCTCGGTAAGCCCCACAATTTGACCAAAGACAATGCCAAATGAAGTAAAAACCGCAGAGGAAAACGCCACAGCCCCTCTGAGGTGTTTGGGAGCACTTTCTCCAAAGTACATAGGTTGGACGTTCATGCTGACACCACAGTTCATCCCCACCAGGAAACGGGCAAGGATGATCATCTCGAAAGCTTTTGCCACCTGACACGTCAGCACAAGCACAGCGCCAACAAGCAGAAAGGAGTTGTTGAGAAGTAAAGACTTCTTCCTACCAAAGTGGACTGCCATCGGCCCTGCTAGCAGGGCACCCAGCAAGCCACCCAGTGAGAACGCTGAGACAATTAGTGTCCACACCAGGGTCACCTGAGGGGTATCCAGCCCGTCACCCCAGCGCTCCATGTAGGTGTTGTTGATGAAGCTCTGGATGTAGTTGGTGGGAGCATTAATGATGGAGATGTTGTAGCCATACTGGAAGGTGCCTCCAATGGCAGCAGAGCACACAGTTAGGACAAGAGTCCTGCTACTGCCTGCAGGTTTGTTGGTTTCCTCTGGCTCCCTGTAGAGTTCATCTGGATGCTTGCTGTCCATGTTCTCCAGGTTCTAAATCATTAAATCCCAAACATGCACTTTTAATTAAAACTGGATGGAAAACAGAACATCTCTGGACTGTCTCGCCTTCTTCTTTTTAACCTTGTGTGTCTGAAAGCAAGAAAAATGCTCCACAGCAACAAGCCGGCTCAAGAGTAGTTTTATCCTCAGTATAAACTGTCAGGCAAATTCCTTTATCATTGCATTAAAAGCCTTCTCACAAATTTACAGGAGGAAGTTAGAACGTAAGTGTTGCAGGCAGCAAAGATGCAAGCAGTAAAATTATTATAAAAACACAGCTTGTATGAAAGGATATAAAAGATCAAAACCAATGTGGTAAAACTGTAAGGTCTGCCTGACAGTCTACACTCGGGGCATAAAATTTCCCACGCATCTAGCTCGTCATTTCCTGTTTGTGGGTAGTGCTTTTATTCAAAGAAACTTTATTCTGAAGACAATTATTTACAATTCTAAAAAAAAAACGTTTAAGAAAAACTATTGATGAGCTTCAGCCTCTGACTGACCTGCGGACACTGGCATTGTTAAAAACAACTAACAGAACCGGGCATTTAACCTTTGATCGGACTGATGTGCCTTCAGCTGCTGAACACTGATTGAAAATCAGGTTAGGACTGATTCCTGCATATTGTGCAGGTTTAATAACTGAAAAACAAATGAAAAGAAGAAACAGTTGGGTTTACTCTGTAAAGTGCATCGGGACGGCTCTTTGGCGCTATATAAATAAACTGAGTGGAAAATTGAATTGATTGAATCTAATTAAGTGAAACAAGTGGCCCTGTTACATTGTGTCCAGCTGTTATTTTTTCAGCTTTTATTTCATTTAAAAACATAGTAACTTTACAAAATAATAAAAATATTGAATACAACTTACAATACAACGAAAGGTGCAGATAGAAGAAAATCTTATATGTAATCTGCCCCATTCTCACCATCAACACAAAATAAAAACATGCTAACAAAGATTACTGAGACAGCTGCCAAGCAGCTTGCCACTAATTAACTAACAATCCTTGAATGGAGTTTCAACACATTAGTTAGAAATCATTGCTGATCAATACAGAAAAAAGAACACTAAAATAGAAAATCCTCCCAATATTATTCCATATAATTTCTTAACATGTAGTTTTTTACATTCTGTTTAAACTTTATAGTTGATTTGGCCTCTTTCATTACGTATTCCAGCCTGTTCCGTATCCCGACTCCATGTACAGAAACACAGCGCTCCAACTTTTTAGTCCTAAATCTAGGTTTCATAAATATCTCGTGCCCTTTTAAATTGTAGCAACTTTGTCTTTTGTCAAATTTCATTAGAATATTTATTGGTAATGATAAAATAAGTTATGATCCACTAAATCTGGAAACTTTAATAAGCTACTCTTAACTCAGCATTTACAGCATTACACGTGGCTTCCATGTAGTATCTTCAACGAAAATGACCCCTAGAAACTTATTTTCCTTCACTCTTTTAAAATCTTAAATGCTTTAAATGTTGTAATAGTGTTTGGAGCACTGAGACTAAAGGGACATGGCATTTTAACCAATATTCCTTTTTATTGTATGATGTTTTGTTTTTTTTTGTTTTCTTTTCGATGTGTCCACTCAAGGTCAGCAGGAAGACCCACCCTCCACCTCCTGAATGTGGTTTGATTCCAGCAGATCAAATGTTTCATGTGGGAGATCAGCTGCACTTACTCGATTATGCCACTCGGCGTCGACAACGCCCTTCATGCTTTGCATGGGAAGCTGGCTGTTGTCGTCGTCATCTTCCTCCGCTTATCCGGGTCCGGGTCGCGGGGGCAGCATCCCAACTAGGGAGCTCCAGACCATCCTCTCCCCGGCCTTCTCCACCAGCTCCTCCGGCAGGACCCCAAGGCGTTCCCGGACCAGATTGGAGATGTAACCTCTCCAACGTGTCCTGGGTCGACCCGGGGGCCTCCTGCCGGCAGGACATGCCCGAAACACCTCCCCGGGGAGGCGGCCAGGAGGCATCCTGACCAGATGCCCAAACCACCTCAACTGGCTCCTTTCGATCCGGAGGAGCAGCGGTTCTACTCCGAGTCCCTCCCAAATGTCCAAGCTCCTCACCCTATCTCTAAGGCTGAGCCCGGCCACCCTACGGAGGAAACTAATTTCGGCCGCTTGTATCCGCGATCTCGTTCTTTCGGTCATTACCCAAAGCTCATGACCATAGGTGAGGATTGGGACGTAGATCGACCGGTAAATCGAGAGCCTGGCTTTCTGGCTCAGTTCCCTCTTCACCACGACAGATCGGCTCACCGAACCAATCCGCCTGTCAGCTGGCTGTTGCAATTTATTTATTTATTTTTTGAAAAAAATAAAAAAAGGAAACAACAGAATTCCAATAAAATACAAAAGTACAATTCTTTGAATAAAGTCACAACAAGTTATTAAATTAGAACAAAGAAAAGCCTTAATGTGTCAGATATTTTCATTCAAATTTCTCTTGCAATGTAGAAAGTGAAGGCTGGATATTTCCTTTCAATCCCGCCGTCCGTAATCCTCAGTGAGCAGGCTGAGGTGAGCCCCTGACTTCATACAGGCCAGCTGACCCTGTTACATAAATAAATAATATAGGTAATCTTTCAGCTTTAATTTAAGTAACTTAATATCTTATTTGAACAGGGATTGTTCGCTGAAAAGCATCAAAACAAAACGTATTGACAGGTGCATTTATTCCCATAAAGAAAATCCAGGAGATTCTTCCTGTCCACAGCCATCAGCATCCGTATAACGTCTTTGAAAAATATCAAATTATTATTAATATTTCATTTCAATCTGGGATCTATTAAGTCTCCTTTAATTGAATCAATAAAAAAATAAACTGTTACAGGATCTGAAAAACAGGATTTTAAAGATGATTCTCAGACTCAGTTTCAAAACTGCTGCCATAAAGTGTGTCTCTGGTGAATCGCCATGGTTACACTCCCTCCTCCAGTCTCATGCTGTCATCATGATGGATGTCAGGGTGGAGCTAGGGTTGGACCGACGGATCGGGTCTTCATCTGCGGTGATGAAGGTGGTGCTGCTCTGATTTGACTTGAGCTGAATATATCGGCAGCTAGCCTTCTCTGTCCCTCACGAGCTCTCTGCGCGGTTGTTGGGCCGACAACTAAATAGGTTTGATCATTTAGCTGATCTGTTTCCTTTGAACCTGCGGAGGGCGCCACCGTGTCACCACAGCTTTAGGAATTTTGTTTCACAATTTAGACAAATCTGTTGATTCTTTTTTTGATTCTGTCTGAAAAACCAACAACAAAATGAAATGAGTTTAGATTAAAACATATAATGGTCAATAGCTTGTATTTGATAAAGCGCCTTCTAGGATTCTACAACTCCCCAAGGCAACACGATCAGTCATTCACCCATTCAAACACACATTCACTTCCTGTTGGTGATGAGCTACATTGTAGCCACAGCTGCCCTGGGACACACTGACAGAGGTGAGGCTGTCCAGTATTGGCTCCGCTGGAACCTACAACCCCTCAGATGCTGGACAACCCACTCTACCTCCTGAGCCCCATATGGATAGGATATGTATGGACTAACCATATGGGTGCCAACAGGGTTTGTCCATGATTTCCATGATGGCCCCACAGAGGTTTGCCCATAAAAATTTTAATAAGCCCAAATGAGTCAAACCATCTGGATCTTTCAGAAAAACCATGTAGGGCCCGATAAAACCCATGTGTGCAAACCCCTGTGAGGTCACCATGGACTGTGCAGACAAACCCTGTTGGCACCCATATGGGGCCCGCCTATGCATGCTACAAAGAGCTGAGGTTCCTTAAAAAGGAAAAGAAGGCCTAGAACGTCCAACTGTGTCACCGGTCTGCAGGAAGGAGCCATGGTGAGGTGAAGAAATCCTGAACTGAGCAGAAAAAAAGAATCTTCAGCTACAGGAGTTCCAGGACATTTTAGTTCAGATGTCCTTTGGATTTCTGACACGGATGACGGGTTTGCATATCGAAGGGCTTAGATCGACAACAAAGCTGCCGAAAAAGACATTTAAAGATTAACATCAGTGTTAGACTTTTCTTTGCTTTTAGATTACATTCAAGACAGACGTTTTCGTTGTACATGGCTGAAATTAGCATATAGATATATGCTAATCTCATATAGATAAATGCTAATCTCATATAGATATATGCTAATCTCATATAGATACATGCTAATCTCATTTAGATATATGCTCATCTCATATAGATATATGCTAATCTCATATAGATAAATGCTAATCTCATATAGATATATGATAATCTCATATAGATAAATGCTAATCTCATATAGATTTATGCTAATCTCATATAGATATATGCTAATCTCATATAGATAAATGCTAATCTCATATAGATATATGATAATCTCATATAGATAAATGCTAATCTCATATAGATATATGCTAATCTCATATATATAAATGCTAATCATATAGATATATGATAATCTCATATAGATAAATGCTAATCTCATATAGATATATGCTAATCTCATATAGATAAATGCTAATCTCATAGATAAATGCTAATCTCATATAGATAAATGCTAATCTCATATAGATATATGCTAATCGCATATCAATCAATCAATCAGTCAATCAAAGCTTTATTTATAAAGTGCTTTCCATATAAATAAATGCTAATCTCATATAGATATAAACCAGGGGTGGGCAATTATTTTTCCATGGGGCCACATGAGAAACAGAAAATATTGTGGAGGGCCAGGCCAAAAGGCTGAAGTCAATTATGCATAATATTAATGGTATTTCTTTATAAAAAGCAGTAAATCCCATTGTTTTTTCAAGCTGGTAAGAGTAGACTATGTGTTATAAATGAGCAAAAAGGAAAAAGTGAGGTTGGCTTTCAAAAATGTGATTTATTCAAATTTCCCAAGGCAATGGTAAACAAAGTGCGCATTTGGTTTTTGTTAAACATTTGTGACTTATATTAGTTAACAGTTTCAGTCACATTCACTCCTAAACACATTTTGAGTTTCAAATATTGTTGGAAAGAGGTTCTTAGCATTCTACAGACACACAGTATTGTCTGTAAAATAAAATCACTGAACTGTGATCTTGAGAAAGAGGTTTAAAAAAAAGTGTCCCAGTTCACTGCTAGTTGCCTACATTTGTGGTCCAAACACCTTATTTTGTGATTTTAAGCGATTTTTTTCTTATTCAGTGAGAGAAATCTAGTCTCTGCTGGGCTTTAACGAGTGCATCAAAGTCAGGTTGAATGTCTGAGGTGGAGATGCGAAGCACAGCTGACAAATGATCATCAGTGAGAGAGGATCTATACCTGGATTTTGTAAACTTCATCAATGAAAATGTTTGTTCACAAATGTAGGTAGAGCCGAAGAGAACCAACATCTTCTGAGCACGTCTCCTCAGGTTTGGAAAGTTCTCCTCCTTAAGAGAAGAGTAGAAATCCAGCAGAGATCCTGAATCTCTGCTTTCAAGTCCCAAACCCTCTTCAGCACTTTCCCCAGGCTGAGCCATCTGACAGCTGTGTGGAGTCCTCCAAAAGAGCGACAAACTGTCTGTGATCCATTGCCCGTGCCCTGATGAAGTTTATTATTTTGGTAACAACATCAGTAACATGGTTGATTTTTAACACTGACTTGCACAACACATGGTGGTGTATAATTCAATGCAAAAACACCTATGTTTGATCTGCATCGAATTCTGTCACTTTATCTTACATGTGTTTCAAAAGTCCAACATTTTTCCCTGTAAGATTTGGACAACCGTCTGTTGTGACACCTGACAGTCTCTCCCATTTCAATCCCAGAGTGTCCATGCACGCATTTACCTCTGTAGAAAGATCACTCCTTGTCGTTGTCCCTTTCATCGACCGCATTGCTGCCAGCTCCTCTGTGAGCTCCATTATCCCCCGAACAAATACGAGCAGCTGGGCTGTGTCGCGGACATCACAGCTCTCGTCTAAGGCCAATGAGAAAAAGTCAAAACTTGCCACTTCACGTTGCAGCTGAAGCTCCAGGTCCCCCACAATGTCCTCAATCCTCCTGGTCACGGTTCGCCTGGACAGCGGGATTTGCTCAAATGCGCCTTTTTTCAGGGCATATTAGTGCTGCGGAGTCCACCATGCACTCTTAGACAAACTCTCCCTCCGAAAACGGCTTGCTGTTTTTAGCTATTTTGTGGGATATCACAAAGCTGGTCCTGGTTGCTGCATCCCTGGATGTGTGAAGCTTAGTAAAACAGCCTTGCTGCTTTTGCAAATTTGCTAGCAAAGCTTCGGATGTCCGTGCCCTCTCAGCATCAGACAAGTTCTTGTATTTTTCCCCAGTGTTTCTTGTCGTAATGCCGACTCAAATTGTAGTCAACACGGCAATCTTTTCCCCACAAACCAAACACACGGCTTTACCTCCGACTTTAGTAAAAAAATACTTATCAGTCCAATTTTTGTTGAAAATCCTGCATTTGGCATCTTTCTTTCGTTTCTTTTTTTTTTTTTTTTTGCATGAGCGGACATTTCTGGGGCTACAATCACCATGTCAATCGCGGGCACATTGTGCACGTAAAAAACAACTTCAAAATAAAAGCAATGCAGCCTTAGCCCATGCATGAGGTAAAATGAGAAAATACATTTATTTTGTAATTTCCAATTAACCTTACGCGGGCCGGTCAAAGTCAACCAAAGGGCCGTATGTGGCCCGCGGGCCGTAAAATGCCCAGGTCTGATATAAACTAATCTCATATAGATAAATGCTAATCTCATATAGATAAATGCTAATCTCATATAGATATATGCTAATCTCAGCCGTGTACAAAAACAAACGTCGGTGGTGTTAGCCGAAACTTGTCTGCCTAAAAGTTAAAAACAAATCTTTACCACGCTGTCTTTAGGAAACAACCAAGCAATGGAATTTGACAGATTACACAGAACGAACGTACAAAAGACAATATGACTTTATTTGTGTCTGATGAACATTCAACACACCACAGCAAACTGGGGCATCATCAGAACTAACCCCTAAAGATGAACTTTCTCTGTCTGACTAATGCATCCAGACCTGTTGATTTTCAGATATCTGCATATATTAAATAATCTCCTTTAGTGTGGAACATGAGCGGATTACGGTCTGTGACCTCGTAGGCCACCGTCCTCCTGGGGTTTACTTTCTCAGTCTGTAGAAGTTTGTTTTCACAGTCTCAGTTCAGCGTCTCTTTACCTAAAGCTTCAGCAGGACACGTGTCATCAGCTCATTCACAACTAATTCCTGGATCTGTTCAGGTCACATGTGTCCATTTGTCGTGTTAAGGTTTAGAGCCTCGAGCCTCTGGGCTGGGAGGAGGATCCATCAGGTCCCTGAACCCCAGCTTCTCTAGAGGCTCCTTGGCCATGAGCTGGCTGAAAAACACAAGAAGGCACATTAGCAGTCAGTGTGTGATAACAGAGTTAGTGCTCTGGTTTTCTTACTTATCCATCCTGCACTCCAGGTAGTTTTTAGACTGTAGCCGGCACCTGGAGTTATCAAAGCTGTTCTCCCTCAGACACTTCATGAACGTCTCCTTGAAGGCTTTGCATTCTCCTGAAACAAAGGTTAACCAGAAATCAGCCTCAGACTCTAACCAGGTAACTACATCAGGGCCAGGTGTGCAGAGGTGTCCAAGCTGTGGTAGATGGGCTGGTCTTAAACAGGCATGTTGGCCATTTTAAAGAGGACCTTCACTCATGTTTAATACATTTGCAGTGGTCTCTATTAGGAATGAATACCTCGTAAGTCATACTCAAAGAAAAAAGCTCCGGTACACCAGTTTTAGAACAGAGAATTCAGCCAGAGGATAAAGTAGCTTCAGACGGCAGGATTCGGAGTCTCATTTCCTGATATTTGTACATCTCACCTCTGATTGGCTAACAACAACTCCGCCACTGACTCTGTCCGCTATGCACCGTGGATGTTTTATCTCCACAAACAACACAAGCCTGGAGGAGGTCTGCTGTGTGGTGGAGTTGCTAATGCTAATGGTTAGCTGCTACTAGCCAAGACGTTCTCTGCTGTTTCCTGGACGCTAAACCAACAGCAGCCTTCCCCGTCACCAGACAAGATGGGTGAGTCCATGAGTGTTAAGTGGCAGTGTGACGTACATCTGTCAGGATTTGCTAATCCTACAGTTTCACCGTCTTCTATCAGAAGCTAATGCAGGAGATAGGTGTAGGAGACTATTTTCATGTTCAGCCTGCATGAAAAACTCAGAGTGACCATCAGTATCAAAAATAATAACTAAAAAATGGTTTCTCAGTGAAGGACCTCTTTAAATAAATAACTACCGTGCCTGTTGTACATTCCTTAACCGTCTCTGTTCAGGGGAACACTTCATCAGACAGGACTGGTCAGCTAACAGCTAGTGATTTGTTCCACTCATCAATTTCAAAACAAGGCCTCACGTTGACAGATGTTCAGCCATTTTGACTCTCTGAACTTTAGTTGTGTCCTCTGTGTGTTTGGATGTAATTGTGGAATTATTTGGACAGAGGGCGAGCTGTGGTTATACTGACTGCACAAGCAGATCATCCAAGCAGTTTCTGCTTCTTTTTATCAGTAAGTAAAATGATATTTCTGTACTTTATCTCGCTGGTTGAATGGAGGAAATGCTGTGCCATTTAACTGCTTGGTCAAACATGTTAGAGGGGCTGCATGAGAAACTTGAGCGGGTGCCCGGCTTCTCCTGTCTCCTGCCCGGGAACAGTTGCTAGAGCAGGTGGCTGGCTGTTCCCTTCTCCCAGGGCAGTGGGGACGCGATGACTGACTCCCATGCAAGGCTGTAGTCATGCTGGTCACTTGTGGAACTCTGAGGGAGACCACAGGAACACCACAGCTCTTTTAGTTGACGCTGCTGCACTTTTGAGTCGCTCAACAGCATTTCTTTGGCTAATAGTTTGCTGGTTGAATGGGGGGAAATTCTGTGTGTTTACCATAGCACTGCATCGTTGAAATACAACGTGTTGGTGTGGCTGCTGGGTACCAGAACTAGAGCTTCATATCTGACCAAGCACAGCAGAGATATCGGACTTAGCTGTTCCACCGCACTGAAAGATCCGCGAGTCTGCCGTTGTCAACGCTCCCAGCTCTGAGAGTGTCACCATGGCTCCCGGCTCCTTGTCGTCACAACGCTGGTAGCCAAGTCGGCCCTCCTGTCTACGGCCGAGAGCACGACACGGAGCCAGGGGCCGAGTCGACGCTCCCAGAGCCGGTAGACAGTCCCGCCCTCAGCTCCACCTCTTTCTATAACACCCATTTTGGATTGTCTGGGGGTGACGTGACATGTGACACAGCAAAAAAGTCAGTGGTGGGAACCTCCTATTTTTGGCATCAACCTGCCCCTGCGGAACAATGGGCGGGCTATGTCCATCCTTTTTATATGTCGATGCTTCAAACTCAAATGATTTGAATCTTGTGTGTTAAGCATCAGTACAATATGCCCTCTTGTATGTTGCATGTGTGTGTATATATCTGTAAATACGAATGCTTTTATTGTGAAAAGGGCAAAAGAGGAAGTGAGGATGACATCATAATAATGTGGCAAGGTGGAGAAACGAGGGCCCGGGCGGGATTCGATACCCAGACTCCCGAGTGAGAGTCACGCGCGCTAACCAGTCAGCCAAAGGGACATCCCCTTGGCCAAGTAGCCAGGGCTCATGATCAATCGGGTCACTGTGACAGGACGCTCACACTGTCACAATAAGGTAACCAATGACAGACATGTGTGTTGACCTTTAACCTTATAGATGCACCAATAAAAGGGGAGCATTGGTGTCTGCAAGGGTGCTAGCGCCAGTGAAAGCCCATTGAAACAAGAAGCTCTTTATCTATCGTTTATTTCCTACCTTTGAACCTGGGACTCCGCTTGGGATATTTGGATCGACCGCTGCGTACGACGACACTCTGCTAACATTGTGTTTTATTTGATCTTCAGTCAAAAGCTTCATTTAGAAGAATGCTAGGTTCCATTTAATGGTGTTCTTTGTTTTCTTCAACCAAACCAGATGAGTGAAATTCAAAATTTAATAAAAGTGTCTTCTATAAACAAGATGGAGTCTTCCAGAAAATAATAAAAGGGCTCAACACTTTAAATATGAACATCATCTGAGAGGATGGATCCTGCCTGGTACTGTGTCTCAACAAGATCAGGATGAACGGAACAAATCATGTTTTTAATGGAACTATTTCAAAGCTGTTATCAGTTAAAGTTACTAATGATAACAGCAATTTGCTTCACGTGCTTTTGAAACCAATGTGTTATAAAAGAGAAACTCTACAATGTTCTTGTTTGTTGTCACATTTATCAACAATATTAACTAGAACCTGTTATAGTGTAGCATTATGAAACGCATGCTCCAATTTTATTGGTTTAGAGCAGTACGCCCTCCGTACATAGGAGGGCGCTGCTGCTATAAAAGGGGAGCTCTTCCGGTAAATAAGTAGGTTCGGGAAACAGCTGGTGCCATTATGCCGCTGCGTTTTGGTGCTGCCAGCCCGTGTCCTCAGGCTGCGTTTATGGTGCGATCGGCTCTGCTTCAACCGTGCTTGGGCATTTGGGTCAGTGTTGGGTGTGATGTCATCTAGTGATGATGATGTGAAGCCTTTTGAACCAACAAAGCTTTACAATCCAATTGTATTGAAAAAAGGTTCAAGGTTCAATGCTTCAAAACTCTGGGAGGACATCTGCTGGTTAATGTTTGTATTTCATTGTATTGTCAGCCAATTCTACTGAAAATGAATGGTGTATTGAACTTTATGGACAAATAAAGCATTAAAAAGCTTCCTCAGGATCATATAATAGTATCTTGAATTTGAACATTACATTAAATATACTAAAATTGCTTTTCTTGGTGTGAATACTTGAAATGAAACAATGTTTATTTTTATGGGATACGTGATGAAATATATCTAATTTACACATATTAACATTCTCTACATATTCAAATATTTTACTTTTCACATTTCTATTGGATTATTAGGCAGGAATAATTAGCTCAATTTATGTATCTTTTTTAGAAATAGAGTAACAAAATGAAGATTAGAAAATTCACATAAGGATAGGACATACTAAATTCCATTACATGTACAACCAAACTGAAAAGCTCATCAACTATTATATTAATTACCAATAAAAGAAGAAAAATCATACCAAACTAGATTTTAATTTAATTAAAGGAAAATGACAGACGGTCTAAAAGATATAGCCCTACAATATGCACCAAGTATAAAGGTAATTTACCAGACTAGACCATATACATTTTCAAACCTTATTTGGAGAGATTAAATTGAAACATTCCCACATCTCAGAACGCCCTCTTTTTGCTACAGGGTCCATTTTTGCGACTCGGTGTTTAATCACTGAATACTGAATCCTGAACCGTCAATCTCACCCCGGCTTTCCACGGGAGCCGTCAGCAGCACGTTACTGCAGCAGCAGGTCATAGCTGCTGATAGGAACCGCTGTGGTCAACAGAACCTTTTCCACTGGAGCCGTCAGCAGCGCGAGTCGGCCGCGTCTCAGGAGCAGCATGTCGCGGCCTTTACGCGCCGGATCTATTTTCTACGCGCGACGCCTCTGAAACGGGTCAAGTTCGACATTTTTGGGGAAGGAAAGACAGGAAATCGAACGCGGAAATGGAGAGAAGCTACAGAGATTTTCAGAATAAAGAACGTACTGCCTTCCGGTTGCTTTACTTTTAAAAAATGTTACTAACTGTGCGTCCCCGTGAGAAGTTATCACCTAGCTAGCGGTCTCCTTTGTTTTTCAGGTCCGTATTGGCAATTATAAAACGGACAGAACATAAAACACAAACCATGCTTTAGTTTTCTCCTGCTTGTTGTTGTGTTTACTGACGAAGTCACTCGTGTGACTTCGTGCCCTGTCGGTGACAGCTGCTCCCCTGCTGCTTCGCCTCTCGTGAGAAGGGCCAAGCAGCAGCTTACGCGAGCAAGACGTGCTGCTGCAGTAACGTGCTGCTGACGGCTCCCGTGGAAACCCGGGGTCAGGTCATACAAACCTGTATGGCAAGACTATGGCAAGCCAAATAAGCATTTATTCTGATATCAGGATATCAGCCAGAATTGTCATGAACATGTAAGCCATTTCTGTCCACTAGTTAACTAGTTAGCCATGTTTGTGTCAACTAGTTAAATATCGAGGGTGAAAATGTGCCCACTAGTTAACTAGTGACAGCAGAAATGCGCACTAGTTAACTAGTGAACACATTTAGGCTTCAGTAGTTAACTAGTTGACACAAAAACTGCTCACTAGTTAACTAGTAAAAGCAGAAATGCATACCAGTCAGCTACTTGAAGGTATTTGTCTCACTAGTTAACTAGTGAGGGTCAAAATGTGCACACTAGTTAACTTGTGGTAGACATAAATGCACACTAGTTAACTAGTGAGCACACTGAGCAATACTAGTTAACTAGTAAGATATGAAACATTTTAACTAGTTAACTAGAGAGAATTTAGGCCTTACTAGTTAACTAGTTGACATTTAGGCTGTCACTATTTAACTAGTTGACACAAACATGGCTAACTAGTTAACTAGTGGACAGAAATGGCTTACATGTTCATGACAATTCTGGCTGACATCCTGATATCAGAATAAATCTTCATTCGGCTTGCCATAAACTTGCGCCTCTCGGTTTGCGTTGCTTTAAATATTTGAAACAACGTGTGAAGCGGTCACGTGGGTGGAAGAGTGAATGAAGCATCGTTGCTCATTGGTCACGTGACTTTCAGTAAACAAATCAAGCTCCGACACAGTGCTTTGCTCTGCGGTGGTTCGTTTTGGTGATACAAGCTTCGAATCCTGCGTGTCACAGGTAACATCACTAATGTCATCGCTTGCCTGCTGAATCCTCGTTGCTTCTGGGCAGAGAGTTCCCTTCTGTTCAGGCGTTACTAGCGGGAGGACCGATTCCTCCGTGGTCCGGCCGGAGGCGCCGCTGTTTCGTCTGGTTTCTCTTTACCACATTTTAAATCAGCTGGTTGAAGGAAGTTCCCCTGGCTCCTGGCTGGCAGTGGCGGTTCTACATGGAATTACTCCCTGGGCGAGGAACCCTTTGTGCGCCCCCCCACCCCCACCCCCACCCACCGCCACACCACCCCACCTGCACGAACACACGCATGTTTTCTACAAACAGGCTTGTTTTATTAGAACGACTATTGAACATTCATTTTTCTAAGTTGCACATATTTACATTAATTACTATGAAGTTGTCAGAATGTAAAGCAATATACATTATATACTGTATCAAAATATATAGAATCAAATATACAAAAACAAACAATAACTAAATATTAAGAATATATGAACATAATATATAATAAATATTCTAAATAGCAAAAATATTTCACACATAACAAACTAAAGATAATCACTACAGCATTGCACTTAAAACAGAAAACACAAACTAAAATTAAAACCTAACCTTGATGCAACGTCATCAATAATGTCATCATATGAAATCTGCTCCCCTACTGAGTGATTGATACTAATCAGAGCCAGGTGAGTGAGCCACCCCTGAAACATAGTTGACCTCAGGTATGACTTGATCAAGTTTTGAAAAGCTCCTCTCAGCTTGAGCCACAGTGACTGGCAGAGCAGTCCAAAAGTTGGGGTAGATCTCCAATAGATCTTTATCATGATCTATAATATTTTAGAATGGCCTCTGAAATTGTAATTTAAACTAACATAAAAAACTGTAGACTACCAAAAATGCCAATTTTTACAGAACAAATCATGTAAAAATAATCAGTGCAGGCATCTGCAATAAATAAATAGGATAGTTAGTGGTGACTGGGGAGTTTTCTTCTGCTTGTAGAGTTGTTTTATTTATTATTATGTGAACATGATCAACATGTGTTGTTGTTCACGCAGGCCACAGGCTGCAGCGAGCATTTAACAAATCCTAGTTTGAATCAGTAAAAAACGATTCAATGAATTTTTTCGAACCATTTGAATATTCGTTTCAATATTTCAGCCCTATTAGCTCTGTTAGCAACTAGTTGACCGAATTTAACCGTTAAAATCCCAGTTACCTGGTTCAAAAAATTGCAAACATGCATCATCTCCTCTTTTCTTCCTGAATCGGGCACCTGGTGGTTTTAGCCTTTTTATGTTCATCTCTTCTGTTTGGCTCTTGACTCAATAAGTTTCCTTTAGTCAGGACTAAACAATTTGACCTCGATCGTTTTGTTTTTCCTTTTTTTATTTGGTCATTTCACACAATTCAGAAACACCTGAAAGAACGATAGGCCTGTGTTTATGATATTATGAATGAAATGTGCGTTAAATGGAAGAACATCAAGATTGACTTTAGCCATGTTAATACAGTTGATTCAGCCCCTAACCGCGCTTTTCATTTGGAAAGACGCAGAGGTGAATTCCCCCGCCACACCCCTCCCCTTCCTCTTCTTACACACACACGGAGCACGTGAACGTTCTCGGTCAGCAGGAGCGCCTGCAGCTGCAGGGGGCGCCAACTCGCTGTTTCCAATCCAGACACTGTCATATAACCGATAAGAGAAAACCTCGGTGCGGCGCAGATTTCTTTTTTTCTTTTAAATCAGCGCCTGTGCGCCCCTTTTGTGTCATGAAAAAATGCCGCCCCGGGCAACTGCCCTGTCTGCCCGTGCCTAAAACCGCTACTGCTGGCTGGAGTCCAGGAGGAGGAACAGCTGATCAACGTCGTACAGATTTTATACAGTTCTCTTTTAATTTTGTTTTATTTGTGCAGGCTGAGGCAGGAGGTGTGGGGTGTGGCCTCGGAGGTGGTGGTCCCGTGTGCGAGTGTGATGGTGCTGGGTTCTCACGTTGGTATGAACGCTCACTGCCGGGGGTGAATCATTTATATTTTCTTTCTTTTTTTTTTTTTTTTTTTTTTTGCTGGTTGGGGCTTCTCTGCCCCGAGTCACCCGCCTCCATCACTAGCCTCAGTCCTGCTTGTGAACATATTTTTGTTTGGTTTAAATTCGTTGGTTCTGTTCCTGTTGTCATTAATTTTAGCATTTTTATGATATTTTACATGGCCAGTTTTTTTTAAATGTCTTTTAAGCAGTTATTTTCAATAAACTAAAATACATGAATTGTAACTCCTGAAACCACGTCTCTGTCTGAATTAAATGGAATGAATCTACATGCTTTAATTCCTTGGGTGAAATTCCCATGGTGGCGTTGTTAATGAAATTGCACTCGAGCAGATACAATTGCCATACCTGGCGTCAACAGGTCATAGACCACTCCCGTATTGCCACAATAGGAACAACGACCATTTAACATACTTGTATAAAGTTACGTAATTAAACCAACGTATTAAAAAGCATTTGTACACATTTTATTTCATTTAGTCCACGTGTAAAAATAAGTTTAACATTTTTAACAGAAAACTCGTGAAAGTGTTATTTCATGTACCACCGACAACCACCGAACAGGACGGCCTGACTCACCGAAGTGGTCCAGAGGGAACGAGCCTTTGTCTGGAGCTCGAGGTTTAAACGCCTTCGAGCCGAAATTCATGGCAGTAGACATGTTTATCTGCTGTTTGTTTTATTTAAAAGAAAAAGAATCCATTAGCTTTTTACCGACTGGGTATGACTCTAGCGGCGCATTAATATGACGACACATTGTTTTGAAAGCTGCTGTGTGAGCAGACATTACTAATCAATAACAACCACATTGATGACCGATCGTTTTTTTCCCCCCACAAAATCAGATTTTACATAAACATTAAACGTAAAAGACAAAATGCAATAAAATTTAAAATAAATAATGGTGAATTCTGACAGCTAGCCTAGCTGTTGGACTTATTTGATGCACAAAACTGAATAAAAGAATAGCTTAACATCAGGAACGAGTTCTTCATAAATAAACCAAAAACACATTATCAACGGTGAAACGGGACAAAGTAGAACGAATTAACTGTGGTTTGTCTGTTTATTTATTTAGAGTATTTAGAAAAGATATGAGATAAAATGAGATTTTTGTATAATTACCCATTACACACAAAAACAATTGGACAGGTTACAGAAGCCACCGACGTGCGTCGGTGCAATGGGTGGGCCCAGAGAGGGGTCCGGAAAAGAGAGAGAGAGAGAGAGAGAGGGGGGGGGGGGGGGGGTTGGGGGTTTGGAGAGTCGGCCAGCCGCGCAACAGCGGAGATGAGGACGCATCTCAACTCAGACATGAGACGCATTAATATTCATCATGGTATGATCTGTGTGTGTTTGCTAATTAAACATAACTCGAGTGCATTCCGGCTTGTAAGTGATCATGTTTGGAGAACCAGTTTAGGGTGGAATTTTTAGCACGCGCTTCTGCGGAGGTACGGGGGTGGATACCAGCTGAGAAACAGCGACTGTCACTGATGATGATGATCAGACGCGTCTCCTTTTTAGGGACAGGGAAATAAATCCTTGTAACAAAATGGTGCTGCTGTGTCCGAAGTTCTGGCTAAACTTTATTTCCTTTCATGGGCCAAGGTCTTGTTAGATTATGTTAAATTTAACTTTAACCTTCTGAGACCCAAAATTGTATTAGGTGTAATTTAAAAGATAAAACATAGCTATTGCAAATTAGTCGACTAATAAATGTGAACAAAATGTTACTTTTATTTAATAAATTTAAATTAAAATTTTGACAGAAAATGTTTAAACATACAGTTTAATAATCATATCAATAACTATTATTATTATTATTATTATTATTATTATTATTATTATCAAATATAAAATAAACATCCAACATTTTATTAATTTTGAATGTTTTAGTATTTTCAGAGCCTGGTTCATACTCGGGCACATTTATGGCATTCAGATGATGAGATAATTGAGTTCCTATTTATTGATGTTATTTCAGTGATACTTTGTTTTTAAAGCTCACATTTCACTAGTTCAATTAGAAACAGTATCATTTGACTTCGCAGGCTTTTGGCGGTGGCGGTGTGTTTTTAAACACTCGCCGCTAGATGTCTCACTTCCCCTGAACATCGTGAGCCGGGTGAGGGAGGTAGAGGAGGTCTTCTACGGGAGTCATGATTATGTTGTAGTCAGGGAGACCTGAAGCTGTCAGAGACCAGCAGGGACAGAGGACGCACCAGTCTCTTCCGTTCCGCCCGGCTCGCTCCGGTCCAGCTCCGATTGCACGTGACAGGTGATCAATCGGTCAGCCAGGCCTGTCTGTCGGATGTTCTTGGCCAGGCTGCTTCCATCACCGCGGCGAGGCAGGTAGGATAAATGGCGCTGGAGCCGGAGGGGAACGCGCTGCGGCTGCAGGACGTGCTGTCTAGACCCGGGAACCAAACATGCGCTGACTGCGGCAACCCAGGTGAGACCCGCTGCTCGTCTCCCCGGACCGGTGCCCCGGTGCCTCCGGTCCAGGCAGATGAGAGGAATAAAGTCAACATGTCTGTAGATCCGCGTCCATTTGTGTTAATGAGGGTTTGAACAGATCATTTCTGTTAGAATAAGGCGAGGCTGAACTCTGGATTAAAACTGCTCTATAAAACCATCATAGGTGTGTGTGTGTGTGTGTGTGTGCGTGTGTGTGTTGGAGGGGGGGGGGGGGGGCACTCAGCTACTCTTCCCTTTGTGTCTTTGTTTTGCTTTTCATCAAAGGTGATAAACCACAATCTGTTGCTGCATGGGTATTAAATGATCTGCAGATGACAGCAACTCACTTCTCCGAGTTGTTTTCTCCTCCACATCCATCTCTTTTACATTTCCTTCATCCCTCACTTTTGTACTTCTCCTTTGTCCTCACTGATATGGCAGTAAATCATTAAGTGGCCTCTTAAGCTCCAGGACGGGCTGAACGCCCAGAACTTGGAGCTGAGCCCGTCACCACTCCTGTTCTCTGGTTGGAGCTCCAGCGAGGACCGGCTGTAGCAGAGCAGCTCTCCAGAACCTGTGGTGCTAGTGAAATTGGAAGGCATAGAGGCAATCACTAGACTGATCTGTTTACGTGTGCTCTGAAGTGACTTTTGTTGTGAAAAAGCGTGTCTAGTATCAGCTTGGACCAACTTCTGCCTTCAGATTTGCCCTAGTCCTTCATGATGTAGAACCTGTCAAAACAGGTGGTGTAAACATTCCTCAGAGGTTCTGGTCCATACTGACGTGACATCATCAGCTACATCCAGGATGAGATTCCCCCAATCCACCACAAGGTTCTGGACTGGACTGAGATCTGGTGGCTGTGGAGCTGGTTGGAGTCCAGTTAACTCATGGTCATGTTCTAGAAACCAGTTAGAGACGATCTGAGCTCAGTGACATGCGTGGTGCATGATCCTGCTGGAGCAGAAGATGGTTCCATGTAGTCACAAAGGGATGGACATGGTCAGCAACACTGCTCAGAAGGCTGTGGGGTTTAAACAATGCAACCAGACAACGACCCTGCGAACGTCCTTTCTTCATTCTGATGGTGCATCTGAATTTCACCAGGTTGACATCTAGATGTCTGAGTCACTGCCGTGTGATTGGCTGATGTGATGTCTGCTGTAACCTGTTGAACAGGTGTACCTATAGCGGCTGGTGAGAATTTATAAACGGACGTTTTGGGTTTATTATGAGAGAAGTTGTGTGTGTGTGTGTGTGTGTGTGTGTGTGTGTGTGTGTGTGTGTGTGTGTGTGTGTGTGTGTGTGTGTGTGTGTGTGTGTGTGTGTGTGTGTGTGTGTGTGTGTGTGTGTGTGTGGTGACCTAGATCCACAAGAGCCAAGCAACACAACCACAAGGCTTTACTCACATAGGACTCAGCTATAGAACCTCAGACCCATATAAACAAATTTCAAGGAAATTTGATGTAATGGTTTCGATGAGGATAGAGCGAACCATTAAATAAACATTTCATCTGTGATTTCAACTTACAATAGCAGCACTTATTAGTGCAAACAAGATGTGATGTTTTATTTACTACCATCTGCAAAATACTCTGTCACCCAATACTTGTGCTCACCAGGGTGTGTAAATAGCTGAGGATATCATGTCCTTACACATTAGGGGCTTCGTCCAGTGATAGGCATATTTAAATTTTCTATGTGTTTTTTTTTAAGTGGTTTTGATCAGTTATTCTCTAGATTTCTGAAGAATTTTTATTGTTTTTTTTTAAGTTTTGCTCATATTTTTTCATTTTCGTTTTTCAGAGGCTTTATTTCTGTTGCATGACGCTGTAAAACGTTGACAGCAGTGTAAAGGTTTAGAATTAAGATGTTGTGTCTCAATCTCCTTTTCTTTTGTATGAAAACAAAATGTCCCATTCATAAGCACACCCATGTTGTGTTTTTAGACCCGGAGTGTGAACAGTTGACCCGTGTTGCTGAAGGTTCTGCCCACTCTCCTGCTCACAGTCATGATGTGTTTTAGGCTTCAGATGACTAATCGCAACTAAACTTTCAGAAACTATTCAGTCATACAAGAACTGTGTCATTCAACAGAAGTCAGCACTTATATCAGATGTACTTTTATTTTTTAGGAAAATGGTTCATTTGTTTATGTGGAAGGGCGTGGCTTAAAACATATTCTGCAGCCCGCCACAAGAGGGCTCAGTTTTTTGTCCTATTGTTCTGAGGAAGGTGCAAGAAGTGTTCCTCATCAGGTCCGGAGGGTTCTATTAAGACGGCACTTAAAGTACTTCATCTGGTGAAACGAAGTATACATGTCATTGCTTTTTCACCCACATTTGCGTGGTTTAATTTATAGTATTTCAGGAGGGGCTCCATTCGCGATATATAAAAAACATTCCAACTGAACGTACAAGTTGAAGCTTGGACAAACAACCACCCCTCTATAGAGCTCCGGACGTCATGTGACTCTCAGAGAGTAGACACCATGTTGGCAGGCAACAAATGTAAACAAAATGAACAGGATCGGCTTGGATTTTACTTTGTCGGAGTTTACTTCACACTTTAAAACCGAAGAAATCGTTTTATATAGTCAGAAATTAAATAGACTAAACATCTCCGACCCTTACCGTGCCCCTGGGATACTTTTTTAAAACGCCAGAAGCTGTCGGAGCGGACTTCTTACCGGACCTGGCCGGGGAACGCCTTGGGATTCCCCCGGAGGAGCTGGCCCAAGTGGCTAGGGAGAGGGAAGTCTGGGCCTCTCGACGCTACTGCCCCGCTACCCGACTCCAGATAAGTGGATGAAAATGGATGGATGGATGGATGGACAAATAACAGGTTTACACGTAAGTAGTTTAAATACAGTGCTGTGCTGTTTGAATGTATAAACTGAACACCAAGAGAAATCACTAGTCTGATTGTTTTCCGTGAATAAAATAAATATGTCAGGCAGGAGCGTCTCAGGATCTGTCTGAGATCTGTCTCGGTGAGACAGATCCAAAGTGCTTTTTATGTTGATCTGACAATTGATCAACCATTGCTTAAAAATTAAATACAGCTTAGCTGGTTAATTGCTGTGATCATAAAACACGTAAACGGCAGCACGCAGAACTCACGAGGCAACGTTTTACATGACGTTTACTTGTTGCTATGAGTAATAAGACAGAAAAAGCCACGCCAAAATAAGTTTAGGAAGCCCACTAAGAATCGTAATAAAAGCATTTAAAATAAATACCATACACAGTTGAGGAAACGTTGGTTTAAGTACCTGATATAAAGCGGTCGCTGCATAAGCGAAAAAGTCATCCGCGTCTGTTCTGCATCCTGGGGCACAACAGGAATCTACCATATTTCCCGTTTGATTGAGTTTTCTGACAATAACAAATAGTCCAGCTGCGGGCTTCTGCCTGCCAAGATGGCGCCGTTTCGATTTGAACTGTTGCATGCTGGGAGAAGTGACGTCAACTCCCGGAGCTCTATTGGCTGGTTCCTGTAAACATTTAAGCCCCATCCCAGAAAACAAATCCCAAACAAAAATTAAAAAGAATCTCAGTTATACTTTTTACGGGTATTAAATTCTCTCTTTTCATAGTTTTTACCTTGCTGCTGTTTGTTCAAATTTTAATTTCTCCAACGCATTTAGTTGTAATTGAGTTATTTGATACTTAATGTGTGTGAGGAAGAGTAGGTGGGTCTTTCAGTTCAACATCCAGAGTTGTCAAACTGTTGGGCCCAATCCAAATCCCAATCCCAATCCCAATACCCCTCCCACTGTCTTTATGGGTGACCCTGCGAGGAAAGTTGACCATTGATCAGGATTGATGGTTTATCCCTTAAGGTCCACGTGGCAGGGATGAGGTGGTGCTCACTCCTCACCCCTGCCTCATGGACCCAAGGGATAAACCATCAATCCTGCTCAATGGTCAACTTTCCTCACGGGGTCACACCCATTAGGACAGTGGGAGGGTTATTTGCCCTGTGCCATACGGTCTTCTGTGAAGTGCACTTGGAAGAGATGTGCAGTAAAGCTTTGAGTGTGTAGTACACAAGTCTGCAAATAATCACCAAACTGAGACAGGGAGCATTGCATCAGAAAAGGCACTTTTTTCCCACAGCAATGGATTGTGGGTAATACATTTGGTGAAGGGGTGAAGGATGCAAGGGTCAAGGGTGCCAAAGGGGCATGATCAACTTCCGCACTTGAGAATCGAGACACCCTACACACTCGTATCCCTAGCCGGAATCACACCATAGAGGGCTGCAAGTGGCCTTGTTGTAAAAGGACAACATGGCAGGATCTTGCCAGGACACTTGGTCTAATATACCATCTAAAGAAGGTGCAGCAATAACCACTTAACTGTCTGGTTCCAGGATTCCCAGACTCATATTTCTTGTCTCATAATGGTCTGGACATGAATAAGTAATGCCCGTTTGGCGACTCAGTTTGAAGATGGGGACAAGATCCCATCAGGTCACCTTCACAGAGATTTGAGAGTGGCTGAGTGCCAGGTTCACGAGGGTTGGCTGAATTTCTTTTTTTTTTTTCTTGTATTGAACTAAGAGGTCCTTCATTGAGAAACCATTTTTTACTTATTATTTTTCAGCCACTTTGAATTTAACATTCAGGCTGATAATGAGAATAATCTACACCTATCTCCTGCATCAGCTTCTGATATAAAATCGACTGTGAAACTCTAGGATTTGAAAATCCTGACGGCTCTACAGCACACTGTCACATTCATGGACTCACCCATCTCGACTCATGACGAGGAAGGCTGTTGTTGGTTCAGCATCTAGGAAAGAGAACATCTCGGCTAGTAGAAGCTAACCATTAGCATTAACAGCTCCACCACACAGCAGAACTTCTCCAGGCTTGTGTTAATTGTGGAAATAAAACATCAACGTTGCAGAGCAAACAAAGTCAGCAGTAGAGTCGCATTGCTGTTAGCCAATCAGAGGCAAGATGTCCAAATATCAGGAAATAAGACTCCAAATCCTTCCGTGTGAAGCTGCTTCCTCTGGCTAAATTCTCCATTCTGAAACTGGTGCATGGAGCTTTTTTCCCTCAGAGTGCGAGTCACAAGGCATTCATTCTTAATAGAAGCCGCTGCAGATGTATCAAACATATGAGTGAAGTTCCTCTGACGTCACTCAAAACTTTCAAAAACCCGTTAAAAACCGTAAAGTTTGTGACTGCACCAAAAACATTAAGATACTGTCTAATCGCTGACTTTTACTTGGACCTGAAATGAAACAGTTTGATGCTGGAAGAATTTTCCAAAAACCCCACAGTTTCATCACAGAGTTCCCGATTCCTCTTGTAAAACCAGTACAGAAGTGTTCACATTCTGACCCAACACTGGAGTTCTTTTATTGGGGGAAAACTGTTTTGTCTTAAAAACCTGACTGAAACTTGCTTTGAAAGTCTGGTCTAATAATTTCCCTGGATAGATGAAAGAAAACTATTTAGCATGTATTTACTTTTAGACCTGTGTCCTCTGTTGTGGACTGACAGATAAAGGGGATCAGATGTGTGGGATGTAGAGTGAGGATACATTATTAATAGAGGTCAATCTGTCAAATGAAATGTATCAAACTTAACAGAAAATCTGGGGCCATTTTCCCTTCGGTTCTGGTTGATTTATTGGGAGTTGTTTGAAATCTGATTGTATCATCATCCACAGAGGTTGATTGAGTATTTAGTTCTGGGGAATACCCAAACATCCAGGCCTCACATACACTGGAAGCAGTTGGAACAACAGTGTTTCTGTTCCACTGGAAAAGGACGACTGACCAAGAAGCCCTAACGGTCGTTCAGTGTGGCAGCATTTTGGCAGCTGGTTAATCTCACAGATTGCACAAAATAGACTGAATGATTAGGTGCTGCCTTTTAAACTCAACAGATGAAGCTGCTTCAGCTTGAGGCTTAAAGTGTATTTGAATCCGGAGCTCTAAAATGTACCTAATTTATCGTCAAAAGCTACAGTTTCAACCACAAACAGAAAACGTGGGTGCCATGGATTTCAAATATGATGTCTGTGAATTTTAAAGACACATGAATGAGACATGAATACCAAGAACGAGCTTATTTTTTAACAGGGGGGAACGCTGTTTTAGGTTTTGTGTGAAAAATAAGTCCAGGACTACAAATGCGCGTCACTAAAGTGACGTCATCGAACAGACACGGTCAAATCTGAGGGAAAATGGCTGTAAGTTCAGCAAACTTCCCACCGGAGGAAAGAACCATCAAAAAGCTGGTCATGTGGTAAGCAGTGGCTACTTTGGGGAGAGGAGATTATGTGGTGACGTCACATATGCAACGTGCCGATTTCTGGTGTGTAGTCTAATTACAAATTTTTACAAGCTGATAAATGTCAAAGTACGTGACTGGTGTGGTCGAAACTCCATCATTACTTTTCATTTCAATTGCAGTACAACATGTGTGATCCAGGGCGTAAGGTAAGGCGGATTAGAAAATAGCGTTTTTAGCCCCGTTGACTTGCATTCATTTTTTCGTTCTTCTGGGGACCCGTGAACAGACTGGAAAGGGAGGAGACTTAGGCTCCCTATTCCCACGCCGGGGTGAGACAAGATATCATAACAGCATCCCTCATCAGGCAAAATAAATAATGTTATTTTCACACACATTGGAACAGTATTATTGTAATAAATAATTACCTCGCAATTCACTATAGTGGACGGTAACGCACGTCCTCCATGATGAAATATAGGATTATTAATACTAAATAAGTAATTTAAACATTCATCATTTCAGTTTCCGTCTTCTTCATGAAATAAATGAACATTAATCTTACCTGGTAAAACGTGTTTGCTGCAGATCTGAAATTACTTTGAGGGTTGCTAGTCCGTTTGATTGATTGCCGCAGTTCATTCCTGTTTTTGGTATCTATCAAACTTATTTAAAAAAAAAAGTTGAGTTAACAACCTCACCTGTTAGTGCTACCAACTATTACCGTTTTACTGTGAAATCAACAGAATCAAAGCGATAAAAGGCTACAAACTGGCTTATTTTGAATAGCTTCAATAGAGTTTAAACGTAAAAGTTTTAACTCCATTTGCAAACTTGTAAATGGTCTTTCTATTGTCCACAATGGCTAAGGGGGTCGGTCCCATGAGCAGCATGGCTTCACGTTTAAAGGGTCAATTAGCAGCTCTTCTCTGCTTTTCCAAGCAGCTCTGTCTTACTGGCGTATTTTTTTCTTATAAAGATGTTTGTCACTCGGTTACTTTAAAGCTGTGTGATGTAATGATGAGCTTACATCAAGCTTCTCCCACAAATGTAGGTCACTCTGACTAGAACCCAACATGTGGAAGAAAACAGAAGCTTTCACGTGAGTTAGGGGAATTTCAGAAATGTTGCAACTAAAACATTTTCAGTTTGAAACCGTCTTGAGGTGGGTTCCTTATATAGGAAACATTATTTCTGATTGGCTTAATGAACTGTGAATTGGAATGTTTATTATGTGAAGTGCCTTGAGACGACTCTTGTCGTGATTTGGCGCTATATAAATAAACTTGAATTGAATTGAATTGAATCCATGTTTGGTTCCTTTGATAACGTAAATCTCTGTTCCACTTTTGAACCTGAATTCTGAATTCAGTCGAGGTTTCCCTTATGCCTTTAACCAATGATGAATACGCTTCTTATTTCTGGGACTGTTTGATCATTCTAAGCACCCTTACGCTATAAAGAAGGTTCACCCATTCACACGCACATTTCCACAGCTGGTCTTTGGTCCATCTGGTCTTTAACAGAATACAAAGTGCCTTTTCTATGTTTTAAACACACTCATACACTGATAGACCCACTGGAGAGTGGGAAGCCAGGCATCTAACTACCAACTTTACAACTTGCACCAGATTGTATAATTCTGTTGATCAAAAAGATAAATCAGTTGTAACCTGATGCTGCTGCTGTGACAGACCTGCCTCAGCCTTGTTTTGATGCCAGCATTCTTTTTAACTAGAAATAGTAACTTAATGTAAAAGTTGAAGCTGACAAGCACCAGAATTGGTCACGCTGTGTCTTAAATTGTGCTATAGAAATAAAGTTGGAATGGTATGGTATGGTAAAATGCCCCCTAGTGGCCGGCTGCAGTGTTCCATTAGTAACACCCGACGAGCGTTTCGCCTGACAGTGTTTTTTCTCAGACCAGGGCTATAGGGAGCCTAAGTCAGTTCTGCATCATGGGTCCCCGGAAGAACGAAAGAATGAATGCAAGTCAATGGGGCTAAAAACCTTATTTTCTAACTCCACATGTTTTGTGCTATGGGTTTCACATATGTCGTCGTCGTCTTCCTCCGCTTATCCGGGTCCGGGTCGCGGGGGCAGCATCCCAACTAGGGAGCTCCAGGCCGTCCTCTCCCCGGCCTTGTCCACCAGCTCCTCCGGCAGGACCCCAAGGCGTTCCCGGACCAGATTGGAGATGTAACCTCTCCAACGTGTCCTGGGTCGACCCGGGGGCCTTCTGCCGGCAGGACATGCCCGAAACACCTCCCCGGGGAGGCGTCCAGGAGGCATCCTGACCAGATGCCCAAACCACCTCAACTGGCTCCTTTCGATTCGGAGGAGCAGCGGTTCTACTCCGAGTCCCTCCCGAATGTCCGAGCTCCTCACCCTATCTCTAAGGCTGAGCCCGGCCACCCTACGGAGGAAACTCATTTCGGCTGCTTGTATCCGCGATCTCGTTCTTTCGGTCATTACCCAAAGCTCTGACCATAGGTGAGGATTGGGACGTAGATCGACCGGTAAATCGAGAGCCTGGCTTTCTGGCTCAGCTCCCTCTTCCCCACGACAGATCGGCTCAGCGTCCGCATCACTGCAGACGCCGAACCAATCCGCCTGTCGATCTCCCGATCCCTCCTACCCTCACTCGTGAACAAGACCCCGAGATACTTAAACTCCTCCACTTGAGGTAGGACCTCTCCCCCGACCCGGAGGTGGCAAGCCACCCTTTTCCGGTCGAGAACCATGGTCTCAGATTTGGAGGTGCTGATCCTCATCCCAGCTGCTTCACACTCGTCCACGAACCTACCCAGCAAGAGCTGAAGGTCAGAGCTGGATGAAGCTAGGAGGACCACATCATCCGCAAAAAGCAGAGACGAGATTCTCCTGCCACCAAACTCGACACACTCCACACCACGGCTGCGTCTAGAAATTCTGTCCATAAAAGTGATGAACAGAACCGGTGACAAAGGGCAGCCTTGGCGGAGTCCAACCCTCACTGGGAACAGGTCCGACTTACTAACGGCTATGCGGACCAAACTCACGCTCCTCTGGTAAAGGGACTGAATGGCCCTTAACAGAAAGCCACCCACCCCATACTCCTGGAGCGTCCCCCACAGGGTGCCCCTGGGGACACGGTCATAAGCCTTCTCCAAATCCACAAAGCACATGTGGATTGGTTGGGCAAACTCCCATGCCCCCTCCATCACCCTTGCAAGGGTATAGAGCTGGTCCACAGTTCCACGGCCAGGACGAAAACCACATTGCTCCTCCTCTATCTGAGATTCAACTATCGATCGGACCCTCCTCTCCAGTACCTTGGAGTAGACCTTTCCAGGGAGGCTGAGGAGTGTGATCCCCCTATAGTTGGAACACACCCTCAGGTCACCCTTCTTAAAGATGGGGACCACCACCCCGGTCTGCCACTCCCTAGGAACTGCCCCCAATGACCACGCAATGTTGTAGAGACGTGTCAACCATGACAGCCCTACAACATCCATAGCCTTGAGATACCCAGGACGAACCTCATCCGCCCCCGGGGCTCCGCCGCTGTGTAGTTGTTTGACTACCTCAGCAACTTCTGCCCCCGAGATCGGACAGTCCATCCCCAGGCCTCCCAGCTCTGGTTCCTCCTCGGAATGCGCATTGGTGGGATTGAGGAGCTCCTCAAAGTATTCCTTCCACCGTCCGACTATAGCCTCAGTTGACGTCAGCAGCTCCCCATCCCCACTGTAAACAGTGTGAGCGAGTTGCTGCCTTCCTCTCCTGAGGCGCCGGACAGTTTGCCAGAACCTCTTTGGAGCCGATCGATAGTCTTTCTCCATGGCCTCACCAAACTCCTCCCACGCCCGAGATTTTGCCTCGGCAACTGCCACTGCTGCACCCCGCTTGGCTATCCGGTACCTGTCTGCTGCCTCCGGAGACCCACTGACCAACCACGCCCTGTAGGCCTCCTTCTTCAGCTTGACGGCTCCCCGAACCTCTGGTGTCCACCAGCGGGTACGGGGGTTGCCACCACGACTGGCACCGGCCACCTTACGACCACAGCTAGCAACAGCCGCCTCGACAATCGCAGAGTGGAACAAGGCCCACTCGGACTCAATGTCCCCCACTGCTCTCGGGACGAGCTCTGCCGGAGGTGGGAGTTGAAGACCGTCTTGACACATATGGTGTCCATGAATTTTAAAGACACATTTTGATACCAAGAATGTGCCTATTTTCGAACGCAGGGAACGATATTTTAGGTCAGTGGTTCCTAACCTGGGGGTCCCGACCCCCACAAGGGGGCGCCAAAGCCTCTCAGTGGGTCGCCAGGACCTCTCCACTTTAAGGGGTTAAAACTTCATTTATTACTTGTTTATAGCCTACATTTTGCTCACATTTTTTTTCATGAGTGAAAAGTTTACTGATATTAAGACAGGAAATAATTAGTACAGAAAAAGTAACACACTTTTAAGAACATTTTGCTCAGCCCACTGTTTTATTTTCAAGTGTCAAAAGCTCATTAAAGATAGGACTGGTTGGTTAATCACAGCCTTTACAGTAAATAATCTAGTATAAACAGTTACACATTTAAGTACATTTTGCTCAGTGTATTTTTTATGTGTCAAACGTTTATTGAAAGGAATGATTGATTTATCAGTGTTTACAAGAAACAATGTGTTCAGAAAAGTAATACAAACTGTCAAGCACATTATGCTCTGGTTGGTTTTGTTAATGACTTTGTTCTGTACTGGAGCCTACTATTACTGTTATCTATTGAATCAAAGCATATTAAAATGTGCTTGAACAATTTTATAATTTCTTAACACTGTTTGTACTGGAAGAGAGAATAGGAGGGGGTCGTCAAAAATTTCACTGGTAAAAAACGGGGTCCCTTGGGAAAAAGGTTGGGAACCACTGTTTTAGGTTATTTGTGAAAATAAGTCCAGGACCACAAATGCACTTCATGAAAGACCAGACATGGAGAAAACTGAGGGAAAAGGAATGTATGTTCAGCAAACTTCCCACAGGAGGAAAGAACCACCATAAATCTGGTCATGTGGTGAGTAGCAGCTACGCTAGGGGAGAGGAGGTTATGTGATGACTCCATAAATATGACGTGCCGATTTCTGGTTTGTAGTCATGCTAATTACAAACTTTTACAAGCTGATAAATCTCAAAGTATGTGACTGGCGTGGCCGAAACACTCAACATTACTTTTCATTTAAATTGCAGTACAACATATATGTGATCCAGGGCGTAAGGCAAAGTGGATTAGAAAATAGCGTTTTTAGCCCCGTTGACTTGCATTCATTTTTTCGTTCTTTCGGGGACCCGCGATGCAGAAGTGGCTTAGGCTCCTTTTTCAATTCTGGTCCTGGAGTGCCGGCATCCTGCATGTTTTAGTGGTTTCTTTGCTCCACCACACTTGATTCAGTGATTGAATTACCCGTGCAGCAGCTCATCCGGCTCTGTAGAAGCCTGTTAATCACCTGCTGATTGAAGTTAGTGATGGGAACTCCGGCTCATTTAAAAGAACCAGTTCTTACGAGTCGGCTCACTAAAGCGAGCCATATCATTTGGCTCTCAAACGGCACCTTGCATTTGTTGTTTCTTAAATGAATTCATCACCAGAAATGATACAAAACTGTGCATAAAATGAATTACTAATCTACAATATACATTCTTTCAAATGCTCTTTTATTCAACATGTGTGCACAGCCGCACCAAGCACATTTTTCCTCTTTTTAGCTGCTCACGCTGGCTTCTCTATGAGGGCGCTGGCTCCTATCGGTGACGTCACTGAGCCGGCTCTGAGAGCCGTTTTGTTCATGACTGACACATCACTAATTCAAATTCATAGGGGGGTTAAGAAGGGAAACAACTAAAACATGCTGGATACTGGCTCCTGGGGAAGGGAGTTGCAACTTACTTTTACAACTTTCCACAGTCCTTCACAATTAGTTCTCAACATCTACACGGAGTGTTGCCTTTGAACAAATTTGAAGGTTTTAAAACAGCAATGTGGATTTCCCCTTTACACCCATATCCTCCGAAGTAGTCACACCACAACGCTTAAGCTTAGTTTACGCTTCTCCACCTGTGCTGCTATAGAGACATGCAACGCCATTATCCGCCGTTGCAAGGGCTCTCCAACAGGCACCCAAAGAGGGACTGAGTCAAGCTCACTTATCTAAACACCTGTCGAACAAGATTGGGAACGCACGCTTGTGATTGGTCAGGACGCTGCTTTTTTCTACAGCACTGCCATTGTGCCTCAAAAACACAAAGAGAGCCAAAGATATTTAGAGGAAGACATGGAGCAGCTTGAACAATACCTTGTGGAAATATTCTAAAAGATACAGACGTTTTATTCACCAGTGACCAGAGGTTTAAAGATATATATCAAGCCTTTTATTCGTGGACGGAAATGAGGGGAAACATGGGTTTAGAAGTGGCAAGTGCAAGAAGAGTTGGAGGAGAATGAAGGACAAATTTGTCCGTGTTAAAAAGTATCTGAAATACAAAAACACAATAAAAATACAATAGTAAATGCCCTGGATACATGGCAGGATATGACAGTTTTGAATTGTGTCCTCCTGTTGAACTTGGCCCGTCTCCTTGCTTACTCGTGGCGCTGATATATCACCCACCAAAGTTCAGTGCTGACTTTCTAAAGGACTTTGCTGATATCCTGTCTTAACGTCATGATGTATGATCACGTCTTAATTCTTGGTGATTTTCATATTCATGTATGCTGTCCAGATAAGCCGATGGCCAAATGGATGGAGTTCTTTTCATTTGTCACAGTGGGTCCCACTCATGAACACACAGACATAGGACTTGGTGCTCTCTCTTGGTCTCCATGTTGGTAATGTAGAGATTATGAGTCCTGTTTTTCTGATCACTCACCGATTTTGTGTAATTTCATTTTAGCATGCCAACCTGCTGTAAATATGAGGCTTTGTTGGGCTGTCAATATAGCTAAGGTTGCTGAGTTTGCTGATACTTTGAGGGCTTAAGCTCCATTCAGTGCCACTCAACGCTGAAGAGTTTACCCTTCAGTTTGACTTGACTTGCAAGCACATTCTGGATAAAACTGCTCCTGTGAAGCTGAGGAAACCTCGGCTATCTGAGGATAAGCTGACCTGTAAACTGGTTTGTAGGAGAGGGGAGAGGAAATGGATAAGAGATGGTCTCCAGATCTCTCGGGATATTTTTACAGACTCTTTATCAGCCTACTAGAATGCAGTCAAGACAGCAAGGATTAAGTACTTTCCTGACATTGTGGCATCAAACTGTCAAGATCCATGCACCCTTCTTATTGTGCTCAGTTCAGTGATGATTTTTTTCTGAATCTGGTCAGCTGTCCCCATTTGTTGGAAATTGTAAAACTTCCTTCACTACTTTGTGGAGAAAGTTTCTAATATTCAAGCTGCATTTTCAGCCTCACCACCTGTCGCTATGGACCTGTTGCCTCCCCGGGCAACGCTTGAGACATTTAAATCAGTTTCTGTGTCTGAGTTAAATAAATCGGTTAGGGTCAGTTGAAGCCATCTGGCTCATCTTGCGATATTCTCCCACCTCAAATCTATAAGGAGGCATTGTCAACACTGGCCCTTTATATTGAGTCAATTATAAATAGCAGCCTTCTTGCAGGTGTGGTCCCGAGCTCTCTAAAAAAAGCAGTTCATCCAACTCTTAAAAAACCTGGACTAGATTCATTAATGTTGGCCAATTATAAGTCAATTATACAGAAGGCTCTGTGTCTGCATTGTTGGACTGTTAAGGCATGGATGGCCTCTAACTTCCACTATTTAAATGAGTCAAAAACTTAGGTCATAGTACTCAGCCCTGGTGAAAGAGCTGGAGCAGGTGTTGAGATTGATCTTGCTTCCTTGGCACGGTATTAAGATAAGGTGGTCACTCATATCGATGCAGCCCTTAAATTTGACGAGCAAATAAACATGGTTGTTTGGGCATGGTTTTTTAAATTTTAGACAGCTTTCCAAGATAAAACCTCTCTTGTCAAAAGTCCATTTGGAAACAGTGGTATACGCTTTTATCATGTACCGTCTCGTCTCGAGGATCGTTCATGGATGAACTATCTAGGAGTCAGAGTACCCGGCCCGGAGGGTTATCGGGGTCCCACCCTGGAGCCAAGCCTGGGGTTGGAGCCCGTGAGCGAGCGCCTGGTGGCCGGGCTTTCGCCCATGGGGCCCGGCCGGGCCCAGCCCGAACCGGATACATGGGCTCATCCAACTGTGGACCCACCACCTGCAGGAGAAACATGAAGGGTCCGGTGCAATGTGGATCGGGTGGCAGACCAAGGCAGGAGCCTTGGTGGTCCGATCCCCAGATTAGAAAGCTGGTTTTTGGGACATGGAACGTCACCTCGCTGGCAGGGAAGGAGCAGGAGCTTGTGGCAGAGGTTGAGCGATACCGGCAAGATATAGTCAGACTCACCTCGATACATAGCATTGGCTCTGGAACCCAAGTCCTTGAGAGGAGGTGGACACTCTCCTTTGCTGGAGTTGCCCCGGGTGAGAGGCAGAGGGCTGGGGTTGGCTTTTTGTTAGCCCCAAGACGCTCTGCCTGTGTGTTGGGGTTTACCCCGGGGGACGAGAGGGTAGCTTCCCTGCGCCTTCGGATTGGGGAACGGGTCCTGACTGTTGTTTGTGCTTATGGGCCAAATATCAGTCCAGAGTACCCACCCTTTTTGGAGTCCCTGGGACGAGTGCTAGATAGAGCTCCATCAGGGGACTCCATTGTCCTGCTGGGGGAACTTCAATGCTCACGAGGGCAATGACAGCATGACCTGGATGGGTGTGATTGGGAGGAACGGCCCGCCTGATCTGAACTCGAGTGGTGTTTCGTTATTGGACTTCTGTGCAAGCCGCAGTTTGGCCATAACGAACACCATGTTCGAACATTAGGATGCCCATCGGTACACTTGGTACCAGGGCAGCCTAGGTCTCAGGTCGATGATAGACTTTGTAGTCGTATCATCTGACCTGCGGCCTTATGTTTTGGACACCCGAGTGAAGAGAGGAGCGGCGCTGTCAACTGATCACCACCTGGTGGTGAGTTGGATCAGATGGCAGGGGAAGATGCCGTGTAGACCTGGCAGACCCAAATGCATAGTGAGGGTCTGCTGGGAACGCCTAGCAGAAGAACCTGTCAAGACAGTCTTCAACTCCCACCTCCGGCAGAGCTTTGACCGTGTTCCGAGAGCAGTGGGGAACATTGACTCCGAGTGGGCCTTGTTCCACTCTGCGATTGTTGAGGCGGCTGTTGCTAGCTGTGGTCGCAAGGTGGCCGGTGCCAGTCGTGGTGGCAACCCCCGTACCTGCTGGTGGACACCAGAAGTTCGGGGAGCCGTCAGGCTGAAGATGGAGGCCTACAGGGTGTGGCTGGTCTGTGGGTCTCCGGAGGTAGCAGACAGGTACCGGATAGCCAAGCGGGGTGCAGCAGTGGCAGTTGCCAAGGAAAAATATTGGGCATTTGAGGAGTTTGGTGAGGCCATGGAGAAAGACTATCAATCGGCTCCAAAGAGGTTCTGGCAAACTGTCCGGCGCCTCAGGAGAGGGAGGATGCAACTCACTCACACTGTTTATAGTGGGGATGGGGAGCTGCTGACGTCAACTGGGGCTATAGTCGGACGGTGGAAGGAATACTTTGAGGAGCTCCTCAATCCCACCTACATGCTTTCCGAGGAGGAACCATAGCTGGGAGACCCGGGGATGGACTGTCCAATCTCGGGGGCAGAAGTTGCTGAGGTAGTCAAACAACTTCACAGCGGCGGAGCCCCGGGGGCGGATGAGATTCGTCCTGGGTATCTCAAGGCTATGGATGTTGTAGGGCTGCCGTGGCTGACACATTTCTGCAACATTGTGTGGTCATCGGGGGCAGTTCCTGTGGAGTGGCTGACCGGGGTGGTGGTCCCCATCTTTAAGAAGGGTGACCTGAGGGTGTGTTCCAACTATAGGGGATCACACTCCTCAGCCTCCATGGAAAGGTCTACTCCAAGGTACTGGAGAGGAGGGTCCGATCGATAGTTGAATCTCAGATTGAGGAGGAGCAATTTGGTTTTCGTCCTGGCCTTGGAACTGTGGACCAGCTCTATACCCTTGCAAGGGTGATGGAGGGGGCATGGGAGTTTGCCCAACCAATCCACGTGTGTGTTGTGGATTTGAAGAAGGCTTATGACCGTGTCCCCGGGGGCACCCTGTGGGGAACGCTCCAGGAGTATGGGGTGGGTGGCTTTCTGTTAAGAGCCATTCAGTCCCTTTACCAGAGGAGCGTGAGTTTGGTCCGCATAGCCGTTAGTAAGTCGGATCTGTTCCCGGTGAGGGTTGGACTACGCCAGCACTGCCCTTTGTCACCGGTTCTGTTCATTACCTTTATGGACAGAATTTCTAGGCGCAGCCGTGGTGTGGAGTGTGTCGAGTTTGGTGGCAGGAGAATCTCGTCTCTGCTTTTTGCCGATGCTGTGGTCCTCCTAGCTTCATCCAGCTCTGACCTTCAGCTCTTGCTGGGTAGGTTCGCAGCCAAGTGTGAAGCGGCTGGGATGAGAATCAGCACCTCCAAATCTGAGACCATGGTTCTCGACTGGAAAAGGGTGGCTTGCCATCTCCGGGTCGGGACAGAGGTCCTACCTCAAGTGGAGGAGTTTAAATATCTTGGGGTCTTGTTCACGAGTGAGGGTAGGAAGGATCGGGAGATCGACAGGCAGATCTGTCGTGGTGAAGAGGGAGCTGAGTCGGAAAGCCAGGCTCTCGATTTACCGGTCGATCTACGTCCCAATACTCACCTATGGTCATGAGCTTTGGGTAATGACCGAAAGAACGAGATTGCGGATACAAGCGGCCGAAATGAGTTTCCTCCGTAGGGTGGCCGGACTCAGCCTTAGAGATAGGGTGAGGAGCTATTTGATTGATTGATTGATTGATTGATTGATTATACACCAGAACAGCATTACGCCCTCTGATGTCCTGAAGGAGAATTGCTTTGCAACACTCTCCAGGCGACGGAGAAGTCCGAAAGCACAACATCTCCGTAAATGTGTGTGGGTCTCTCCCTCGTGGATCTGATGCAGAAGCATAAACTAGGCTTGATGCTACAGCAATCAAACACTCCATTCTTGTAGTAGTACGGCTGGACGATATAGATATAGAAAAGTAGTATATCGATAAAAACTATTTATATTGATCGATATCGATAATTATTGAAAAATAATTAAAAATTTAATTTTTTCAATTAAAATGTTAATTTTTTACATTAAATAAAAAAAATGTAAAACAATATATTTGGCCATTTTATTTCTGGTATTTATATATTTTCTCCGCATCTTCTTGCTGCAGCATCTTGCTGCCTCATGCTCTGTGTTGGTTTGAGAGGGGAGGGCCTGGTGACGTAGCGTACTCGAGTCTGTGGTTTTGATCGATTAGAAGTATGTATTGAGTCTAGTATGCTGCTACCTGATAGGTTATAAATGCAAAAAGGAATTTTTTTTATCAAAGTTTTATCAACCCATTTTTTTTCTTTCGCACCACATGTCTCGATAGATATATTGAAGTATTGAATTGTCGTCCAGCCCTAAGTAGTACTCTTCAGCTTTAACAGCCCTAAACCCAGTACTTTATGCAAATATGTAATGAAAATGTATCATGAATTTTTACACAACAGCATAATGAAATAACAAACTGAGTGACAGCAGCTAAATGTTGAGATTTTTGACTCTAGAGTTGTGCATTTAATCCTCTCAGCTATGTCAGTGTCAGCTCCAAGCGATCATTAAAATATATCATTGACAAAAAGTGGTTGTTAAAATACATGTTCTACTGTGCTTTTGTTAAAAACCTTCAGAAACCATGAAATTTTGAACCTTTGTCCGCCAACTGACTCAGGAAACGTGTTAAATAATCTGGATTTTAATATGGACCAAACTAATAAGGTAAATGGTGTATCAGTTTGAGGTTGGTTGTGTTCTTGTGCTATTTGGAGAATAACACCAAAGGAAGGAATGTATTTTTTGTTTGATGGGATCTTATAGATGCGGACGCTGGCAGAGCCAGAGGGTCGGGGCTTAATGCCAGCTTTGTGACTTTGGGTCATGATGGAAAAGTAGAGTTTAGACAGAAAATGTTGTGTGAAACCTGTAAAGTGAACCTCTTAAAGGAAATGCTGCTGGGACCAAACCCTGCTGCAGAATATCTCAGATGCATTAGTGATGACCTTTTCTGTTTCCAGTTAGAAGTTGGGGAGAACTTAATCAAGTTTGGATGAAAGATAAGTCCTTCCATTGTGGCTGCTGCATGACATCATTTAGCATCCCTTATTGTCTGTGAATCGACCTGTTCTCATGGCAGAACAACAAATCAGCTTCACTCTGCACCTCCATTACATAATCCATTAACCCAACAGACAGAAACGCTGGAATCGGTCAAAAAACACAAACTCTTTATGCTTACTCATTCCTACCCTTCCTTACCATTGCAGGCTTTCTCTGCTGATTTGCCGTGATGAGCTCACAGAGAGAGGCTGAGCTGGGAGCTTAGAATGCAGGGTTCCTCTGTGGCTCAGCAGCATTGTGGTTCTGCCCTCTACAAAGGACACACTGATAAGTTATTCCCACCAGAAAAGCCGCAGCAGTCCTCTGAGGAGTGAGGCAGGAGATATTTATTGAGCAGCGAAAACGGCGGGAGCTTTGATGAGATACGAGTCCTGTAGGCTATTAGCAGAACGCTCATGCCATCTCTTGCTGTTTTTAATGTTTACTCAGGAAAATTTGGGGTAAGAAAACTTTTCCATTGCTTGTGGGAAGGCAGCATAAAAAATGAATAAGTGAAAAGCAACTTCAGCCAATTAGGTAGAGGTGGGGTTTGCTGTAATGGGTTTTTGCTCTGAGCTATAAATGGAAGAGTGTAAAGAAAACTGGACTGCTGGGTTAGCATAGCACAAGCTATTCATTCAAGCATTGTTGACTCCTTTTACCTTTACTTTTGTATTTGTGGAGGAAAGCAACCAGTGGGTGTTCACTGACGCATTTTTATTAGACGAGCTTCAAGTTCGCTGCAACAGCTAATCAGCAATCATAAAGGACTCCAGTACAGTCAGTCTGACTGATAATCAACTAAAATGTAGTTGTAACTAGGGATGGGTACCTTTGAAATTTGAATCGATTCAGTACTAATTCCCTGTACCTAGAAATCGATACCGGTACTTAACGGTACCAATTTTAGATACTTTTGAGTGTTTAATATTTTAATTCTCTTTTATAATTAAATATATATTTTTCTCAATATATAACAATATTTGATACATATTACGATAAATAGCATTCAACTGTTTGTATTTTAACATTGTCCTTGTAGTTTTATAAGCTGATAATTAAACTGAAGCAAACATCTTTACTGTGAACTAAATTGACTGTGTATCTTCATTCCTTTTGCCGTCCTTTTTCATTTGATTTTTCCTACTGGGAAGTTAGAATTTAGCTGATAACAATGATAGCAATGGAGCTAACATATCAAGCTAACGTTATCTTAAACAGTTTATTTAGCTGCTGGAGCAGATTCAAACGATGATGCCTCACACTTAGATCGTTATCACTGGTTTCATCTTCACCCAATCACCCGTCGCATTTAGTAAAGTGAAGCCAAACTTTAGAGCATGTTCATGTTCTTCTAGTCAGAAATTCGAAGTTCCGAGGAGAAAGCGAACGCACCATTAGCGAAATGGAAGCTAACATATCAAGCTAACGTTATCTTAAACATTTTTTTTACCTACCGGAGTAGATTAAGATGAGGATGTCTCCCTTAGATCGTTGTCGCTGGTTTCATCATCACCCAGTTACCCATCACATTTAGTAAAGTGCGTACATTCTTTCTGCCATGCTGCTCTGTTTATAACTGGCTCGCAGCGAGCGACAACATAACGCTCTTGGGCATGCACAGCTGTCTTGGCAAGTTCTCGTCATGAAGGACGGGTACCAAAATGAGGCACCGTTTGAAATGATGTGAATCGGTACTTGGTCGGTACCTTAAAAAGTACTGAATTTAGTACCCATCCCTAGTTGTAACTGACCAGAACGAAAGAAAATATTTTCTATAGCGCCTCTCAAGGTAAGAATCATCAGGCACTTAACAAAAAATAATAATTAAAGTATAGAAAAGATTTCAAAAAATGAAAAATATGTTCTTGTTCACGAGTGAGGGTAGGAGGGATCGGGAGATCGACAGGCGGATTGGTTCGGCGTCTGCAGTGATGCGGACGCTGAGCCGATCTGTCGTGGTGAAGAGGGAGCTGAGCCAGAAAGCCAGGCTCTCGATTTACCGGTCGATCTACGTCCCAATCCTCACCTATGGTCATGAGCTTTGGGTAATGACCGAAAGAACGAGATCGCGGATACAAGCGGCCGAAATGAGTTTCCTCCGTAGGGTGGCCGGGCTCAGCCTTAGAGATAGGGTGAGGAGCTCGGACATTCGGGAGGGACTCGGAGTAGAACCGCTGCTCCTCCGGATCGAAAGGAGCCAGTTGAGGTGGTTTGGGCATCTGGTCAGGATGCCTCCTGGACGCCTCCCCGGGGAGGTGTTTCGGGCATGTCCTGCCGGCAGGAGGCCCCCGGGTCGACCCAGGACACGTTGGAGAGGTTACATCTCCAATCTGGTCCGGGAACGCCTTGGGGTCCTGCCGGAGGAGCTGGTGGAGAAGGCCGGGGAGAGGATGGCCTGGAGCTCCCTAATTGGGATGCTGCCCCCGCGACCCGGACCCGGATAAGCGGAGGAAGACGAAGACGAAGACGAAGACGAAGAAAAATATGTTTGTAATTTGAGAAAAAATGTGATTAAAAATGATGTAAGGAAAGGGAGAAAGAAACTGAAAAGGAAAGAGGGAGATCAGTAGCCTGGCAAGCTCCATTGACAGCGCTCGGTCGTAGAGCGGGTTCTATCATTGTCTTTCAAACGATTTCCACATGCTAGTGGACAATGAACAACGTGACGTACTCACCGCAACAGATGTCAGTAAATGAGGCAGTTCGCAATTGAAAAGGGCAAAAATACATCCTTTTTTTCTAAATAAATAACTTTAATACATTTTTCTGCTCCTGATTCTAATAAAGCCAAGCCCAAATAATCCAAAACAGATGTGAAAGCCGTTTCAAACTTCTTCTTCTTCAATGGGAAAATGGCAGGCTAGACGCCCACGTGGCGTATTGCTGCCGCAACCGCACTACTCACTGCCAATAGGTGTCACAGCCTGTCATAAACCCCCGTCTCTCGTTAAAAAGCACAGCAGCGCCCTCACCCTACGTCGATCCTCCACTCCCATCAAGGTACGCAGGGAAAAACCAGCAAGGCCTGTAGGCCCTAACCTCCTAAAATAGGTCCCCCGGTCACGGTCGTACCTCCCACAATGCAGCAGAACATGAGTCACCGTCTCCAGCTCCCCACGGTCACACCTCCCATCTCGGTCTTCCCCACAAGCCGCCACGAAGACTACAATGGCCCAACCTTAACCGAGTCAGGATCAGGACCACCGAGTCCCTCCTCCCAAAATCCAGGTCCAACCCACATCCACCCACCATCCGGTGCAACTCATAAAACCCCCTGCCCACCACCCCACCATTCCAGGAGGCCTGCCACAGCTTCAAGACCTCCCTGCCTATTGCAGAACAATACTCAGGGGATCCCATATCGACCTCCAACCCCAACCCTTCTTAAGCGCTGCCTTGGCCACTGAGTCCACCTGTTCGTTGCCCACCAGCCCTACATGTGCGGGGACCCAAACAAAACAAACCTCACTACCACAAGCCTGCGGCTCATGGAGCAATACCCTGGCTAAAGACACCAGATCCGGTCTAGAGCTGAATCCCGCCCCCGACTGTGAGAGCATATACATCTGTCTTGTTAGAATTTTGGTCCGACTGAAACAACTAAATGGTTAACACAAAAATTCTTCATATTTATGTGTCTAAAATTCTAAACATTTCCTCTGAGCATGTTAGTGAAATGCAAACAAACCCAGCTACAGACATGGTTCACATTTGAAGCTAAGAGGAAACAAATTCAGCATGTGTGAGTGTTGATGTTTTCACACCAAGGCCACGGGTCTTGACTCCTATTCAGAATGATCAAAGGAAGAACATTGATGAATGTCTTTCCTTAGATTGAAAGAGGCATCTTAAGTGGCAGCAGGGTGTAACTGCAGGGCAGTCTCCATTGCTCAGCCTCTCTTCTTTTCTGCAGGTTCTCAGTTGGGTCCTTTAGCTTCTCCATCTGTGCTTACTGATGCCTTAACGTCCCTGCCCTTTGTGTCACATGATTCCCTCGGTTGTTTCACGCTGTCACTGCGCGTGTGTTTGCTCACTTGGAAGGTGAAACATGGAGGAGCCTGAGAGACAGAGACTCAGATCGGTTCATGCAGATTGACGGGTTGTTATGAGCTTGTTTTTTTAGAAGTAGGTGAGCTATAAGACCACTTCTGGGGTTTACTGCTTATAGCACTGGTTTCAGATCCTGGCCCTAATGGCCCACCATCCGGTATGCTTACATGTTCCTTCAACACACCTGATTAGAATCAATGGGTGAGAAGCGCAACAAGAGGACCCGCTGAAAAGTTAATTTCACCCAGAATATATCAAATATAAATATTTTGAAATGGGCTACAATCCTTCTGGTCCCTCCTAAAGCTTGTTATCACATGGCTGATTCACAGAAATCTGATTAGGGTGCCTTCTGCTCTCTGGAGGTTCACATCTCACTGGGAGGGCACTCGGGATTTATAGTGATTAGATATTTCCTGTGGCCTGGGAATCCCCCAGAGGGACCTGGAGTGTCACTGGGAAGAGGGATGTCCTGGACTTGTTATTTGCATGCTTGTTGCCATCATGCTCTATCCACGACCCTGATGCTCTGCTACAGCTGTGATAGGTGATCATTTCCTTTATACGGATGTTTTGTGTTTGCTCAAAACAATCCACAACATCTCGATTTCTTTGGAACGTTTTGTTCCCATCATGCATTTGGAGACCTCACCAAGACCCTCAAAGTCTTGAACTGTTCTGCCTCTATCTGAGCAGTAGCCGTGGTTCTCCTGCTCCCAGCAGACTGAGATAGATCCAAACCTAAAGGGAGTGCTGAAGGAAGTTTATTGACTTTTGACATGTCTCAGACAAGTCTTCTTCAGCATCGCTCAAAGAGAGCTTCACTGTGTGTGTGTGTGTGTGTGCGTGTGTGTGTGTGTGTGTGTGTGTGTGTGTGCGCGTGTGTGTGTGTGTGCGTGTGTGTGTGTGTGTGTGTGTGTGTGTGTGTGTGTGTGTGTGTGTGTGTGTGTGTGTGTGTGTTTACTTTTACATTTAAGGATTTCGTGGAGGAATCATTGCATGTGTGTATTGTAGGTGTGTTATGATACGTCAGCTGACTTCTGATCAGATCTCAGATGGTCTGCTTCCTGTTACTGTTGCAGTAAATAGAATTTCTCCCCTAAATCACATTTTCTGTCCTCTTCCTCTCACTAGACTTCTCTTTAGTTGCCCGAAGCAGCACGGCTATCAGCGAGCGCTCCCACGTTTCATCGCAGTGCTACTCTCTTTAATGCCACACCTTTATGACTAGACTGTCTCACCCCTCCTTTATCTCCCCTCGATGTCTCTCCATCACCTCCTGGACGGCTTTCCAAAATTCATTTCTTCCCCATCATCCCTCTCTAAATGAGCTTTCTCTGGTTTCATGTTTGCTCTCACCGCTCTAATCCATTCCCTCGGCTCTTCCTCCTTCCCTTCCCCCTTTTCCTCTCCTGCAGAGCCAGATTGGGCGTCGCTGACTTTGGGTGTGTTTGTTTGCCAGGCCTGCTCCCTCCTTCACCGGAGCATCCCTCACATCAGCCGGGTCAAGTCCGTCCAGGACACGTGGGAAACCAGTGAGGTGGAGGTATGGTGGCACTACAGTAATGCGGATGCTTCGTGTTGGATCAGCTCCTGCTTCTTATTATGAAAAAGACAGACAGTGTTGCTTTTTGGACAAACGTACCTGTTCTTGCACATTTTGTCGTATAGAGTTCCACGCTCATTATGGCACCTGAAGAGATGGAGAAGTCGAGCTGATGCTTTGCTAAATTATGTTACACCAAACAGATCCCGTGTTAAATCAGGATCCGAGCTCATTTAGACCCAGCTTGTTCGGTTTCTACTGATCGCTCTGGCTTCGGCACCAAAAGCTGGTGCCAACTCTTTGTTCAGCCAAAGAACAGGAGCGGGAGACATGCTTGTAGAGATCAGCATGTTTTATGTTTAAAATCTCAGATTTTCTCTTTTGCGATGCATGATTAAGCTTTAATGTGAATAAGTAGTAAAAGAAGGATTTGAATATCATGAGTTCACTATCTCATCTTCCTGAAGTTTAGATGATTTAACCCTCCCACTGTCCTAATGGGTGTGACCCCGTGAGGAAAGTTGACCATTGAGCAGGATTGATGGCTTATCCCTTGAGGTCCATGTTGCAGGGATGAGGTGGTGCTCACTCCTCACCCCTGCCACATGGACCCAAGGGATAAACCATGAATCCTGCTCAATGGTCAACTTTCCTCACGGGGTCACACCCATTAGGACAGTGGGAGGGTTAATTGTCCATTAACGTAGTTAATAGGTCAGAAAAATGCCTAGAGCTGTTTCAAACTGACTTTATAAACAGTTTACAGTTTATAATGACCAGTGGGTGTTGATACATGAGATCCTTGAATGAATGAATGAATGAACGAACGAATGACTTGTATTCGTATAGCGCCTTCTATAGGGTTCTACACCCCCCAGGCGCTTTACAACACCGTCAGTCATCCACTCATTCACACACACACTGGTGGTGATGCGCTACAGTGTAGCCACAGCTGTCCTGGGGCGCAGTGACAGAGGCAAGGCTGCTGAAATCTGGTGCCACCAGTTCCTCCGACCACCACCAGCAGGCAAGGAGGGACACAACATTCTCAGGCGGCAGCCGGGATATAACCTGCAACCTTCCGTTTACTGGACAACCTGAGCTATTGCTGTCCATGTGGCTCTCATTTACAGTAGCTCATTTACAAAATTCAATCTGAGATTATCACAGCATTTAAAACTGTTGTTTAGAACACAGTTTGCAAAGTTAACGGATGGAATGTAGATAAAGTGTCTCCCCACATAGTGATCATCCACAGAAACTCAGAATACCACACAGGAAGGATGAAATATTTACTGGATGTATGTCGTCAATGTCAGTGTATTTATTTATTTATAAAGCACTTTAAAAATAACAAAGCAGCACCAAAAGGCTTTGCAGTGAAAGTCAAGATAGCAATAATTAAAACACGAAGACAAACAGCAATAGAACAAGGGCTGAAATTTAAAGATGGGTGATAATTCAGTAGGTAATAACGGGAACTGAATGGTTAACACAAGAGTAAAGTATCAAAGTGCCGGACTAAGTTAGTACTTTGATGATGGCCATAGCTCGACTTTGGTGTGCACCGGCTGCTAAAAGAAAACGTATTCCCGTGTTTGCAGCATATCAGAAATTTTGACTGTTTTCTATTGGGGATTTTATCTATCTGACTTGTTCAGTGGAAGATGCAGTTGCTAGGCAACCAATACAGAGTCCAGGAAGTTAGTGGTATCAATCTTTCAGTGAGGAAGCAAATATGCTTATTTCCCAAAGTGCTGAGCCATTTCTTCAGAATCTCAGTTTGATGAAATCCTCAGTGGTTTGCATCCTCTCTGCTTACGTTTCTGTGTGTGTGAGCTAAAACTGCACACAGCACCATGTTGGATACATACAGAGAAAAAAACATGAAATAATGTCTACGGAAACTACATGAGACTAAAATGTCACTATTGTTTCCATAGAAACAAGCTAGCCGGGGAACAAAAAGCACATATTTGCGAGATGATTACAGAGCACAATGCAGCACTTCACAGCGTACTCACACTGAGCTTTATTTTTGTCTACATTAAAGAGATTATTGAAATTATCTGTTAATGGAAAGGTTCTGAATGGGGATGTTTGGATCTGGATTGGAGTTTAACATGAAATAAAGTTTAACGAATAGGAGTAACTTGATCAGATTGCCACACTTCCTTCAGTCCGTGTGTTTTTGATTGCCTTTCAAAAATGGGTGAGCAATATTCCAACGTAACATTATGAGTGGTTTGAGTGTGGCGATGATCTGCCATTAGGTTTCATGAAATGAAAATTAAAATAAATTAAAATAAATCAATTGATTACAGTTTGAATTCAATTCACATTTAAAGTATTATAAATTAAATGAAATATACTGTGCATGTGGTAAAAACAGCTGTAGTTCTTTTGGCTGATAAGCAAAAACCAAGCCTGGACTGAAAAGGACACAGCGAGGTTCAAAACGCACTCAGCAGTGTCTCCGACTAGAATACCACCCATGGGAATCACACGGAGCATGTGCAACAAGATCTAGAGACAAACAGGGGCACAGACACACTGAAAAGGGGCTTTTGTGAGATTGTGGAAAGTGCATGTTGTGATTCTGCAACATGGTAATTTCATGTTCTTACAACATGCATTTAACATGTTATAACAACATGAAATGGCTGTACCCAGATATTGCGTAAACATGGTGCGGCGGGCGTACATGCATCATTTACCCAAACAAAGCTATTCAGTCAAACATGGCAGACAAAGAGATATAATTCCTCCCACTGGTCGGACTTTTGTTAAGCATATTTCTGCGCACACGAAGACGCATCAGAGACCTGGATGATGAAACTCAATGGTTAAAGGAATCACGGAAGCGGTGTGAAACGCTCCGTCGGTCTTACGGACAAAGTCCCGAACGTTTCCGTTTTTCATGGCCTGTCTGAAGGGGGCTTAATGAACTTTTATTACGGCCATTAAAGAAATGTTACACGATCTCAATGAGATTAGACAACAAGAGTTCACATTTTAAAAAGACAGTGTTCACAGATTTATGAGGCAGATTATCTGCTTAGTGGTGGTTCAAACACAAATTGGTTGTATTCTACTAGAATCGATATGCACTGATATGAAATGTTTAGGCCTATTCACGGTAAGAAATACTTCAAAAATTCAGACATCAGTTTAAATCCTGTGTAGACACCCTCTAGATATACTTAATCTAGTTGGACGGAGAGGCTATAAAAAGCGCAGAAGAGCTGCAATGGGAACCCAAGGGTCTTATAAAAGGTCAGTGAGAGTGCATAAGGGGTTTTCAGGAGAGTTGATGCTTGGAAAATGAACTGAATATATTGCTGGAAACTGCTTCACAGAGTGTAGATGTCATAAATGAAAATAATGAAGGCCACTGTGTTTTGTCCTCATTCTGCCAGCTTTGCTTGGACTGAAGTTTAAACGCACCACCACAAGAGAATTTACCCTTCACATTTTGTGGAAGTTTCCATAAATATTTCTATTATTTTAGCGCTGACTTAAAAATTTAACATCAAAGCATCACCTGTTCTAATATTATCTATCACGCTGATAAACATTTCCCATCATTGGCAGATAAGTCACTCGTAATTTGAGGTCTGTTTGTGTAAAATTAATGCTGTGGGGAGATTTCCTGCTGCTTTGACCTTCACAGTAGAACGGTACAGCACTGCATCCCTCTCCAAGCCCTTCAGAGGGTGAGGGGAGGCATGCTGTGGGATTCATCCGGCTGGTTTGGGCTCAGGAATTATCCTTGGGTAAAGCACACAGTGGAGGAAATGAGGGCGGAACACAGACATGTTCCACTGCAGTGCAGGCTTTTTTCCCCCTGAGTGAACATGCTTAGTTGAGATTTTTATGCTCTAAACCTGTTTTTTTATTCTCTGATGAATGCTTTTGTAGTTGTGCTGCATTATTGTTGAGATTTTGTCACCTTGAAAAACATCACACCTCTGCAAAATATGCATAGACTACATAGACGGTTTCAGATTAATTTAGGGACAGTCTGAAATAATGCCTTGTGAATAGTTGTCAGTGGGAAAAAAAGCTCTGGCGCTCCTGTTTCAGGAAGTAGATGTTAGCCAGATGTGTGGGGGTGCTAAAAATGGCAAGATTTGGAGTCTTATTCATTAGAACTCAGGATATGCGAACATCTTGCCTTTGATTGGCTAACAGCAACACAACTCTTCCGCTGCCTCTGTTTATTCTTTTTTTCTTGGAGAAAAGATGCAACGCTGATGTTTTATCTCCACAAATAACACAAACCCGACTTATTCTGCCATGTGGTGGATCTGCTAATGCTAACAGTTAGCTTCTACTTGCTGGGACATGCTCTGCACTACCCCACCCCCCCACCCCCATGGTGAATCCATGAATTTTACAGTGTGAAGTAAAGCTGACTGGCTTTCTCTGACCCCTTCTATTTTCTTTCAGCTGCTAATGCAAGAAACAGGGGTAGAAGACTATTTTCATGTTCAGCCTGCATGTAAAATTCAGGGTTACTGAATAAAATAAAAAGTATTATGTGTCTCTCAGTGAATCTTTAATGACTTCAGTTTTGTTAGAATTAGATTTTTCTTTGTTCTTGCTTTTATTGTGAAATGTCGCTATAAAGAGGTAGCAGTCTGTTTTGACAGCAGTTGTTAGTTTGACAGCTTCTACAGAAGTGTAAATATGTTAACATTAGGTGTTTGTTTGGTCTTTCTTACAGTTAATGGCTGCAGTAGGAAACAATGCAGCCAAGGCCAAATATGAGCAGAAGGTCCCTGCATTCTACTACAGACCAACCCACTCCGACTGCAAGTAACTGTGCCTCCTTTTGATTTTATTTAAGAATAAAACTATGTAGTATATTATTTATTCTCTGTTGTTAAACACTAAAGTGCTGATGTTCATGTTTCCGTTTCTGTTTTTGAGAACGACATAACATTATTTGAATTTAAACTAGTCCTGAAACCAGTAACCAGGGGGTGACGTGATTGCTTTAGCTTCAAATTCTGAGTTTTATACCCAGATCTATTTTATATACACCTTGTTAGTAACAGGTCAGACTAACCCTAACCCTCAGAACCACCTTAATGCTTTGTGTCATGCATCTAACAAGGTGTTGTAAACCTTCCTTAGAGGTTCTGGTGTATACTGACATGACAGCATCACACACTTACATCCATGATGGGAATCTGCTGTAGGTCCTGTACTGGACTGAAATCTGGAGACTGTGGTGACTGCTGAAGTCCAGGAAAATCATAGTCATGTTCAATTTGTTGTTTTGTGAACTCAGCTGACTTTCACCAAAATGCAGCAGATGTTTTACACACTTTTTATCCACCTAACTTGTCTCCACGTTTTGGTCCTCCACCACCTCCCTCACCCATGGTATCCCACAAGGTTCTGTGCTGGGATCTCTACTCTTCCTCATTTATCTGCTCCCGCTCCAGCACAAGCTGAGCTCTTTTAACCCTCTCAGGCTCAGAATACGTTTTGATAACAGGACAAACAACTAAGACCTTCAGGGGAACTTCTGAGTTAAAAAATACTCATGAAATATGTATGTGGAGTAACCGGGTAGGTAGATTTTAACTGTTGCAAATCTGCAACGCCTGCCTCCAGAGGGTTAAAAGAATCTCCTACCATCTTTATGCAGATGACATCCAACTGTACATCTCCTTTAAGCCCCATGAGATGTCTAAGCTGCAGCTGTTACACACCTGCTTAGACTCTATCAAAACCTGGATGGTGGGAGCTTTCTACAGCTGAATGAAGATAAGACTGAGATCCTCATCTGTGCCCCAGACAAGCTGGTTCCCAAAGTCAGAGACTCTCTTGGTCAGCTTGCTTCTCACACAAAACCTTCTGTCAGGAATCTTGGTGTGACCTTTGACCCAGCTCTCACCCTGGATTCTCATGTCAGTTCTCTTGGTCGCTCTTCCTTCTTCCATCTCAGGAACGTTGCTAAGCTGAGTCCCATTTTGTCCCGCTCTGAACTTGAGACAGTTCTCCACACCTTCATCTCCTCACGCTTAGACTACTGTAACTCTCTTTTCACGGTTCTGAGCAGAACCTCCCTCAACCATCTACAGGTGGTTCAGAATGCCTGTGCTCGGCTTCTGACCAAGTCCTCCAAATACACCCACATCACCCCGCTTCTCCTCCAGCTTCATTGGCTGCCAGTTAACTCCAGGGTGTTACGATCTGCCCCTGCCCTCCTGACTGTCTCTCTCCTGCCCTGATCAGTCCGTATTGTTCTCACCTGTCCCTCGTTAACCTGTCCATGTTTTCCTAATTAGCCTTGTGTATTTATACCAGCTGTTTTGCTCCTGTCCTTTGTCGGATCATTGTATGTGCATGTCTCGTTTTGTCCTGTCACTCCCGTTGCTATTAAATCCATTTTTATTTCATCCGTGCCTGCTCTTCTGCCTCCTGGAACCCTCCACCACACTTGGTCCACCATCTCCACCCTCACAACATGACAGAATGATCCGACCAAACCTGGACCTGTGGTGAGCTAACACCTGTTTTTCTGGAGGATTATTTTTTCTTTTTTTTTCCCCTTTTCAGCGGAGGGAGATTCCGGCCTGGAGTTGTGTTTCTCGGCGCATCCTACCTGTTCTCGGGGTGGTCGAGCCCTCTGGGTGATCCTGGCGCATCCTATCAGTTTCCGGGGTGGTCAAGGTCTTTTCTCCTCTCCTGCTGTTCTGCCCCGTCCTGTTTTTTACGGAAGCTGCTGTTTCCTGGAGTTTTGATGGAGGTAAAAACCCCTACGCACACCATCATTCTCCGGGGTGGTAGGGCTGGTCTTCCTGCTCCGTGGTCTGCTTCCCTTCACCCGAGCCTGCCTGTGGATCCTGTCGAGTCATGGTGTGCACCTGCTCAGAACTGTGGTCGAGTACCTGCTACTACTCCTGGTTCCCTCGTGTCGCTCCTGCTGTTTCGTCCCACTTCCTGGTCCACGCCTGCAGGGTCTATGCCTGCAGGTCCTTCATGCTGCAGTTCCTGCTGGGTCCTATGCCTGCTGCTGCAGTTCCTGCTGGGTCCCACGCCTGCTGCTGCAGTTTGTTTCGTGTTCCAGTCAAGTCTTCGTGGTCAAGTCTTCGTGGTCAAGTCTTCGTGTTCCTGGTCAAGTCTTCGTCGTCAAGTCTTTGTGTTCGAGTCAAGTCTCCATGGTCAAGTCAAGTCTTCGTGGTCAAGTCAAGTCTTCGTGGTCAAGTCTTCGTGTTCCTGGTCAAGTCTTCGTGTTCGAGTCAAGTCTTTGAGTCCCTGTTCGAGTCAAGTCTTCGAGTCCCTGTTCGAGTCAAGTCTTCGAGTCCCTGTTCAAGACAAGTGTTCCCATCCCTGTTCGAGTCAAGTGTTCCCAGTCCTGTCCCGAGTCAAGTCAAGTGTTCCCAGTCTCCTGTGTTGTGTGGCCTTGTGGGCGTCTGGTATCCGCCCCTTAAGGGGGGGGGGGGGTACTGTCACGATCTGTCCCTGCCCTCCTGACTGTCTCTCTCCTGCCCTGATTAGTCCGTATTGTTCTCACCTGACCCTCGTTAACCTGCCCATGTTTTCCTAATTAGCCTTGTGTATTTATACCACCTGTTTTGCTCCTGTCCTTTGTCGGATCATTGTATGTGCATGTCTCGTTTTGTCCTGTCACTCCCGTTGCTATTAAATCCATTTTTATTTCATCCGTGCCTGCTCTTCTGCCTCCTGGAACCCTCCACCACACTTGGTCCACTATCTCCACCCTCACAACATGACAGAATGATCCGACCAAACCTGGACCTGTGGTGAGCTAACACCTGTTTTTCTGGAGGATTATTTTTTCTTTTTTTTTCCCCTTTTCAGCGGAGGGAGATTCCGGCCTGGAGTTGTGTTTCTCGGCGCATCCTACCTGTTCTCGGGGTGGTCGAGCCCTCTGGGTGATCCTGGCGCATCCTATCAGTTTCCGGGGTGGTCAAGGTCTTTTCTCCTCTCCTGCTGTTCTGCCCCGTCCTGTTTTTTACGGAAACTGCTGTTTCCTGGAGTTTTGATGGAGGTAAAAACCCCTACGCACACCATCATTCTCCGGGGTGGTAGGGCTGGTCTTCCTGCTCCGTGGTCTGCTTCCCTTCACCCGAGCCTGCCTGTGTATCCTGTCGAGTCATGGTGTGCACCTGCTCAGAACTGTGGTCGAGTACCTGCTACTACTCCTGGTTCCCTCGTGTCGCTCCTGCTGTTTCGTCCCACTTCCTGGTCCACGCCTGCAGGATCTATGCCTGCAGGTCCTTCATGCTGCAGTTCCTGCTGGGTCCCACGCCTGCTGCTGCAGTTTGTTTCGTGTTCCAGTCAAGTCTTCGTGGTCAAGTCTTCGTGTTCCTGGTCAAGTCTTCGTCGTCAAGTCTTTGTGTTCGAGTCAAGTCTTCATGGTCAAGTCTTCGTGGTCAAGTCAAGTCTTCGTGGTCAAGTCTTCGTGTTCCTGGTCAAGTCTTCGTGGTCAAGTCTTCGTGTTCGAGTCAAGTCTTTGAGTCCCTGTTCGAGTCAAGTCTTCGAGTCCCTGTTCGAGTCAAGTCTTCGAGTCCCTGTTCAAGTCAAGTGTTCCCATCCCTGTTCGAGTCAAGTGTTCCGAGTCCTGTCCCGAGTCAAGTCAAGTTTTCCCAGTCTCCTGTGTTGTGTGGCCTTGTGGGCGTCTGGTATCCGCCCCTTAAAGGGGGAGGGGGGGGGGGGGTACTGTCACGATCTGCCCCTGCCCTCCTGACTGTCTCTCTCCTGCCCTGATTAGTCCGTATTGTTCTCACCTGACCCTCGTTAACCTGCCCATGTTTTCCTAATTAGCCTTGTGTATTTATACCACCTGTTTTGCTCCTGTCCTTTGTCGGACCATTGTATGTGCATGTCTCGTTTTGTCCTGTCACTCCCGTTGCTATTAAATCCATTTTTATTTCATCCGTGCCTGCTCTTCTGCCTCCTGGAACCCTCCACCACACTTGGTCCACCCTCACAACATGACACAGGGTTCATTTCAAGATCCTGGTTCTGGTCTATAGGGCCTTACATGGACAAGCACCATCTTATGTTGGTGATCTTCTTAGTCCCTACAACCCCAGCAGGTCCCTGAGGTCCAGTGATCAAAGCCTACTGGTTGTGCAGCACCAGGCTAAAGACCAAAGGTGACAGATCATCTGCTGCTGTGGCCCCCAGACTCTGGAACTCTCTCCCCCTGAGCCTGAGATCAGTGGACTCAGTGAACTCCTTTAAAAAGCAGCTTAAGACTCACCTGTTCAGGCTTTGGTGCGACCTTCTGTTGATTCTTCATCACTACCTTCTCTGCACGCTGGCGTTTCTGTCATTTCTGTATATTTTGTTTCCTTTTTTTTCAGTTGGAATTTTTTTTATCTTTTTTTTGTTGTTGTTTTTATTTAGCAATTTGTGTGGATGATGAAGGTCTCTATAAGGTCCTTACCACTCTGACTTGTAGTCACACATGCAAATAGAAACCACAGACAGGAAGAGGCTTAAAAGAGGAAACTAATACTGAGCAGTAGATCACACGTGTTGTTCATACTACTTCTACTTGATTCCTCTTCCTCTTGATGGGTTTAAAAGGTTTAAAATAACCAATCTAGACCAGACCATTTCCTGTTTAATTTTCTTTGCAAATTTCTAACCACGTATGATCTGGCAAGAAGGACAGCTGTATTACAAAAACTGGCCTGAAATACACTTTAATTTGCCTTCAGCGTTATTTAGTATGTAGATGAGGTGAGATTCTGATCTTTGAGAATGAGAAGGAGAGGTTTGTGTTTGGTCCAGTGGTAGACCTGCTGAGGCTACAATAGAGCGTGGCTTGACCGACCTGCAGAGCAAAATCTTTTAGCTATTGCTACCATGTGTCTAGATTTCCAGGCTATGAGGACAAACCTTCAGACATCAGTGTTAGCTTCCACAGTTTTCGACATCCAGGGATGTACAAGAATGTTAAAGTTTGATCAGTTTACTCTTTTCTCATCCGCATACAGAATAAAATCAGAATCAACAAACACACAAAACACTTTATATTTCATGTAAAAACTTGCTGAATCTGTGACAAAAGCTAACAGCTCATGTGTAGATCTATGTGATGTGTGTGCAGTTCACATTAAGCTAGCTGTGGTTCTTTTATTTTTTTGTCTCCAGGCTGCTGAGGGAGCAGTGGATCCGAGCCAAGTATGAACGAAACGAGTTTGAGTTCACCGAGAAGCAAGAGCCTTACTCTGCAGGTTGGTGGGATCACTGGTCTAAGAGCGCTCATCAGTTATGGTGTTCGTCCATGCAGCAAAGCTGGTTGTGACAATGTCTTCAGATGTCTTAGTTTCTTGTAGCGAGAGACGTCTTCATCTGGCTGGAAAGGTAAAGGAAGAACATTGCTTGTTGTTCCTGTTGAATGTGCTTATTTCCCATCTAAAAGGGAATTTGCTTGTTTGTTGTGTGAAGTGTTTGTTGTTAAGCTTTTAGTGAATCAAACCTTGAGAACTCCTTCAACAAACGCCACACAGTAGATACCACTTCCACAAACTCAATTACCCGGAAACATCCACCGACGTATTCGAACATTCGTTTTCATCCTTCTCCTAAGTGGTGGTGTGTACGTGTGCTGTTAAGAGCTTATTCAGACAATGACATCGTAATTGTCCCTGATGCTGGAGGATGGAAGGGGAGTCCATTTGATCTGTGTGTGTGTGTGTGTGTGTGTGTGTGTGTGTGTGTGTGTGTGTGTGTGTGTGTGTGTGTGTGTGAGTGTGTGCGTGCGTGTGTGTGTGTGTGTGTGTGTGTGTGTGTGTGTGTGTGTGTGTGTGTGTGTGTGTATGCGTGCTTTCGTGCGTGTGTGTGTGTGTGTGTGTGTGTGTGTGTGTGCACATGCTCCTCATTTTTGTTACCTCTTTTGGCTTTTTTGTGTTATATTCAGGGGGTTGCACCCTTTAGTTGTACACAGGTGCATGTGTGTGTGTGAACGGTATTCTTCTATGTGTGTCCATGCTTAAGTTACTCTGCTGGCTTCAATGACCTCACCCTTTTATTGATACAGTCAAGAACACACACACACACACAAGTGTAAGGGAATGAGTCATTTAATGCATATCTGCTCGCCTCATCCCTCAGCCGTGTGTGTGTGTGTGTGTGTGTGTGTGTGTGTGTGTGTGTGTGTGTGTGTGTGTGTGTGCGTGCGTGCATGTGTTTGTGTGTGTGTGTGTGCGTGTGTGCGTGTTTTCGTGTGTGTGTGTGTGCACTGTAACCTGGCCCTTCCAGTAGCCAACATTGATGGCATGTAAGGAAAGGAAGGAGGAAGAATGTCGATGGAGGGGGGGGGGGGGGGGGGTATTGATTGATGAGGTAATGCCTGTAGGTGGCTGTTTCGTGGCAGAAAGTCTGTGATGTGGAGAGCCTGAGAATACGAGCAGTGTTTAATGACAGGATAGTTTTCTCTGTGGTACAGATTTTAAACAGTTCGTTTATGTAAAGCTCTCCATCAGCCCATGGGACTTACTGCGTGATAAACTCAGCTTACAGAATACCTACGTTGGGATGTACAACTAATAACAATGAAAACTTTAAACATCAGGTAGAGGTTTAAAGTTGAATTAAAGTATGTGCCCCCTAGATGGAGGCTATAGAAAATGTGTTAAGCCCCTCCCCCTTCTTTAAAGGTCAAGTCACCCCCTACAAAAGTCTTACTCCACTCCCACTTCCTGTTTAAAAAAATGCAACAAATGCTGTTCCCTAGCAGACCGAGAGGGTGAAGCCGCTCAAAAATACACACACACACAGAGGCTCACAGCACCAATGTGACATCATATGGTACCAGCTAATGTCAAAGGGTAGCTCTTAGTCAATAGCGATGGTAGATTTAAATTCAAATGTAGTGCAGAGTTTTTACCTGGAGAGGATGCAACGCTGACAGTTTTAGGCAGAATATTTAAATTTTAGCTAAGATGCACTAAAGTGCCAAATTATTGAATTATTGACCACACATACAGCACCATTAGACTCTCATTTATGTAGTTTAACAGCAAAAACAGTTGATTTGGGGGTGACTTGCTCTTTAAAGGGCCGGGGCTTTTTCTGACAACATGAATCCGACATTTTGTCAAGCTGTTATTTTACCTTTCAATATTCAAATTTCATATAAGCATAATGAGTTGTTGCAGGTGGGCAGGGCCTGCTTCTCTCAATCCAAAACTACAACCTGTGAAAACGATGGTAGGGATTCTATTTGGAACGGAAAAAGCGAGTGAGCTGAAACCTTGAGTGATTGGTGGAAGAAGTATATGTGTCAAGTGTTTTAATGTGTGTGTTGGATGTTGCAGACTTGTCGAAGAACCCTCCACTTTCAGTTTTCAAGGGGAAAAAATCTTCTGTAATCATTTTCTCACACATATTTCCATGCCGTTTGAAGAGAGGCACTCGGTTAGCATTTATTCTGAAGTGTTCAGCATCAAGCTCCTGCTCAGAATGTAAATCAGTCTATGTTTTAGTCTAGCTTCCTTCCATTCAAGGCATTAAAATAAACCCGATTAAAGACACAGCACCACAGAGGGAGACAGAAAAGCAGGCCGTGTGGGCGGAGACTTGCTTAAATAAGCTTATCTTACTGACTATAGATGGAGCTAACCATGACAGCACACGCATCAGTATCCCTGAGAGCTGACTCATTCTGTGTGTGTGTGTTTTCTCACTCCCACAGCTTCTTTGTGTAAATGAGATTCTTAATGATCTTTGATTTTGGCTCAAGAATCATCCTCTAGCCTCACCATGACTCTTGTGTTCGGTCCCCCGTCTCGTTGGAAGGATATTTACTGTCGTTCCTCCATCCACTCTGCGTTCCTTTCCCTCTGCAATCAGGGTACAGAGAGGGGTTTCTATGGAAACGAGGCAGAGACAACGGTCAATTCCTCAGCAGAAAGTTTGTCCTGACAGAGAGGGAGGGGGCGCTCAAATACTTCAACAAGCAGGATGTAAGCAAGCGAGATGCTGCCAGTTTAAATGGCTGCTAGTAATAATAAATAACAATAAACATTCACTCAGTGGTACTCAGCAGGCTTTTGTACCCCCCTCCCCCCAACCCCGTTAAGGCCAGAGATCCAAAGGCGGTGATTAAAATTGAAACCCTCAATGCGACGTTCCAGCCGGCTAAGATCGGCAACCCCTGTGGCCTCCAGATCACCTACCTGAAAGACAACAGCACAAGAAACATCTTTGTTTACCACAGTGATGCTAAGGTACGCCGCCGTCTTTGCAAACACAAGCCCCCGTTTGTGTTTCTGTCTCACAGCTGAACATCCAGGATTCATGCTGCATGTCACTTACATACATTCATGTACATGTGAAACTCTAACAGTTACAATATGGTGCAAAAATCCATTTATGTCAGTAGTCCAGCTTAGACTGAGATACCATCTAAAGGCTCAGGAACCCTTTGCAGGTGTTTTTGATCCATTAGCTGATCAGAGTGTGACACTTTGATTCTAACATATTGAACCATCTGAGAATTTGAGTGTTGGGTTTTCGTCAGCTGTAAGGCGTGATCATCACAGTTATAACTGATAAAGGCTGAAACATCTGGTTTTGCATGGAATGAGTTGATCTCATGTATTAGTTTCACCTTTAAGTTGATTTACTGACATAAATGAACTTTTCCACCAGATTCAAACGGTTTAAGTGGCACCTGTTCAGTGTTCCTTCATTCAAAAATATCTTATTTTATTATGCTTCTCTATCTTTTTACATTTTCAGTAAATATTGTTTCCTATCTTCTGTTTTTGCTGTTTATTTTTTCACCAAAGATCATACTCTGTTAAATGTCTGTGTGACATTCTGATTCTGATAAGACCCTTTCTACAGATATGGTACAATCTGTTTAAACACAGAATAAACATCAAAAACGTACTAAAAACTTGTACTAGCTACTGTAAACTTGTTGATATGATGGATTTCACTCCTCCTAAAAACATAAATTAGTTGTTCAAGTTGTCTATTACAAAAACTTTTATGATTTCTTCATTTTTATGCCAAATTTGGTGCAAATTAGCTTTATAGAAATGAAAAATGTTTCATATTTTCAACTTGCAGCATAAAAAATGATGATACGCAGCCCCGTTTCCATGTTAATCCCCATCACTCCCATCGTTGTGTGTCACTGAGGATTTTCTGCCGTTAAGCTTCACAGTATTGTTACATCTGTGGGATTTATGACCAAAATAGATGAAGATATGGATTCCATCAAACATGAGATTAAAAAGAGGGAGAAGTAAACAGGAGTGAAGGAAAAGCAGGAGCTGAGGAAGCGAAGCTCCCTCTGCTGGCCGGTTGCTGTAACAGAAAGAGGTCATCGGGTTCAGTGCCACTGTCATTCTGGATCACTGGAGAAGTTGTCGACTGAGGTTCCGATGCTGTCAGGTCACAGCGAGGAGGAGAAGCCATCAGTGGAGATAAAACCGTCACCTTTGCCTTGAGTCGGCTCTGGGCGGTGGCGTTCCTAGTCCACAAGGTCGTGTTTCCACTGAGAGAGTGTGTTTCTCCACAGGAGATGGTGGACTGGTTCAACTCCATCAGAGCAGCCAGGTTTCATTACCTGCAGGTGGCCTATCCAGGTGCAAGTGATGAAGAGGTGAACACGTTTATCAAACACTTAGAAAAAATCTCACAGGTTGACCACAGAGTTTGATGATTCTATTTAAAATGCTGTTGTTGTTAACGCACGCCTGTGTTTTACCTCCAGCTGGTGCCCAAACTGACGCGAAACTTTATGAAAGAAGGCTTCATGGAGAAAACTGGTCCAAAGGTTTGTGATGAAAATGTTGTGCAGCTAAAGTTTAAGAAGTGTTAACTGTTAAGTAACAAAAATCAGACCAAACTACACATATAATCAGGTCAAAACCAAGTTTTTATTTCTAAACGTGTTCCTGTAGCCTAATGACGGATTCTCTACCTGCACTGCTTTTGCCGGTTGCCGAGCAGGTTAACTGCTTGGTGGAAAATATTTTTCACCTGTGCCCTCTATTGGCTGGTGGATGTAAACATAAACACAGTGCCATGCCCATCAGAATAAATCGAACATGCAACTTTCCAGTAATCTGAAGGTTCATTGTTGGTTCTGACCAGAGAATGCTGCTGTTGTTGTCCTTGGGCAAGACACTCAACCGCTCTGCCTGCTGAGGGGCCGGTGTGTGTGAATTGGTGAATGACTGATTGTGTTGTGAAGTGCCTTGGGAGGGTGTAGAACCCTAAGAAGGTGCTATACAAATGTGAATTTACATTTAAATACTTGATAATTTTTGTAATTTAAAGGAAATACTGTATCTCCGTTCTGCAGTAGCTTAAGTAGCTTTTTATTAAACTGTTCCATATTCAAGCTTTAAGTGACAGTGTGACTATTTCCAGTTCCTGAGGCACTCACAAGGAAACTGAGAATGCTTGCAAATGTTACAAGATGTGTTTTTACACAAATCTGAGAAAACCACTTTTTTTTGTAATGTTTTTTTAATCTCCAAAATATATTTATAGTTACACGATGTTCGAATGCAGTGAGCAGCTTCCTGCTACTCTACCCTACTGGTTGAAAGTGGAATTGCAACCATCAGAAAGAACCCTGCAGCAGTCTGATGCAACTAGTGCTAACAGCAAGCTAACGCTAACATGAGCCACCTAAAATCAACTGCAGAGTAAAAAGATCTGGGCATCTAGTCAGGATGCCTCCTGGATGCTTCCCTGGTGAGGTTTTCCGGGCACGTCCAACCGGGAGGAGGTCTAAAGGTAGACCCAGGACACGTTGGAGGGACTATGTCTCTCACCTGGCCAGGGAACGCCTTGGGATTTTCCCGGAGGAGCTGGCCCAAGTGGCTGAGGAGAGGGAAGTCTGGGCCTCTCGCCTTAGGCTACTGCCCCCCCATGACCCGACTCCAGATAAGCGGATGAAAATGGATGGATGGATAAAACGATCCACACTGTTGGACAGAATATGATTACTTACAAGTCCAGTAACAACAACTCTAGGTCACCATCAGTCCATGAGTTTGTAGCCTCCTTTAGCTCCCGTAAACTAGTGTAGGCTGCGCTGATGTTCACTCAGGTTTTAGCTCTCTGCTTCGCCTCCAAAGACGTTACTTACTTACTTTTACTTCAAGGCTTCCATGATGCCAAAAGAAAAAGTGAACTTTGTTTTCTTTTTCTTGTGCTTTTTACTGACGATTGATGAACCGAACATGCTAACCACTAGCATTACAGCTAACAGCCGTAAAGCAGGTAAAGAGCGCCCCCTAGGACATCTACCTGCTCCACAAAACTATGTAGAGTGGTTTTCAGCTGAAGGCTGCAGAGTGGTGGCAAAAATGAAACTGGTCATGTTTTTTACCCAACAATCACTGAGATCATAGTTAAAGCTCTAGCTTAAAGTTCAGAAAATGTTCTACTGTTACGTTAAAAGGCATGGTAAAGAATAATTTGATGTCCTCGAGTAGGTCTTTTGATCTAGGACTACGTTGAAAATGTGTGTTTCAAAATGTGCTAACAAGCTCCCGTAAATCTTCTTTATGACAGCACACAGAGGGTTTCAAGAAGCGGTGGTTTACTATGGACGACAGGCGACTCATGTACTTCAAAGACCCGCTGGTAAGAACAGCCCTGTGATTTGTTGGATCTGTAGTTTGTTCATGAGACTCGTCCACATCTTTCTCCCTCTCTCAGGATGCCTACGCCCGAGGTGAGGTGTTCATCGGTAGCAAGGAGAACAGCTACACGGTCCTAGCGGGTCTGCCGCCTTCCACACAGGGTTACCACTGGAACCACGGCATCACCATCGTCACACCAGACAGGAAGTTTCTCTTTGCCTGCGAAACCGAAGCCGAGCAACGGGATTGGATAGCCGCTTTCCAGAGAGTCATCAATCGACCGATGAGGCCGCAGGAGTATGCAGGTTGTTCTTGGGAAGATGGATATGTGCTTGCTGTTTTTTAGGTTCTTCCGTCCAGATTTCTTTTTACACTTTGTGACACCTGATTTGATTTGTGTCTCCCTACAGTGGAGGCCCATTTTAAACACAAGCCCTGAAGCTGGCAGCAAGTCAGGACTCAACAGAGTTGACTCGGTCTCACTGAGATCAGTGCTTGCACCTTGAGACCAGAGACCTTAGCGGGAGGCTGTGGGTTGCGTTTGGAGTCAGGAATGGGCTGAGATTAAAAAAAAAATGATAATGAAGACACGGAAGAAGAGTGATGCACAAACTCTTGGGTTGAAGGGAAAATGATGCCATCACCCCACGGACCTCGTGTAAACCCAAGACCCTCGTCCTCACCTCAGCCGTGCGGAGCCCTCGTCTGCATCCCTAGATTTTGTCTTGTGAATGGTTCATCCTGCCTGTAATCTAATGTAATTATGTAAGCTAGAGTCATTTCACTGGTTGCTTAACAAAGACAAAGCTTTGGTCATTTATTGAATGTAGTCTGAATGACAGTGGTGGCTTTGGGATGTTTTCATCGAGGACTTTGAGGTGGAACCTCTGGCTTTGAAACCCTGATAAACCTGAATCTACAAAGTGCAGTTAACAACAAAAACGTGTAGAAAACTCGTGCACAAACGCTCAGTGAACACCACCGCTGCTAACACAGCTGACACAGCAGGGGGGTCCTTAAAACTTCAGTCTGACTGCTGTACTCTCATTCATTTGTACTGTTTAACATACCAAGTCACTGTAGACATAATTATTGCTGCTTTCTGGACTTAAAGGTGTCAGGATTGTAATTTATATAACACTTTTCTGAGTGACCATGTTCTCTTTTTGTATCTTGTTTTAAAGACATTTTGTGTTGATTCTTGCGTCATGGTGAGAGTTTGTTCCATCATTAAAAGTCCTCATGCCGTGTGGCAGAGTCCAGATGTTCCCGGTGTTCATTCATTGTGATCCTCTTTGGGATGAGTCTCCATCATTTCTGTGGAGGAAGTTTAACCCACAGCAGCGTAGGCCCAGACCATCACACTACCACCACCATGTCTGACTGTTGCTATGTTTTTTTTTTTAAAACGCTGTGTTAGTTTTACTCCTGATGGGCCGGGACACACACCTACTAGGAGGTTCCACTCATGGCTCATCAGTCCACAGATTATTTCCCAAAAGTCATCAAGATGATCTCTGGTAAATGTGAGAAAGGTCACAGGTTTCTTCTTTGGTCAGCAGATTGTTTAGCTCTGGCATTCCTTCGATATGCACCACACACACCACACACCACACACACACACACACACACACACACACACACACACACACACACACACACCTACGACCTTAACATGGCCCAGCTGAGTCTTGTAGTTCTTTAAATGTGGTTCTAGATTTTTTTTCTTTTTGGACAGAAAATCTGTATTCGTGGTGAAAATGACAAACTTCTTGTTACCTGCTGCTTGATCTCTGGATGTGTTTGTTTGTTCAGTGAGACATTTTTCAGATAAAGACTGTGTTTGGGTCAAATCTTACCCCAAGTCTTACTGTGAGCAGGTCTGACTGCTGTAAACTCTCCATGACGGCCCATAGCACGCGCACCACACACACACACCATTAACTCAGCAACATAATCCTATCTCTGTGTGTATTCTCCATGACTTTTGGAAAATCAGTGTCTGCATTACATCATCATAAATGAGGTGTCGTGTTTTCTTGCTCTAGCTGGTGTGGCCCATATTTCTTTAATTGGTTTTAAAAGTCCATCATTATTCTTGACTAATGGCAGGATTTTGTGTTGCTTTATTAGCTAATGACTCTTCAAATGTAAAGCTTCTTTAATCTCAATTAATCTGAGATTTTCTTTCATAAAAAACAAAACTACACACATAATCTGAGCAGCTGCAGCTTCGACTTGAGACTGGAAGCAGCAAGGCTACAGATGCTCCTTTCCTTACTCGTTCCACGACTTTGTGATACTAATATTACTAAGAATACTTCAGCTGACTTTTTAAAAATGTAAAAACAAGACCTGAACAAAAAATCCGGGAAACAGACGCTGTTCAATACTTCAGCATCACGTGTGAGTTTTCCTTTGAAACAGCAGGTGGCGGTCATCGACCTCTAATGGATGTAAACGGGTTTATGTTGAGTAATAAGGAAGGTGTGTGTGTGTGTGTGTGTGTGTGTGTGTGTGTGTGTGTGTGTGTGTGTGTGTGTGTGTGTGTGTGTGAGTGATGAAGGACCGCTGGCGTAAACGTGTCACCTGATGATCTCGCCATCCTGACGCCCCACCTTCCACATTAGGATTGTATCGTTATATCAATGTTTCCTCTGTCTGGCCACGTTGTTGTCGTTGGCAACTGGGTTGTCATGCAGGAACAGGGAACCAGTGAGCAGTAGTTGCCAGGTGGAACCAGACAGGAAGTGTTTAATAAGGGCGGAGCCTGGACTAAGCAGCTACTGTGTTCATCTGCATGATAAAACAGTCACTGAAAAGTGGCAAACCTCTGTCATCGGTGTAGTAGGATGGAGAAAGGGTTTGTTCTTTAGACTATTTAGCCTAGTGGTTCCCAGTCGTTTCAGCTTTAGAGCTACAAAATAAAAGCCTCAGGTCGTTGTGACCCTGAGTATGGTCTTTTTGAAATACAGTAAATCCTCTAATACAGGCCTGTATTCAATTAACGGCCGGGTCTCATATTTTGGCCGGTGTCGGAGTCGGCGGAGGCAAATAATGGCCGGTTTCTTATTGTGGCTGGGTGGACTGTGGTAAAAAGCAAGTACGGGGTGTGGTTCTGTCATCGTCTCACTTTTGATTTGCCAGTGATAGACTGCGAGGGTAACTTTAGCAATAGGGGTTGTATGAACTAGTCGACTTCATTATAGTGACTTTTTATGCCTGTCGTTGACTAGTCGCTGTCACGTGATAATGACCGGCAAGATGCAGCCCTCGGAAAAGACAGCAGCCTGCTGTCAGCAGGTGACAAGCTCCTGCGCTCGGGGGGGGGGGGGGGGGGGGGGGGGCAACGCGCTGTGCCAGGGCGTCGGTACTGACACGCGATCGTTCATGTCGGTTCATTTCCTTTAATGTTTTCTGTCTTTTATTTGTGCCTGATGCGTTTCGCTGTGGAGCGGGGCACATCACCTTGTCCTCCGGTGACGCACTGATCACTGATGCGGCCACCAGGCAGGGAGCACTCCGCTGTTTTTGCGGTCGGTAGATCTGCGTCCTGAGCACGGCCACAGTAACATTATCAAATCAGGTGTCGCCACCTCAAAAACTAATTTAACACGCGATCGTTCATGTCGGTTCATTTCCTTTAATGTTTTCTGTCTTTTATTTGCACCTGATGTGTTTCGCTGTGGAGCGGGGCGCATCACCTTGTCCTCCGGTGACGCACCGATCACTGATGCGGCCGGCAAGCAGCGAGCGCTCTGCTGTTTTTGCGGTCGGTAGATCTTTTAGAACTGCAGCTCAAAGGTAACTCATAAGGTGAATATATATGAACCCAGGTAGCAGTTTCTCTTTAGGATTGAGAGGAGATGCAGGAAGATAATAAACAGGCAGGACAGTAAAATAGTCAAATAAAAACAAGTTAGTTTTTGTACCTGGTGGTTGCAACAAACAGACACCATTGAAGGTAATCAGAAGTGAGGAACAGAAAATGAAATAATTATTTTAGTGTTTAGAGCAGCAGGAACTCCGAGAGGCTGCAGGCGCATCGGTGAGTTTGCGGCTGCTGCGCAGGGGGAGGGGGGAGAGGGCTGAAGCAGAAACTACCGTTGTTAAAAGAAATGTGTTTAACTTGGAAAATGTGGGCGCAATTTTAATTGTCAAAAACTCCAGCGAACCATTAGTTCATTTTGCTCAAATAGAAATAGAGGCCTGCCTCTAATTCTGGCCCTCCTTCCAATAAAGGCCTGGAGCTTGAGTCAAATACAGGCCCGGGCCTGTATTAGAGGATTTACGCTATACAAACATTGCTGATAAGCTTACCAGGGAACAGACCACCTAACACGTCTGTCCAGTGATTTTTGGCAGTTATCTTGACGACATAGTCAAAAGATGTATTAGACCTATTTTAAAAACAGAACGGGTTGACAAAAACTTTATAATAATATATCAAAATAGCACCTCTAGAGAATAATCTAAGGCTTTTTGCACACTTAGACACTTAAAATGTGCAACACACTGTATTAAGGGATAAAAACGTGGATTTTTCGTGATGTCTCCTTTAAGAAGATGTTGCCGATATTTAAAATACTATGTGGTGAGATCTTGACCTGAGGGGAACCTTGTGTAAAGAAGAAACAGCAATCTAAAAAGTGTTGGTATTGTGTTACTCGTTACCATTTTCCTGTCATTGATAGGGTTCTGAACAGCCTCTGTTCAGAGAAACAGAGATTGCAATCCAATGGGGCTAACAAGCTGCCATTTTGAAAAGTTTCCAATCTACAGATTACATATCAGGTTCAGAATGACTTAATACATTTTTACACTGCCATCAATTGGAAATGATTTTTTATTAAGCATAATTATTACCTACAGCAGATTCTGGTTCACTGGGGTCAGGTTCTACAGGTTTTTGATATTTCTGCTGAAATAATAGTGTGACGTAAAACGGGTGTGCAGGGTCCAACCCTGGTTCTCCAGGGCCCCTATCCAGCTGCTTTCCTGCGCTGATACACCCGATTAGCAGCTTTAGCAGGAGCCCGTAGATCACCTACTAAAATCAGCTGTGTTCACTCGGAGAAACCTCTAAAACATGCTGCCCTCGAGGAACAGGGTCACTGTGAAAAAATAAAACAAAATCAGGTCAAACGTGAATAAGAGCACTGAAGAAAACCTGACTGAGGTTAATACGGTTCAGGAAAGAAGAGTTAAGCACTTTTCATTGATTCAAAATGTCTTCTTCCAAATTAGATATAAGCTACCAAATGTCCAAGGTGTAACAGTCCAGCCAGAGTGACCAGATGCTTGTCCCACTCAAGGCCTGGTGAGTGTTGTGTGCAGCTGCTCCCAGGCCAGGGGAGGGCTGGGTGGAGGAGGTGCCAAGGCCAGGCCATTGATAAGTGGTGAGGTGTAGGACCTGCGGGAGGAGTGAAAGTACGGGTGTTGGTATAAGCCAGCAGGATAACCTGAAAACACGCTGTAGAAGCTGGAGCTCTGGGGTTCAGCATAGTCTGGTTGGTTAGTAGGAGACGTGGAGGAGGACGAGGTGGAGGGAGGGCAGATGGCTGGGCTCAGGGGGGTGTAGTTAGGTGGGTGAGACGGAGGAGGAGAGGTAGAAGAGCTGTGGCCCGGGCTCATCTGCTCTGTTTTAATTTGAGGTTTTAAGCTGTTCTCGTGCATCTCTTGGTTGGAGGAAGGAGAAATGGCTGTGGAAGTCCCGTTACGGGTTCTGTCTGGGTGGCAGCTTTGTGTGATGAAAGGTCCGGACAGGTTGCTGGTTTCCATCGGGGTTAGAAGGGTAGTGACATGGCTGTTTGGAGGCAGGTACTGGTCCAACTCGTGGACATCAAAGCCATCCATGGTGCCGATGACATCAGAGCTTAACTCAGAGATGTCCACGTTGCTGAAGTCAATGTTCTGGCGGGATGGAAGTGGAGCAGGAACGCTGCTTCTCTGGAGTTTAGCTCCTGGGTGGAGGTCGGTTTTAGGGGTAGTGGGAGGTGTGGGAGGACCATGAGGTTGACCTACAAATCAGGAAGGCGTCTGATTATAATACTGAAACATAAAAGGTTTAACTTTCAGATGAAATGTGACATCACCTGGCCTGTCTGGGTGTGTGGCTGGGCCAGGTTCCATCTTATAAAAGGCCTGCTGCTGCTGCACCAGTCCAGGTCCTGGGTCCCCCTCACCTGGTTTACAGCTCTTGCGTCTCCGAGGTTGGTACTTGTAGTCTGGGTAGTTTTTCTTGTGCTGTGTTCTCAGTCTCTCAGCCTCCTCAACGAAGGGACGCCTCTCTGATTCAGAGAGAAGCCTGAAAGGAGGGGGGGTAGGAATGCTATTCACAAATGGTGCAACTTAAATGCTTCACACCTGATTGAAATGTAAAACGTTTTTCATATTTAACCATAAAAAAGAAAAAATATTTCTTGAATTCAGTCCCAATATATCTCAATTTCAGGTAATGATATTTGGTCATAATTCATGTAGAATGAGTCTATTTCTGTGGTATCAGAGAAAAAGGTGCAAGCGATTCAATTCATTTTCTGAAACTATCCCACTAATGCTTTCTGTATGTCTAAACCTGTGGGTTCGGTTGTGGAGTGGGAATGCTCACCGCCACAGTTTGCCCAGTGTCTTGCTCAGCTCAGCGTTGTGCAGGTGAGGGTACTGGTCCGCCAGCTTCCGCCGCGCCGCCTGCGCCCACACCATGAATGCATTCATCGGCCGCTTCACGTGAGGTCTGCTCTTCAGACCCCTCGCCCCCTGACCCGGAACAGGCACCAGAGACCAGTCATACCCTTTTAGCACCTGCGACACCGCGTCTCTGATGCAGGCTGGGAACCGCTCGTCCTCAGGGGTGCTGTGAGCTCTGGGCGTAATCCCATGCAGGCACGAGGCTGCCTCCTCCAGTGCGTGAGCCCCATTAGGAGAGGTTGGATGATCCGAGTCCAAACCGTGCTGGGACACGGAAGTGTCGCAAACCTCTGGTCTGCGAACAGTGTTGTTTTCCTCTGTCATGTTTGGCTGAGACGATTTTCTGGCGCAAAAACTCCAAGAACTCTACAAGTGCGTAAAGGCGCAAAGTTCTGCACAAATCCTCAAGAGATGTGAAATCCTTTTAGGTGAGTTCTTGTTTTTGACTGACATTACTTTTCACAAGCTCCTCCAGATCCTGACGGACTGACGCACCGCGTTAATAGCTCCACACTTTTTAAAACTCTCCACCCCCGTTGTCCAGTTGGCTCCTGTTCCTCCTCACTTAACCAAAAGGAGCAGGAGGAGTCAGATGAGACAAAGTCCGTCCTTAAGACTTCAAGTTCACGAGGGTCAAGATTATATATATATAAAATATATATATATATATATATATATATATATATAAACATAACCCTAACCTTAAATGGAACAATAAAGGTGCCTGTTACAAAAGGAAATCCTTATTCTTTGACAATTGGTTTAGGAATTGCATATTTTATGAAGATCAATCAGCTCTTTAATAAGGAAGGAAATTTATTTACTTATCAAGAATTTCTTTTTCATTATAAAACTCCTGTAACCCCTAAAGAATTTGCAATTGTTTTCTACGCTGTTCCATCTGGTGTTATCATGCTTTTCAAACGTTGTACCACCCCACCAGCTAACATGACCACTTTGCCTGATCCAAGTGACACAATTATAGGGAAACTTTGTTTTCTATTGAGATTACGACCAAATAAGCAGATTCGCTCCCTTTTTCTAGCTGATTGTGTTTCTGTACCACATGTTCACCCTAAATGGAATTCACTTGTTCAGAACGTGTCGTGGGAAAAAGTATGGACTCTTCCTAACAGATACTTGCTTACAAACCAAGTCAGAGAAGTCACATTCAAACTCCTTCATCGCTATTATCCTGTTAAAACATTCCTGAGGAGATTCATTAAAGACTATGATGTATCCTGTACTTTCTGCAAGGAGCACCCAGAAACTATCAACCACTTGTTCTGGACTTGTGAACACACTCGGAAACTATGATAGGCAAGGCTTCTGTAGATTTATATTGGACCATATTCATGAGACATTTGTATTACATTTTCACAATGTTCTGTTTGGATTTCTAGACGACCAGAGAGATTTTGAAAATGAACTGTTCCTATCTAATCTTATCATATTGCTGACCAAGTTTTACATCCATAAATGTAAAGTTTTAAAACAAGACCTTCCTTTTGTGTCTTGAAAAAAGAACTCGAGCTTTATTTGAAAACGATCTCCACCTCGAACAATAACAAAGCCATTAAGACACTAAGTCTCTGCTCAAAATTTCAGATTTTTCCATAGTTCATACTCAGTTGCATTTCTCGTATTGTTTCCTGTTTTGATCATCATTCTCATATGTTTCATAATTTGCATACAGTATCCCCTGGCGTTGAATCTGTTGGTATGTTTTTGTTGTGTTTGTACTGTTTCCATGTACTTCATATTGGACATTCAGTCATTTATGTATCTTGATTGTATTGTTAATGACTCGAATTAAAAACAACAACCACACGATCACTGTCCCTTGAAAATGACGTTTGAACAAACATGTCACGTCACGTGACCGTGCATGAGTTCCGCGAACATGGCGACCATCGGTGGAAGCCCGGAGAGCACTGTGAGGAAAAGACGTGTGGACAGCAGGAGGACAGAGACGGACCATGTTCCTAGCAGCGCCGATAATGGAGCAGGAGACAACAGAGACACGGACAAAGAGACGCAGCTACATCCGGGGACTTTCTGGCTCACCCGTGTTGTTCTGCTGCGCTCCGTCGCCTTTATTTACAGTGAGGACTCACCTTTTGTGTTAGTCCAGCCTCCTTACACCAGGCAACGTCGTAAAAGGCGTAATCTCGTCTAAAACGCGGCTGCTTTGATTCTAACTGTCTATGAACATAATAACACACAGATGTGTTAATTCTTTAGGTCATATCCATTTAGAATGAGTTTGTTCAGTCTATTTTGTAACGTTTACGCATGTATTTTATAGCATTAGTGTTATTTTTCTCATTTCTCTCAGGGTTGCTGGTCAGAAAGCAGTGAGAAAATGGCAAGCCGTTTTGTCACATAATCAAACCAAACATCCGTCATCAATTGAATGTCAACCATAAAAAATTTATCAGTCAAATATATTAGTATCAGTGTAGATACTGACCGATGTTAGTCATTTTTAACATATTAGTGTCAGTCAGATAAATAGAACTGAGCTGATCTAAAGGTTTATTGGAGATACCGTAAATCCTCTAATACAGGCCGTTATTCAATTAAAGGCCGGGACTCCAATTTTGGCCGGTGTCGGAGTCGGCGGAGGTGAATAATGGCCGGTCTCTTATTGTGGCCGGGTGGAATGTGGTAACAAGCAAGTACGGGGGGCGGTTGTGTCATCGTCTCACTTTTGATTTGCCAGTGATAGACCGCGAGGGTAACTTTAACCATGCGGAGACGAAGAGGAGGCGAAAATTTGATATCAAGTTCAAAGAGAACATGCGCTGCAGAACACTGGGAAGCAATAGGGGTTGTATGAACTAGTCGACTTCACTATAGTGACTTTTTATGCCTGTCATCGACTAGTCGCTGTCACGTGATAATGACCGGCAAGATGCAGCCCTCGGAAAAGACAGCAGCCTGCTGTCAGCAGGTGACAAGCTCCTGCGCTCGGGGGGGTAACGCGCTCAGCCAGAGCGTCGGTAATGACACGGGATCGTTCATGTCGGTTCATTTCCTTTAATGTTTTCTGTCTTTTATTTGCACCTGATGTGTTTCGCTGCTGTGGAGCGGGGCACATCACCTTGTCCTCCGGTGATGCACCGATCACTGATGCGGCCGCCAAGCAGCAAGCACTCCGCTGTTTTTGCGGTCGGTAGATCTGCGTCCTGAGCACGGCCACAGTAACAATCAGGTGTCGCCACCTCAAAAACTAATTTAACACGCGATCGTTCATGTCAGTTCATTTCCTTTAATGTTTTCTGTCTTTTATTTGCATCTGATGTGTTTCGCTGCTGTGGAGCGGGGCACATCACCTTGTCCTCCGACGCACCGATCACTGATGCGGCCGCCAAGCAGGGAGCACTCCGCTGTTTTGGGGGTCGGTTGATCTTTTAGAACTGCAGTTCAAAGGTAACTCATAAGGTGAATATATATGAACCCAGGTAGCAGTTTCTCTTTAGGATTGAGAGGAGATGCAGGAAGATAATAAACAGGCAGGACAGGAAAAGTAGTCAAATAAAAACAAGTTAGTTTTTGTACCTGCTGGTTGCAACAAACAGACACCATTGAAGGTAATCAGAAGTGAGGAACAGAAAATGAAATAATTATTTTAATGTTTAGAGCAGCAGGAACTCTGAGAGGCTGCAGGCGCATCAGTGAGTTTGCGGCCGCTGCGCAGGGGGAGGGGGGAGAGGGCTGAAGCAGGAACTACCGTTGTTAAAAGAAATGTGTTTAACTTTGAAAATGTGGGCGCTATTTTAATTGTCAAAAACTCCAGCGAACCATTAGTTCATTTTGCTCAAATAGAAATAGAGGCCTGCCTCTAATTCTGGCCCTCCTTCCAATAAAGGCCTGGAGCTTGATGAGCTTGAGTCAAATACAGGCCCGGCCCTGTATTAGAGGATTTACAGTATTTTATATTTACACAATTCACTTATTGGCGACCAGTGTTGCTGTTGTACAGTAAAGAGGAGTTTTAAAGGATACAGAAAAATATATTTCTAAATATGTTTACACATGAATCTCCCTTTGTCTCTGGTTCTAGTTGTGGCCTTCAGCGTGGCCTACAATCAGAACAAGCAGCTGATCGGAGACAATGGCCTCATGCCCTGTAAGAATTACCTAAACAGTGTCAAGCGCTATGTGGGAGGAAAGATCGGACTGGAGGCCTTGGCCTACACACCCTCCATCCTGTGGTTCCTGGACTGGAGTAGCATGGACGCCAACCTAGATGGCATGGCCCTGGTGGGGATGGCCCTGTCAGGGTTTGTCCTGGTGACGGGAATGGCTAATATGGTGATCATGGTCACACTGTGGGTCCTTTATCACTCCCTGGTCAACGTGGGACAGCTGTGGTGAGTTTATGCACACTTGGAAAACTGAATACTTTTCTGTCACTTTTAGCAAACAAGAGTAAATTTTTATCCAACGTCTGCCTGTCTTAATTATCGTTAATTTAATTTTCATTTTGTTTGACAAACAGTCCAACAATGGGCTTATTTGTACTAAATACACTGACAAATATTGTATTGGTATCAATTGTTAATAAACAACAATTACACCTGTATTAGTTATTTTGCCATATTCCACTTTGTAAGCAGGCCTTTATTTAGTCATTTCTTCCAAATGATAGAAAATACTCTTGTGTCATATTCTTCACATCCAAAAATACACATTTTTATGTGTATTTTCAGTTTTGACCACAACGCAGCATTAATTTGTCCAAATATCAATGTGTAGAAAAACTATAGAGAAACCGTAGATTACATCCTATTGGATCCTATCGAGGCTTATTTTCCATCACAAAGGTTGCTTCAGTTGAAATCCATCATGGAGTGCGTCTACATGCAGCCAGTAACCCTTTTAAAACCTGAATATTCACAATAACCCGGTTCCGCAGGTCCATGTAAACACCGCCAAAAACCCGGATATGCTCATAACCCCAGGGTTACTACACCTGGGGTAACCCTTCTCTAACCCGAATGTTTGGTCGTGTAAACGCATATCAGGATATCCCCATCAAAGCGTGTGTTCTGCTCATGCTGTTCACAAGGAATCTTGGTCTTTTGAGTAGCGAGACGTCTTGTATGCGCCAGAACACCAGAAGTAAACAACAAGTTCGGAGCAACATGGCGAGTCGCGGCACAGCACCACACTTTTGGAGTGACGAGGAAACCTGTCTTCATCGGTCTGGTGAAAAGTATGAACATTATGTCTTTTGTTGACGGCCGAAAGTACAGAGACAGCGAAATATGACGCATATTGTGTCTTGACGTAGTCCATACGTCCTGACGCTACCCCAACGTCCACATTTAAATCGGGTTATGCAAGTTAGGGGTAAATCTTTCTATTTATGCTTGTAAACGGGTTATTCTGATCAACTCAGAAACCCGAATACCGACCTTAAGCCGATCATAACCTGGATATTGGCTGCATGTAAACGTAGTCATGGAGGCATGTTTGTGTACAAAAACATGTAATGTGATTTTTTGTTAATGAATGAAAAACTGTCAGATTTAATCCAGGCATGAATTTAACTATAAGTAGGAATACAAATGTATATCTAATTTAAAGTTATAATCTGTAATCCATCATTAACTAATTTTAATTTTCCGATCTCTTGGTTTCTCTGTAGGTACTCGTTTGGTAAGTGATCTTCAGACTAATTCCACCACAGCTTCCTTTGTTTCTCCTCCAGAAGACGATTCGGATTAGAAGCCAGTGAGGCAGGTTTATACAAATCATCAAACGTTGTTTTGAACCCAAACACAACACAGATCATGCAGATCAGCACCGAGATCAGAACAAACTGAGGAATAAATTGGCTCATTGCAGATTTCAATCAATCAATCAAAGCTTTATTTATAAAGCGCCTTCCACGAGCGACCCTGTCGGGAAGCCCAAGGCGCTGAACACGGTACATGAGATGTGAAACATGATGAATAAATCGAAAATAAAAGCAATTCAAATAGTGCAAAAAAGGTAAAACATTAAAGTAGAAGACAAATGGGTAAAACAAGGGATAGAGAGACCAATGAAAACAGGGAAATAAAATCAACATACAAGAGGGCCAAATTCAAACATGTTCAGGGAACGCCAAGCGGAGGAGGTGGGTTTTTAGGCGACTCTTGAAGACTGGCAGAGATGGGGACAGCCTAACTGAGGGTGGCAACTGGTTCCAGAGTGACGGTGCTAGGACTGAGAAAGCCCGGTCCCCGCGAGTACGACACCTAGGTCAGGGGTGTCAAACTCATTTTAGCTCAGGGGCCACATTGAGGGAAATCTAGTCCCAAGTGGGCCGGACCGGTAAATTAAAAAAAATAAAACTTCAGATTGTTTCCTTTTTTTTTAATACAATCAATATAAAACAAGCCTGGAGCCTGAGGACAGTGTATCCAAAATAGTACAAGTACAACACCTGAAGTGTACTTGAAAAAAAAATAAAATAAAAAAATCAATAAACTAAAAAAACATTCCTTAGTGATTCAAAGAGCTTACAGATCACATGGCTAGATCAGTTTCATGCAGCACTTAAAGTATATTTGACTCATTTTACTTTACATCTTTTAGCTTTCACCAGCACATCAATATCAGAAGTCACATCCTGAGTGGTGGCCAACTTCAGGATGTGACTCAAGTTCTTGTGTGAGCCTTGAGCGCAGCTTTGTTTTATTTATACTCATTACAGAGAAAACTTGCTCACAAAGATAAGTTTATTTTCACTCTACATTGTAAAGTATGAAAATAAAGTTTACACAACCATCTCGCGGGCCGGATTTAACCCGCTTGCGGGCCGGATCCAGCCCGCGGGCCGCATGTTTGACACCCCTAACCTAGAACGAGGGACAGCGAGCAGGCATTGGTCAGAGGAGCGCAGAGCGCGTGATGGGGAATGTCTGTCCAGGAGAGTGGCTAGATAGGGGGACCACCACCCTGGAAGAAATTGTAAACAAAGACGAGGATTTTAAAGTGTGAACGAGCTAGGTGCTAATGTCACAATGATGGTGCAGAGTGTAAACAGTTGGCATGTAATACATGTTTCTTATATTTATGTGGTATTTCTACCTCTCTCTTAGTTAGAGTAAACTCGGCTAACTCGAATAAAGCCTCATCCCTCTCTTTGCTCATGTAAGCTCAGATGTTGTTGTTATGTGTGCAGGCTGGGAGAGCCAGCTGCTGGAGACGGGCTTCCTGGCCATTTTCTTGTGTCCAGTCTGGACTCTGTCCCAGGTGCCTCGCAGCTGCCCCCCCTCCCTTATCTGCATCTGGACCTTCAGGTGGCTCATTGTTCGCATCATGCTGGGAGCTGTGAGTACAGCAGACACACTGAGGGGGGGGGGGGGGGGGGGGGGGGGGGGGGGGCTGACTGCAGGCCGCCTAAACCAGAAACCAACCATACTGATTATAACTAAATGTGTCAGGCCTGTTGTAGTTTAGTTCTGTTTTAGTTTGTCACAGTTTTTGTAAAATCAACTCAGCGGGCGTTAAATGATTCTGATCTTCTAGCCTTTGAGGTTTGAACGTCTGCAGGGACGGCCTTTAAAACGCTGAAACCCTTGGTAACACGCGGCTCTCTGTGATGGGAGAGGTTTTTAGACATTTATGGAATTCAGACTTGGGGAACTGAGTCTGTCGCTTAATTTTTCTGTTACATTCCTGATAAACAGCTCAGTGTTGAACAGCATTTACTGTGAAATCGTTACAGAGAGAACAGAATGTTCTTCCAGGCTGTCGCCGGTGTGCTGAGGTTTTCTGGCGGAGTTTGGTTGGTTTATCTTGACCATGTACAACAAAAGTCCATAAATGCCCTGAACCCCACATATGTTCTTCTAAAATTTAAAAACAAAACAAGATGTGGGTTTCAACTACGTCCTTGGCGCACCTTTGAGATGTGTTAGCTTGTAAACGTTGGTAATTAAAAAGACTAAATCAGACGTCTCATATATGACATCACAGGAGAATGTCTTCCCTTAGTGTAGCTGCTACGTAGCACGTGGCCAGATTTATGCTGGTTTTCTTCACATTTAACGCTCCTTCTGTTGTGAAGCTCGATCTTCGCCGACCTTCTCTGTGTCTGTTTCGATGACGTCTGTTTGGTGACATAAACATTTGTAGTCGTACACGTATTTTCACACAAAACCTAAAATAACTGTTGCCGCCTGCAGAAAATAAGCAATGTCACGGCATCAAGGTTTGTCTTTAAAATTCACGGACGTCAGACGTTGCATGATACGTAACTTTTATCGGCTCAGACTCCCTGTCATTGATGGGGACTCATGGTTTGGATGGGCGTGACTTCGGCTCCCTGTCATCATCACACACTGGCGACACTACATCTTCACATTTGACCCGTCCCCGTGGGGAGCTGCAGCTGTGGCTGCGCTCAGGAACTATTTGGTGGTTTTAATCCCTCCAATCCAACCCCTTAAAGCTGAGTGTCAAGCATTGTTGAGGTCTTTGGGATGACCTGACCGGAGAACAGAATACTGCCAAGCTAAATATGGAAGACTTCCATTAGCCTCTGAGAGCTAACAGATTTCACACTTTAGTTAAGAAAGGCTGCTGCTTGTTGGATAAGCATCAGCCTCTAGATTCAGACTCCAGCTGGTTTCTTTCTGTTTCAGGGTCTCATTAAGATCAGAGGAGACAAGTGCTGGAGAGACCTCACCTGTATGGACTACCACTACGAGGTGTGTGTGTGTGTGTGTTATCCTGTGGTATAAGGCAGTTTATTGAGTTTTTTTATTTATGTTTTTTATTTATGATTTAATGTTTTTACCATAAAAGCCCCACAAATCAGTTTTAAAAGCCTAATGCTGTTCTGTGGTCCAAACTCAAACATTGCTTATGAGATTTAGAATAGAAGCAAACAGGTCATTTACCCAGAAGAAGCTTCAGCTGCTCTGTTTGGACCGATAGTTTTGTGTATCTAACAGAAGCTGCAGAGTTTTAACGTAGATTTAGTTTGGGTTAACATTAAAGATGCGTCTTTCTTCTCCCACAGCTGACATGTAGTTAATCAGTTAAGTCCAGCTGACAGATCAGGTTACAGTGTGGCGCTTGTTCCTTGCTGGGTCAGGTTGGTTGACCTGGTCCATCGTCTGCAGCTTGTGTGTGAGTCACACACATGAACGGCAGGAGCCAGCGGCGCCAGTCGGACACACTGCTCCCTTTCAGCCTGCGGAGGGACTGCAGGTCTCCTCCTGGCCGGACTCTCGGGGGAGCGCGTGGGCCCGCTGCAGGACAGTCGCTACTCTGTTCCCCCTGCTGTCGTAGCTCCTCGGGCTTCAGACCAGCGTCGAGCTGTTAGGACTGCTCTGCTGAACTACTTGTTGAAAATCCCACGGTTCCTTCTGTTCCATTAACACAAAGAGCACACTGATTAGTTTTCTGGATGACTTGTCCTCCCCCCCACCCCCCACCCATTTAATTTCTCACTCCACCTATATCTGCTATATTTGTTTTTCCCCACCAAACCTAACTCTGTGTATGTGTTCAGTTTACACACACAGTGTTTTTTGTGTGGAGGAAAGGTTGCCTTCATTTAAATAAGGTTCCATCTTTATTTAGTCTGACGGTGTGGCACCACAAATTACTCTCCAGCCCCGCCGGGAGACAAGCGCCGAGGTAAAGCAGACGAACCCTCCAGCCTGGGCTGAGCTGAGGTGGAATATTAAAAGTGTAGCCTTTAATTATTAGTATTATTATTCCATCTTAGGTTAATTGGTTTGCTTCTTTGAAAGTCTGAACATGCTAGAAAAGTTCTGGAGTTATGCAAACGTGTGAAAAAGTGATGAAAATGTTCAGAAGTAGGTGTTGTAAAATGTCTCAACAGCGCCACCTGTTGTTACAGTCCCTCCATCTTCCCCCTACAAAATCATCCCTTTGGGGGATGGCCGACTCCAAGTTCACCCCTGTCCTTGTCGTCTGTCCAGACCCAGCCAGTGCCCAACCCAGTGTCCTACTACATGCATCGCTTCCCCTGGTGGTTCCATCGCTTCGAGACGTTGTCCAATCACTTCATCGAGCTCATCGCCCCCTTCTTCACCTTCCTGGGTCGGCGTATGTGCATGGTGAACGGAGCCATTCAGATTCTGTTTCAGGTAAGCGCTGCAGATGAACTCAAACATATTACTCTAGATGTATCTTTAATTCAGAACAGCCATTAAAGATGAATTATAAAATGTAATAAGTTCATTTTTTACCACTAATTCTTATGAAAACGCACCAAAAATATAAGGAACTGAAAACATGTCAACCAGAAAACGAGTCCTGCCGGGTCTCCATCCTGATCTGCGAGGGGTTGTGCGTTTGGAACACAAAGATGAAAATGAAATGACCAACCTACAGAGGTCTTCATGCAAAGTCACCCAGAAAATGACCTGAAAAACCGATGCAGCAGGATAGGTCCAATGTCTGGTTCTAAAGGTTTGGTCAGAGGCATCCACACCAGCATCCCATTGGAGGTGGAGGAGCAGACACGTCCCTGCTGGTGGGTGAAGGACTGGTGTCCCTGTCCGACTGTTTCCTGAGCCCCCTTCAGACAGGCCATGAAAAACGGAAATGTTCCGGAATCTGTCCGTAAGACCTTTCTGTCTGAATACAAACATCCGGATAACGTGTTCCGGAATTTATCCGGACGAAGCCCCTAGTAACAGGTCCGGACTTGTTACGGACAGGCTGGCTTCTTCAGACTGGTGAGGTAAAGTTCCGGACAAGGGGGAGGGGGAGGAGGAGGGGACCGGGGGACGCTGTGCGCACCTAGATAGCCCGCTGCTGTAGCATGCGGCGAACCACGGCAGCTCGCCTCCTACGGTACCGCCTAGACGCGCGACGGAGCGCTTCACACCGCTTCAATGATTCCTTTAACCATTGAGCTTCACCATCCAGGTCTCTTATGCGTCTTCGTGTGCGCAGAATTCTGCTTAAGAGCCTCGTGATTTTTATCTTAAGAGGCGCTATAGAAATGATATTTTCTTCTTCTTCTTCTTCATGACATGAGTCCGATTCTCTCTCCCCCCACCACCCCCCGCCGCCGTCAGACATCTGGAACTTTTCCCTGCTGTGTGAACGCAGCCGAAAGGACAAGTTCCGGTACAAAAGTGGTGTGTCTGAAAACACAGTTCCGGTTAAAAACCAGATTGAATTGTCCACAAATGTTCCAGAATGTCTGTCTGAAAAGGGCTCTGGAGTCTCTGCTCTGGAGACACATCACATCAAACCTACTGAGAGGCAGCAAAGACCAAGGAGGAGCAAAATCTCTTTTGCATTGTTGCCTTTAATGGGCCATTCCCTTCTGTACCAGGTTGGCCCTGCCCGGATAGCTCCAGTCGGCCCCAGCCTGGCCCGGTTGATTCCACACATCCTTGCTTAGGTATGCAAGGAATGCAGTCAGAGACATTTTCAGCTTCTAGGTAATCAGCATGATAATGAATGATAATGAATTGAGCATGCCTTAAGCCCATGTGGGCTGATTCTACCCACCAATCAGAGGCGTGCTCTAATGGAAGGTGTGAATTTGCTGACTGACAGTCAGCAGTGGGTGTGTTGGCCCTGGTCGGCCTGAAGCAGATCACCTCAGAAAGAGGGCCGAAAAACAGTCTTGTTGCACCCTGAAAAATGACACGCCACCAAGATATGTAAGCAAGCTATGCTATCCGGGCCGGGCCGACCAGGTACAGATGGAAGTGGCCCATAACTGACTCGATACGATACTCTGATTTCATTCTTTAGTTGTTTTCCCCTCAGGCTGTCCAAGCTGTTAAAATCCCCCTAAAGAACATCTAAATGTAAAATATTGCTGCTTGATATTTCATGAGAAAACTCCAGAAGACGTGCAGATGAGAGCTGGTGTTATCATGATGTTGTTAGCTCACGTTCATCAGTGCTGCGGAGCTTTTCTGAAGCTTCAACCAGATAAACGTTGGAGAAAAATGAAACCGCTGTTATGGATGATGTAGGCTTCCTCTCTGTCTGCAGGTGGTCTTAATAATCAGTGGAAACCTCAGCTTTCTCAACTGGCTCACCATTGTTCCCAGCTTGGCCTGCTTTGACGATGCATCGCTGGGCTTCTTGTTCAGCCGCGGCTCTGGAGCTCAGCAATCTGTGTTGGAGTTGCAGAAGGAGAAATCGGCCGGGCGCACGCCCAAACCCACCAAAGGTGTTCAGGTTCCTGAAGTTACACTCTGTTGTGGGACGGACACGAGCCGCAGGATGCAGTTACACTAAAACACCTGCGTTAGTGAAAGTGAATGGATGTGGTGGTGATGGAGGGACAGGGAAGTAAAAGTGATTCGCTGTTAGACGGCCGAGGAGCTTGGAAAAGTGACTCTTTCACAGAATCTAAAAGTGTAAACCCTGAGCGTGAACTTCTCCAGCTGGTCTCGTTTGTTTTTACTGTAGGAGCTGAAAACGTGTCATACCATCGGTTAGAGGGTGTTTTAATGGGTAGAACAGACACACACAGGCTGACGAAGTGGGAAAGTCATGACTCAGATGATGTCTTTAACATGGGTGGGGTAAGCAGGCAGGGGTCTGAAGCAACTGTGGAGCCCTCTGCCTCGGGACTGGTGGTCGGTGGCGGCGGCGGCGGCGGCTGGGGCACTCCTTGGGTAGTGGCCAGGTAGTGGTGGGGGTTGCCACCCTCCCTCCCAGGGCGCCCTGGTTTGGTGTCTTGGCTGCTGCTGTGGATCTGCTGCCGTCGAGGCAGATGGCTCCCTTGATGGCGTGTCTTTCATTACCTGTCCAATCTGAGCTCAGCCTAGTGTTTACTGTGGTCTTTTAGTGTGTGTGTGTGTGTGTGTGTGTGTGTGTGTGTGTGTGTGTGTGTGTGTGTGTGTGTGTGTGTGTGTGTGTGTGTATTGGGGGTGAAACTGTCATAATTGTTTTAAGTGTGGGAAAGGGAGGGAATGTGGGTTATATGGGTCGTTTTAATCTGTTAAGCACTTTGTGTTGCTTCCTGTGCATGAAAAGTGCTTTATAAATAAAGTTTGATTGATTGATTAATTGAACGGGCGGAAATGCTTCCGCTGAGAAACGCTAATGTGATCATCACAGACATCCATGGTGCTACTAATGACTGACATGCTGCTGGGCTTCAGTTTTCCTTTGGGGGATTCAGCGTCATTCCCAGGAACCTCTCACTGAGTTGGATTATTAGTAAAAACAAAAGGTCAGCTACTGAGATGTTAACTCATTCTTTGTGTGTGTTAGGTACGTTGATTCGTCGGGTGGTGAACGTTTCTTTGGCTGTTCTCATTGGCTACCTGAGCATCCCCGTGGTGATGAACCTGTTCAGCTCTAGACAGGTGATGAACACCTCCTTTGACCCGTTGCGCATCGTCAACACCTACGGAGCTTTTGGCAGGTAACATGAGAACTTTGGTTTGAGTAACTTTGGGATATCTGCAGATCTGTTCTATGAAAGAAAAAAGGCTACACTGGTACAGGATTGATGCTTTATTAGTCTTTATTAGTATCGGGGATGAAAGGTGTTCTAATAAATAAAACCTCCCCAGACATTTCTCGTTTTGTCCTCTGAGCAGCATCACTAAGGAGCGGACCGAGGTGATTTTCCAGGGAACTCTGAGCCCGGATCCCAAGGACCCTGGGGCAGTTTGGGAGGAGTACCAGTTCAGGTGTAAACCAGGAGAGGTTTCCAGACGACCATGCCTCATCTCACCGTACCACTACAGGCTGGACTGGCTCATGTGGTTTGCTGCCTTCCAGGTTCGAGCAGATTTAACCCAACAGCTTGTTTATCACTAATGTTTTTGTTTTTCTGTTCACATCTTTTCTGCATTTGTTTGCTTTCTGTAGCTCTAATAGTTCCTAAACTCTGTGTTCATTCAGACGTACGAGCAGAGCGAGTGGGTGATCCATATAGCAGGACGACTCCTATCCAACGACAGCACCGTGCTCTCACTGCTGGATCATAACCCCTTCCAGGGCAGAGACCCCCCCAAGTAAAGAGGGATCTCTTAACCACACCTTCATGTTTAGCTGCCCCCCTGGTCTGGATTTCTGTCCCACAGCTGCCTCTGGTGGAGGATTAGTGTAACAGCTACAGCTCTGGGGTTTTATATCGTTTTGATGTCGGAAGACTGAAAGACAGTTTTAGTGAAGAGAAAGATGTTTGTTTACCAGTTTAAAGACTAAAATAGAAATGTGGAAAAATAATTTTCTAACTAATAGACTTAAATTACTACAAGATAAGGTCATAATCATAGCCTGTGTCAGTTGGGTTGTGGGTAGTGATGCACCGATATGACATTTTTGGGCCGATACCGATATTAAGATCACTGTTTTGGTCGATAACAGATATTTGCCGGTACCGATATAATCACATTAAGGCTTCTAAAATCAGCAGATTTTGTATAGAATGAAAATTATGAAAGCTGGATTTACGTTATTATGTACACACAACACACACATTTACAGTTCTGAGATGATTTCACTGTGGCATGACTAAACAAATACACGTCACACCCCCCCCCCCCCCCCCCCCCCCGAAACAGGCAAATGGAGGCGAGATGGAAAAAATATCGTTTGTTAATGTCGGCCCAGTTTTTATCGAACCGATACCGATATGTTTAAAAAATGACTAACATCGGCCAGTACCGATACTGATGCCGATATATTACCCATTCCTAGTTGTGGGGAGCTGGTCATCAGGTGAGAGGCAGAGGACACCCTGAACACGTCTCCAGTCTGTTCGATTGGCCCCAGAAGAAACTCACTGTTACTAAATATTATATAAAGTAACATATATAAAGAGTAAAAACCAGTTGGTCTGACCTGACTGGGATGTAAAGTAATAAGGAACAGAATAGAGTTCTACAACCCCCAAAGGCACTTTACCACACAAGTCATTTCCGATTCACACACACTGGTGGTGATATAGCCACAGCTGCCCTTGGGCGATGCTGCTGGACACAGGTGCCACCAACCTCTCTGACCACCAGCAGACCCGGAGGGGGAGGTGTTTTGCCCATGGACACAATGACTGTGACTGAAGCTTGGTTTATGCTTGACGCGTCCGCGAGGTCCGCACGGCCCCTCCACCGCGCCTCCACACGGCCCAAACTTTCTGCACCGCGCACCTAGGAAATTTTCTAACCATGCGGACAGTCGGACGCGGAAAAACATGGCGGACCGGCAAGAACTAGTATGGCAGAGGTTTGTAAATACAGACATTTGTATGATTCAGCTCTCAGAGATCACCGTGATCAACATGTTGTTAATAATTCTTGGAGAGAAATAGCTCGCACTGTCGGAAAAGACGAGGACGCTGTTAAAAATGCTGGAATGCCATGTTGTAAACAGTAATTTTTACTTCTACTATGGTGTAGAGTTGGATGCATGCCGTAGAGCTCCATGCTGCCCCCTACAGTTTGGGAGAATATTGGCTCACCGCAGAGACAAGCTGCATGAACCATAAACGCTGCAAGTTGTGAAGCGCGTTCCATCCGCGAGCCGCATCACCAAGCGGAAAGTGAATGCGTCAAGCATAAACCAAGTTTCAGTGGGATGCAAATCTGCAATTCTCTGGTTACTTAACTGTTCCACCACTATTGCCCATCACTTTAACTTTATTCTAAAAGGATATGTATTTTTTCTTGAGAGGCCCTAATACGTAATTGTAGCAGTATCATTATTTTCCTTCTCTTCACCCCAGCTTTTCTTTTTCCTCAGGTGGGTTCGAGGAGAACATTTCATATACAAGTTCAGCCAGCCGGGCAGTGCCAGTGCAGCGCAGGGCCAGTGGTGGCTGAGGAAACGCATCGGAGTTTACTTCCCTGCTGTGGACCTAGAAGGGCTCAGGGGCTACTTTCAGTCCAGAAACTGGCCCCACCCACATATACCGACAAACCGGGACTAAAACCAAACATAAACCCTGTGAGCCAATGTTTTCATAAAGAACTCTTCAATAAACTCATCTCTGACCATGCCTCTGCGGTGCAGTCCAGATTTGTTTCCATGCATCAGCGCTCATGTGAGCTTTTGTAGCAGCTTACATTCATGCTCTTATTTTGATGGGCCGCAATGCAACACTCCTGTTTATTTTGTCTGAAGAGGAGAATTGAAGGCTCCATCCATTCATCCATCCATCCATCCATCCATTTTCAGCCACTTATCTGGAGTCGGGTCACGGGGGCAGCAGCCTAAGCCGAGGCACCTAGGCTTCCCTCTCCCCAGCTACTTGGGCCATCTCCTACGGGGAAATGTTCCCTGGCCATCCGAGAGATATAGTCCCTCCAGTGTGTCCTGGGTCTTCCTTTGGGTTTCCTCTCAGTTGGACGTGCCCAGAAAACCTCACAAGAGAGGCATCCAGGAGGCATCCTTACCAGATGCCCAAGCCACCTCAACTGGCTCCTCTCGATGTGGAGGAGCAGCGGGTCTACTCCGAGCCCCTCCCGGATGACCGAGCTTCTCACACTATCTCTAAAGCCGGGCGTACACTGTGCGACTTTTTCACTCGTAGCGTTCCGCTTCAGCTCAAACTGTACGACTTCCTCGCAGAGCAGATCTCACGAGTCATGCGCTCACACTGCACGACCCAGTTCTCGGATGCGACCTGACTGCTCACATTGTACGTCTGGTAGCAACACGTCGGCCCTAAAAATATGCTAAAAATAGCAGTTTTTACTCAACACGTCAAACTTTTTGTCTTGTTTTGCCTGTTGTCCTTCGGGAGTGCTGCAGGAGGACACACAGGGATTTATGGGGGTTGGATGAGTTAAACGAAATAAAAAAAGTAAATCTGTGTTTAGTGATCAGTTTAATTTGACATGATCACGACAAACACGCTTTCTTGACAATCTTTGTCAATGTGTGTAAAAAAGACGTGTAGAAACAAAAACGAACAGCGTGTGTTATTAGGGAAAAGCGAGCGAGCGGCGTTGATGCAGGATTGCGCATGCGCCGTGAGCGGTTCTGATACATTTTGGGTTGCAGCTGCTCGCAGCGCCGCTTCAACAGTGCGATACCCTCACGAGGGACGAGCGAAATATTAAACACGCCAGAAGTCCGTGCGACCTCACGACTGCTGATCGGCAGCTGGTCACGTGGTGTTAATCGCCTCTCGTAACCCCCTGTACACTACACGACCGCTCGGCGCAAAACTCGCCCCGATGTCGTGGATTCTCGCACGACTGGAAAATCGGCTCAAAAAAGTTAAAAAGTCGCACAGTGTACGCCCGGCTTAAGGGAGAGCCCAGCCACTCTGGAGAAAACTCATTTCGGCCGCTTGTTTCCGTGACCTCGTTCTTTCGGTCACTACCCAAAGCTCATGACCATAGGTAAGGGTAGGAACGTAGATCGACCAATAAATTGAGAGCTTTGCCTTCTGACTCAGCTCTCTCTTCACCATGACAGAGCGGTACAACGCCCGCATCACTGCAGATGCAGCACCAATCCGCCTATCGATCTCACGCTCCATCTTTCCCTCACTCGTGAACAAGACCCCGAGATACTTAAACTCCTCCGCTTGGGGCAGGACCTCATCCCTGACCCAGAGAAGGCATTCTACCCTTTTCCAAATCAAGATCATGGTATCGGATTTAGAGGAGCTGATTCTCATCCCAGCCGCTTCACACTCGGCCGCGAACCGCTCCAGCGAAAGCCGGAGATCGTGTTCTGATGGAGCAAACAGGACCACATCATCTGCAAAAAGCAGAGACCTGATCCTCAGGCCACCTAAAACAGATGCCCTCCACACCTTGGCTGTTGCTTGAAATCCTGTCCATAAAGGTTATGAACAGAATCAGTGACAACAGGCAGCCTTGGTAGAATCTAACTCACCAGAAACGAGCCCGACGTTCTGCTGGCAATGCAGGCTAAGCTCTGACACCGGTCATACAGGGACCTAACACCCCGCATCAGATGGTCTGGTACCCCATACTCCCAGGGTATCCCCCACAGCGCATCCCCCCACCCCCACCCCCCAACCCCCAAGGGACGTGGTCAAACACCTTCTGCAAATCTAAAAAACACATGTAGATTGGTTGGGTGAACTCCCACGCACCCTCCAGGACCAGAGCTGGTCCAGTGTTCTACGGCCTGGACGAAAACCGCAGTGTTCCTCCTGAATCTGAGACTCGACAATCCAATTGACCCCCCTGTCCTAAACCCCTGACTAGACGTTACCTGGGAGGCTTAGGAGTGTGATCCCCCTGTAGTTGGAACACACCCTGGGTTTTTAATTTACTATTTAATAGCAGTTCCACTGGATTGGCTCAGTGAGTCGTCGTGTTAAATAATCTTCATCCCTTTATCCTGATGGGACAGAAACCAGACCTCCATGACCCTGAGCAGGACAGACTTTAGATCTAAAGGCCAAGTATTTCATCAAAATGACCAGAAGTTAATTTTTAACTCTATGGCCGAACCGCTTCATACAGTTCACCCTGATGCCGATATGAAGAAATGAACTTGAGCCAATATTCTTAACACATCCTACGTGTGTCATGAGCCGTCCAGGCTGCAAGACACAGGACTTCTTACCCTTTACTCTCTGAATAAGGTCTATCTTCCCTGGCTCACATGGGACTTTAAACCCTGTTGAATGAACAATTTGTTTTAAATCCAAAGTGTTTGAATAATGTGCCCTATACTTTACATTGTGGGTTAAAATGAATATTTTTCCTGTATTGATTCATTTCAGATCTTAAATGACACCAGATTAGTGTTTGTTGATCTTAATGCTATCAGTATATTCACACCTCGTAATATTAATATTAAAACATCCATGCTTTACACAATCTGTTTAACATTTTCACTTCACACTAAAAAATAACCTCTCTTAAGAATCTGAGGGAGGGAGGGATCTGAGGTGATTTGGTAATGCCTCTTTAAACTTGTCAAATTCTGATTTGTCTAAATTTGTCAACAACGGTTGATAAAAGCAGATCACTTCCTGATCCCTCAGTTCTCCGCCACCTCCCAGATCGACTGAGTGAGCAAGCACTTAGAACCATCCTCTCTTTGACCAAGGTCAGAGCCTCTCTGCAATGCTTGCGAGTGATATCAGACACTACAGCTCCTCAGACTTGGAACGTCAAACTTGCAGGCCCTGGTTGCATCTCATGGCCGGTGAAATCTGAATTCAAAGGGAGCTACGACTCTGAGATTCCTGTAGCCACAACATCTGGTATACTCACCACTCCTGGCTGCTTTTCCTCCGGTCCACCGAGAGCGACTTACACAAGGGTAACTTAGACTCTGCACAATGGGGTCGGATGGTTTTCTGAATAATCTCTAGCTTATTAAACCACACAGTCAGGCAGATTTTACAACCCAGACATCACGTCTCTCAGATACTTAATAAGGTTTTGCTACAAACATCTAGCTTACTTTCCACAATTTCAAACATAATTTCATTCATACTTTGTCATGCATAATCATTAGTTTAGAAAGATAGTTAAATTCAGTTTTATAACTATATCCTTGACTGACTGAATGAATATGAAGTGTGTGTTCCCTGAATAGTCAAAGAGCCTAAAGGTAATATTAAATCAAATATTCAAAGACCAATCAGATTGATCATTCATATTCATATAAAATATCACATCTTATTGATCATTTAATTTAATATGTAGCCACATCTAAAACACTACAACAGTGAGTCAGCGCTTTAGGTGTGTGAAGTAAAAAGTTATAGATTTCAATAAAAATAAAATAGTTGGGTTGACTCAATAGGCTGTGCAGTGGTTAGAGCTGTTGCCTTGCAGCGAGAAGGTCCTGGGGTCGCTTCCTGGCCTGGGATTTTTCTGCATGGAGTTTGCATGTTCTCCCTGTGCATGCGTGGGTTCTCTCCAGCTTCCTCCCACAGTCCAAAATCATGACTTTTAGGTTGATTGGTCTGTCTAAATTGTCCTTAGGTGTGTGTGTGTGTGTGTGTGCATGACTGTCCCGTGTGTCTCTGTGTTGCCCAGCGATGGACTGGCTCTCTGTCCAGGGTGCACCCCGCCAACTTGCCCGGTGACTGCTGGAGATAAGCACTAGCCACCCCCCCCCAGCCCCCCCCCACCCCCACCCCCCCCCGACCCCGCATGGACAAAGCAGGTTCAGAAAATGGATGGATGGGTTGACTCAATAAAACATTTGCAGAACATCCAGTGTTAAACTCACTAAACCACAGCTCGGTGTGTCCGATAAGGTTGTTGGGTCAACTATAAAATGTTGATGCAGTGAAATAGTTTTCAGAACTTTTACATTTTTGACTTGATATAAAAAAATGAATTGTCGGTCTATTTTATTAATTGTTAAATGATTAATTTTGTTTATCAAACATCTGAATTTCAGTTACACTTGTGTGTTTTCTTCATAGCCCTAACGGCATAAGAGCAAAGTCATTACCTGTGTAAATTATTAATAAAAGAATATAGAGATCAGGTGAATTGACCAAATAAAGTTATTAGAACAAATGGGTGTGATAAATACACAGACACCACTAGATGGTGCTGTTCTCCAGCTCATTGATGCTTCCTGACCCAGCTGACATGTGGTGGTCGAGTGCTGCCTGCTGATGGATTTATAGATGCGTTTATGTCTTGTTTTATGAACTAAAGGTTAATCATTAATGTCAGACAACAAGTCTTCTGTTTGGGTTAAACTAATCAGCACTAATCCAAAAATCCAGATCCAGTGTGCAGCTCAATAAACCACAGCAGGGATCCCAGCAGGGATCAGAGGCAACACTACCAGTAGCAGTAGTGTACTTTTGTCCATATAAAACATCTGGTACATCATTTCTGTCTCCCCTGCATTTTACATTAACATTCTCAGCAGATGCAATTTTTTATATTGGAGTCCCTTCTTTCTGTCAGCTGATTGTGGTTGTGGTTATTTGGTACATTATCGCTTTTGTGGATAATATTGACCTCATATTGTTGGAGAGTTGCAGCAAACCACAAACGCAGAACTTGGTCCAGTTTCTTCACATGTGGTTCTAGAATCAGGATGATTGTGCCCCATCTAGAGGCAGAAACATGTATTGCACCTTAAGCCCCTCTCCATACTTCTATGATTACGGCTGGACGCAAGGCCTCTGCACCTGTAGCTGGCCAACAGAGCTAAAACATGTTGTACAATTAGTATTTTCACATCATGCTGTTTATTCATAGTTACATAGTTTAAAGACTTGTCCGTAAGAAAGGTCAATCACTCTGCATCAGTACATCCACAAACACTCGCACACACACATTGTGATTGACATCTGTGCGTAATGCTATTGGCTAATGCTGGGTCATGCATAATTTCTAAAAGGGGGAAATCTCTGAGTTGCTGCTTTAACCTTTCTACCTTTCTCAGTGGCCTAGTGGTAGAGTGTCCACCCTGAGACTGGGAGATCAGGGGTTCGATTCCTGGTCAGGTCATACCAAAGACTTTGAAAAAATGGGACCCAATGCCTCCCTGCTTGACACTCGGCATTAAGTAGTTAGATTGGGGGGTTAAACCACCAAATAATTCTCGAGCGCGGCTGTGTCTGCAGCTCACCGATCCCCCAGGGGATGGGTCAAATGCGGAGACCAAATTTCGCACACACACCTATGTGTGTGACAACTAATGGGACTTTAAAGACCCGGTGGTGCATACAATATAAGGATTGAGTCAAGAACTGCAAAAAATTCTGTGCAAAACAAGACTGACATATTAGTTGAAAATGAAAGGGATTTCCTCTCCAGGTTAGGCAAGCGCCCTCTCGTCGTTTTTAAATCACACCTGAAAACCTCCGAAACCGGTGGTACTCAAGGCGGCCCCCTCTTTGTAGTCCCACTAACCACCCACCCCTACTAGACCTTGGCAGATGGGGAGACACCTAGCCCCCCCAACCAACTATAGCATGCTGGATAGGGGATCTCGAGTTGGAGAGCCCTGGTACTAACTGTAACGGCCCAGAATGATCAACAGAATATAAAAGCCACAACACAAGCGGCAACACAACAACACAATGTGACAACAACTGACACGCGGCTGTTTGCTTTTGGTTGTGGCTGTTTGTGTTGAACCTTCTGGGCTACATTGGGTGCTGATTGGTCCTGACTAACGTTCTTTGGTCAAAAACATGAATCTTGAATTGGTCGGATGGTTCTAAAGAGATCATGTTCTGGAAATCTTGCAGGTTTTCTTTCCATGAGCTACAGGTGGCACAGTGTGGAGCTAGTTTATTTAAGGGTATTTGCTGTCAAAATGTGCATCGGGTGACATAAATCAGTAGTCGTTAGAGAAAGTAAATAAGCAACTTCAAGCTTTTTCCAGTCAGAACTGAAAGTGAAAACTATTAGAGCAGCAGTCTTGTGTGTGTGTGTGTGTGTGTGTGTGTGTGTGTGTGTGTGTGTGTGTGTGTGTGTGTGTGTGTGTGTGTGTGTGTGTGTGTGTGTGTGTGTGTGTGTACCTGATCTTTGCAACTCATTGGTTTTGACAATGCATCACTCGCACAGCAAGGGTGTCTTTTAATAGCCTCCTCTCCAAATGTATCTGCATCCTTGTTTGCTATGTTCCTCGCCTCCAGACGGTAAATAAATTTCCCAGCAGATTCTCCTTTGAAACCTTTCTTGCAGGTTTATGTAACACACAGATTGCATACTCAATCGTGCCGTCGTATATTTTGGGGTTTGATTGTGCGGCACATGTGCAGCACATATATCTCAGCATCCACGTGGCCATGCATTTCTATGGATGCTCTAATGCAGTCGTGGCACCGAAGGTCAGGGATGACCAAAGAATTTGGTGTAAAATAAATTCCAGAACAGGAAAGTTAGTAACTTCCCTATTGTTGATCTAATTTTGATTCAAGATTAATCAATTACTTGAACATTTCAGAAGAAAATTTGAAGCCACTGAAGAAATTCCAACACACACCCACTTTCTTTAACAAATTCAAATATTTGCTTACGTTTGTCACAATCGAAACCACGGCACAATCCCAATGTTTGGATGTAAACAATGAATCAGCAATGCAAAGAGAACCATGATAAACAGAAATGTGAAGGCCGTTGCCAGTCACTCATTGTGGTTACCATTGTTACAGCCCATCTTTGTCCCTTGCTCCCTGTCCATTCATGAGAGACAACCCTAAAAATGTCACGGTGAGAAAACTGTGATTCAAGTTTGATGAAAGTTCCTGAAGATCCGAAGGGTCTGATGGACCCATGTAGGCTTTTGTGGGGCTTGTGAGTTCCCCAGCGCCCTGCTTCTACTCCGCTCCGTTTCAGCACCATGGTCAGCACCCTGGAGAGCACCCAGCCACACTCGCGCAGCTGATTCGCATCAGGGAATCCCCCGGCTGGAGCAGATAAAATCAGCGCTGCACAAGAGGAGGACCGAAGGAGAGGACTGGAGAGGAGGACAAGAGAGGATTATTGAGAGAGAGACTTGTGTTGGAGAACTTTAGAATTCATAGTTGCCCCCGAATGGTTTAAGTTTCCACCTGCATGGGAAAACCTTCGGGTTTTGAGACTTGGTTGTACCTTGCTCTTGACCTAGCTTTTGGTTGTGTGGGTGAATTAGTTCACCAGTGGACTTTTTGGGTAAGGCCTCTGGGCAAGCTTCTTTGTTCCTGGTTTTCCTTTTTGGAACCAGAGAGTCTTAGTTCTCATTCTAGTGCTCTTTAAGTTACTAAAGTCCTCCGTTTTGTTTCTGCTGCTGAGATTGGAACTTCCTTTGTTTATTGACCAGGTTTTCTCCCTTAGGGATGCTTTCTGTTAATAAAATTACTTCTTTGGTTGTGACTTGGTGTCAGACCGTTTATTGTTCATATTCATGTTTCTGTGTTAGGCCTCCCAGTATCCTAGACCAGGTTGAGGTCGTAACATATTGGGGGCTCGTCCGGGATTATTTTGTTTTAATTTGATTACACTGAATGATTAGTGGTCACTTTGAGAACCCGTGCTTTTGATTCTGATTTTTGTGATAACATGAGTATGTTCAATTTGAAGGAGTTTCTGGCTGCCCCTTCTCGGGACCTGGTCGAGAGCTGCAGAAAGAGCAAACTGGCAGAGATAGCTCTACACCTTGGTCTCCAAGGCATCCAGACTTTGCTGAAAAAGGACCTAAAGGATTCTGTGATGGCCGCGTTGCAAAAGGAAGGTTTGTTGCAGTCTCCTTTGAGTGACACTTCTAATTTGCCCCTGAAACAGGACTTTGAGGATTCTGGGGGTGAAATGACTGGGAATGCTGCTGCTTCTGCTACTGTGGGTGCGGCACCCGAGCGCCCTTCCGTCCCAGATGAACAGGATGCTCTTCCGCCACAGACGCCGCTCACAGGAGGGAGTTTTTCCTCTTCTTCCTCTGTTGCTGGTATGGAGAATGCCCGTCTTCGTCTCAGGCTGGCCCGCATGGAATATGCGGCTGAGGAAAAGGCCTGACAGGCCGAGGAGACAGCCCGATTGCAGCAAATTGAATTTGAGATCCGCCGCTGTGAGATCGAGGCTGAAACAAAGCTAAAGCTGAAACGCATGGAGTTGAATTACCAAGTGAATGGAGGTGGTTCTCCTACAGACTCGGAGCATGAGAGATCAAGGGACAAACGGAGTAAAGAGTGCGATGTCAGCAAGTGCATTGTTCTGGTGCCGATTTTCCGGGAGAATGAGGTTGACAGCTACTTTGCTACATTTGAGCGTCTTTGCTGCTGCTCTGGACTGGCCTCGGGAGGTGTGGTCCACTATCCTGCAGTGTAAGTTAACCGGAAAGGCTCAAGAGGTAATTGCTTCTCTTTTTCTGTCTGACAGCATGGATTATGATAAAGTAAAAGCTGCTGTTCTTGTTTCTTATGAGTTGGTTCCTGAAGCCTACCGTCAGAAGTTTCGGTCACAGAGCATAAAACCCTCCACTCAAACTTACATTGAGTTTTCTAGGGAGAAAGCTCTAATGTTTGAAAAATGGATCCTTGCTTCCAAGGTCAGATCTTTACAGGATCTGAAAGAGCTAATTCTTATGGAAGAATTTAAGAAATGTTTGCCAGAGATGCTAGCAATATATTTAAATGAGCAAAAAGTCTCCTCTCTCTCCTCAGCCGTCCTCCTGGCGGATGAGTTTGTGTTAACGCACCGAGTTGGTGGTAATGATCATCGGGGCAAATCTGCTTGCCCTGTGTCCGTCAAACCTTTTAAAACTCCTCCTCCTCGTCCTCAAAAACCTCGCTGTTATTACTGCCACCTGGTAGAGCGTGTTGCGAGAGATTGTGTAATCCTCAAGCGGAGGAATGAAAAAAGAGGGTCTGATACGCAGCCCATGGGTTTTGTCTCCAAGTCTGGAGATGATAATCTTGGTTTCGGTCCTTTTATGTCAGAAGGACAAGTATCTCTTACAGAAAGCTGTGCCACGCTGACCCCTGTAAAGATTTTAAGAGATACTGGGGCTTCCCAAACATTGATTTTGCAAAAGGTGTTGCCGTTTGACGAACTGAGCTCTACCGGCTCTTCTGTAATGTTGGCTGGAGTAAATGCTGTGCCTGTTTCTCGCTCCCTCCACAGGATTTACTTATGGAGTGGACTTTTTACTGGGTCATGTGAAGTAGCAGTCTGCCCTTCCTTGCCAGTGGAAGGTGTAGCTCTTCTCTTAGGGAATGACTTAGCCAGTGGTGCAGTCATTCCTCCCCCAGTGGTGAGCAATGAGAGCATCTCATCTGGAGAATGTGAGGAGGCTCCTGCAGGAGTTCTCCCCGCTTGTGTGTGTACACGATCTCAAGCTAAGAAAACACATGAGGTTTTGGATATCTCCAGGATGTGGTACGGTTCTGTAACAGCTGTCATCTCTGTCAAGTAGTGGAAAGACCAAATCAGACCCTGGCTCCGGCCCCTCTGAAACCAATTCCTATTATAGGAGATCCGTTCGACCATGTTGTTGTGGACTGTGTGGGCCCTCTGCCACGGAGCAAATCGGGAAAACGGTTTTTCGTCACTATAATGTGTACTGCCACCTGTTTCCCTGAAGCCATCCCACTTTCATCCATCACTGCAAAGGCAGTCACAAAAGCTCTGGTGAATTTCTTCTCATTCGTGGGGCCACCAACTGAGAGCTTTAGTAACTCAGAGAGCACTAGAATGAGAACTAAGACTCTCTGGTTCCAAAAAGGAAAACCAGGAACAAAGAAGCTTGCCCAGAGGCCTTACCCAAAAAGTCCACTGGTGAACTAACTCACCCACACAACCAAAAGCTCAGTCAAGAGCAAGGGACAACCAAGTCTCAAAACCCGAAGGTTTTCCCATGCAGGTGGAAACTTTAACCATTCGGGGGCAACTATGAATTCTAAAGTTCTCCAACACAAGTCTCTCTCTCTCAATAATCCTCTCTTGTCCTCCTCTCCAGTCCTCTCCTTCGGTCCTCCTCTTGTGCAGCGCTGATTTTAATCTGCTCCAGCCGGGGATTCCCTGATGCGAATCAGCTGCGCGAGTGTATCTGGGCGCTCTCCAGGGTGCTGACCATGGTGCTGAAACGGAGCGGAGTAGAAGCTGGGCGCTGGGGAACTCAGGGCTCGTAACACTCTATTTCCATCAATAAAACATTCTGGATAATTATGACTAGCCTTATTTTTCTTAATAATGTCATTCAATAATTTCCATATGTCTTTACTATTGGTTTTATTTTCATTAATAAGTTTGTATAATATTTCTTCCTACATACCCTCATTACAGTAGTCAATTTATTATTATCTTTCTTGTACCTTTGTTCTGCCTCTATCGTTCAATTTGCTATATACTGTTTATAGAGAATATTCTTTTTTTTACAAGCATTTAACAGTCCCTTCTATCCATGGTTTGTTGGGTTTTATTTTTTTAGTATATTATATGTACATATTGGACAATGTTTATCATAAAGTGACTTAAATATATTAAGGAATTATTCATATGCCCTGTCGACATTAGTTTCATTATACAGTTGTGAATAGGTTTGAGTTTGCAAATCACTGTTGAATGCTTCTATCGATTCTTCTGTTTTCAGTCTGATATATTTCCTTTGGTATGTCTTCGTTATCCTTTCACACTCACAATCATAGATTGTAAACACTGGCAAATAGTCACTTATGTCATTTATCATTGGTCCACTGATTAATGTGCTTTCCATATTGTTGGTAAATATATTGTGAATTAAAGTTGAGCCATGCTTAGTTATTCTACTGGGTTTTGTGATCAATGGATAGAAACTCATACTGAGCATTGTATTTATAAATTCTTCTGTCATTTTGTGTTTGTTTGAGTTCAACGGATCTATATTAAAGTCTCTACAGAGGAACATGACCTTCTGATTATTTTGAGCTAATATCTTTTCCATATTACTCATAAAAATATCAATACAAGATCCTGGTGCCCTGTATACACAACTCACTATCACATTTTTATGTTTTTCCATATTTTTCTCCACAGTTATACATTCCAAGACATCAACAATTGTGAATGTCATCTTTTCCACCACTCTACAACGAAGAGTATTGTTTATGTACAGCGCAACCCCTCCTCCCACCTTGTTTTTCCTGTTCATAAAATTGAATATAGATCCATCCAAATCCAAATCTATTCCTTTTTCAGGTTTCAACCAGATTTCTGATACAGCTATGATATCACATGATTTTTTGAACTGTTTTAAATATTCTGTAATGTTTTCATGATTGGCATACAGGCTTCTACTGTTAAAATGGATAATAGATAAACCTTGGTCAGGGGTAAGTATACTGTTGAACTGATCATCCATATAATAGAAGCAGCTATTGTTTAGATGATCAAAAAAGTTATCTGGATCAACATCTTGTTCTAGTTCATGCATGTTGTTGTGTGTGTGTGTGTGTGTGTGTGTGTGTGTGTGTGTGTGTGTGTGTGTGTGTGTGTGTGTGTGTGTGTGTGTGTGTGTGTGTGTGTCTGTAAAACAGTCATATAACACACACCCATGACTCAGATGTTTGTTTTGATAATTTAATAATTTGATAGAGTTTCTCTAAAGCTGTAAGAAAGAGGAACTAGTCACATTTTGTGATGGAAAATATATTTCAAGCAAACAGTAAGAAGCTTGCTTCAGCTCCACCTCTCCAGAGCAACAGCTTGTCAGTGAAATAGGCTGTGGCAGAAAGTTCTGCTCTACAAATCCTACACACTGTACATCCCATCCATGAGTCAACGGAGCAGTGGACAGATCATCCTCGGTGGTCATGGTTACGTACAGTTTCTGATGGAGCGTGGACTGTCAGAGCAGACGGAACAAATTGATGCTTGGCTTTTTGGCTGAAAGGTGGCGAGCTGCTGAATATAAAGCTGTGAGTCATGTGGTGTTTTCATGCAGCCTGTAGTTAGAACACACACAACTCTGGAGAGGAGAGACTATACGGACACACGCGGCTATAGACAATAAAGATTATTGAGGGTTATTTAAGGATGCTCCACATTAATGGTTTAACGCTACAATGTGTCTCCACTTTGCCCTCCTGCCTGTGACCCAGAAATCGAAGGCATCAAAAGGCTCTGAAAGATGTCAGGATTCTTAAAATGCACCCAGGGGAGCGCGGAGCAGCTTGGTGGAGGAGTTGTCAGAAGAAACAGGAACCATTTCCTCTGAAAAATAGCATTATATCTAACTGATGTTGGTGGAAAAAAAACTAGAGACCTGATTTACTTAAACATACATTTACACGTTGACAAAACTTCCTTTCAAAACCCCAAAAAGTTCCTTTGTAGAATAAAAGAAAGTCTCCAGCTGAACTCAAAGCCGATGGTTTTTAATTGAGTCGTTATATTGTGATTGACAGTGATAGATGGACCAGCCAATTATCTGCCAGAAACTGTCTGCGTAGAAATGTCCAGCCTTGGAGTGAAACTTCAAGGCTGCAGATAGCATTTTAACTGTTGTAGGTAGCTTTTTCACCAACCTCCGTTTGGAGAATGGACTATTTCTAACAAGGTGGACGAGCTAACGGCTAGTCTGAGCATGGCTAGCATCCGACTAGCCAACTTTAATCGCAGAAATGTCATGTGATCATTTTAGAAATCTTTACACTTTACATGTTTTTGTCTGCTCTTATAAATAACCAGAGGTCTATGTGATCAACTGCATGATGCTAAATTTATGGTAAGATTTATAAAATAGTGCAAGATGTTTTAAAGACCACAACAGGGTTAAAAGTTGGCCAATGTTGCACTAGTTGTAACGTCTCATGCAGGCTCCTTCGTAGGGTGACCAGATGTACCGCTTTGTGATGGACAGTCCCGCGTTTTCATCACTTTTCTCACATCTGTCACGTTGAGGGGATGGTTAGGACCCAAAGTGTTGATTACCCAGACGACAAGAGGCAGGAGTTGGTATAAAGTAAAAATCCTTTATTTAGGAGGAGAACCAAAAATCCAAGGGGGCGAAGGCAAAAACCCAATAACCAAACAAAGACAAAAATCCAAAAGCTCAACTTGTGAGCAGAGAACTAAAGACTGAGACTAGAGACAAAAGACTGGAGACTGGAGACAAAACAACGCTGACCAAGAAATGGACAATGAACCGACAACACACTCACACACACACACACTGAGTTGGGGAATGGACACGCACACACCCACACAGACACAGAGCTGGGGACAAAGAGGCTGGAGCTACAACTGGAGGGGATGGGGATGATCGAATGCCTACAAACAGAAAACATATAAATGAGACGCAGACAAAGGACACATGAGGGCGCTATAAGACACAAAAGGGAATCTAGAGAGGGGTGGAGAACACCAGGAGGCACTTGAAGGAAGGGGCAAACGCAGACCATGACAACATCCTGCAAATTGAGACTAATGTCCCGCATTGTTGACATTCTCCGGTTTCGAGTTTCAGTTTTACATAAACTATGTGGAGAAAGCTGCTTGTCACTGTCAACTGAACTAGGAGGCGGACTTTACCTCTGCGCCGATGCACATGGAGCGCGCAACCCAACCACCAAAGCAGAAGCGTCAATGAGCACGGTGGAGAAAATGCTGCTAGATTAAACTTGTGGGTTGAAAGTTTTCAGGGAGACTGACAGAGTATTTTTTCTCAGTCATTTTTTGGTGTCACAGCGCTGAGTAGAAAATCCGAGTCACATAAAACATGTTGGCCAGAAGCAGGCTTTCCAGTAATTAGACAGATCCATCCTATAACCTAAAGTAGTGTTTACCACAAACACAGGTGCTGTGCTTCAGATGCACACAAGCTAAACTCTAAAGCACATTGAAGAAATGCTGAGAGAATTAAATGGAATCCTTGATTAAATGTTCTCTGAATTTTGTGGACAAAAGTCATTTTTACTAGATTAGATCTGAATTTTTTCAGAGATTAAAGTCAGTGAAGTTTTTTCTCTCCCCTCAATATTTACTATGAGAGATTTGTTGTTGTTTTTGAAAAAATAAATAAAACAAATAGCAAAAAGTGTGGATATTTTTCAATGGGATGCTGATTTAAGTGGAAAATGATTTAAAAACAAGCCGAAATAGATCTAAAAATGTTAGTTTTACTGTCATTCTGTTGCGGAAAATATTCAATGAAAACTCTGAAAAGCTAGTTAAACCTTCATTTTCTATTGTGGGCTCATCTATATTTATAGAATCAGTTGATGGTTTAAAATAATTTCAGCTCAAGTTATCCAGAGCCACAGTAGAAGGTCCAGAGCCTGAGTTAAGAATTGGAGAGGAACTGTGAAATAGTCTGAAAGCTTGGCTTGTTCAAGTTTTATTCGAATAGAAGATCTAGTACATGAAATAAAGGATGATGATAATAATAACTGTATGTATATTTAACATTGATTTTTGAACTAAAAGGTAGAATAGATTTTTTTTCCCCCTGCGTTACTTTAGAATTTTACGTTGTCCCACAATGAGTAGTCTCTGTCCCACCTTTGCAGAGTTGGGATCTGGTCACCGTACTTCTTAGTGCCATCTTCCCTTCATCACATACACTTTCTATCCTTAAGTTGTGCAGATGGAAATTCTAGAAAACTTTATGGTGTCTCTGGATCTCCAGCACTCACTCAATGTGGTGTCCTTGCATCTGTTAGACAATTCATTAACTTTCAGTACTTTTGAGATAGTGAAAGGTATATTTACCAGTTGATTAATTTTACCACATTAAAAACCAGTAGCGGTTCTACCCCTAGTTTATCAATCCTCAAAATTTGTTCCATTGCAAATGAAGGATCAGTTTTGCAGTATGGAGACAGAACACAAACACAAAGGCCTGATTGTATCAAATCTGTGAGTGTTTCGTGTATCAGGGTGATTTTACTCATTATGTGGTATTTTCCACTTTTTTTACTTGTGGGTAAAAATGTTCTTAAAACCACCAAATATGCAAACAGCTCCTAGTGGTAGAATGGTGGAACTGCAATATTGAAGGTCTCAGTCATGAATGTGTTCCTCATCCACAGATACATTTTATAAGTAATGATGATAGTGGAGAAAGTTTTATCACATAACTTATTAAATCCTATAAAAGACATACAGTATGTGACCAATGGGAATCTATGGCGGATCTTAGAGTATTTGACAGAATGTGAACTCCTGAGAGAATGCATCTTCCATGAACGCACTGATCTGATTGGTGAGAATCCAGAGTGGCTCCTGAGACGATACCGCTTACCAAAGGAAATCTTTCTGGATGCTGTGATCTGAGACTCTGTGGAGAGAAAGAAAAACGGCACCAATCCATTTCCAATCACACATTCAACTATTGACAACTTTATAATTTTTTTTCTTTTACTGGTGACCTCTAAAGACAAAAAAGAATGCTTACCGACCAGAGTGCTGTCGCCGAGTCCAGAAGCCTGCCTCGCTGATTCGGTTTGGCTTTCTGTGGTAAATAGCATCCAGCGTGTCCTAGCACCTCCATGTATCGCTAACAATTCCACTCTGGCTGTTTCTGTCGTTAGCTTTTCTTTATTGGTCTTTAATTACTTCAGGTTGGCCTGACACCATTCCGACATCCACTCGGATCCTTCGGCTCCAAAAGCTGAGAAACGTCTTTAAAAACTTGCATTCCCTACCGATCTGTCTAGCTCCCGAGTGTGGACGCACATGACGATGGTGAACGGAGCTCTGGAGATGACCGAACCTTGCTGCTGCTTGCTGGAACTTTCTCACATTCATGTACATCTAAAGAAAATACAAACAACGGAACTCCGAGGTTTGTTTTTGCTTGTTGCAAGTAGTGACGAATTTCTGTCCCCCAATCAGTGGATTGTGTTGTTGCTCCACCCTAGCCCACAAATCTCTGGACGTACAACAGATGAGGGCCAAAACTGTCCTGTGACTGGTGCAGTCTGGTGGGTGGACTGGTTTTACAATCAGAACAGAAGAATTAGCAAACCGACCCTCCCTGTTCCAAGGCAAATATGGTTAATTGAGGCGTTTTTACATAAATTCGGGGAACGGACACAAGCACCAGGGGACGCAACATGTGTACGAGAGGTCGCAGCATGTTTCATAAATCAGGATTTTCTCCATTTGTATGAACATTTTAATTTCATTCGTAGAATAAAATATAAGATGGTTTCTATACTTGATAAGTGAGGGCCCTGGACTGTGCTGGCCATGTGCTCGGCACATTTTGCTCTCAGAAAAAAAGGCATCATCATCATCATCATCATCATGACCAAACATACATCGACCTGATGGAATAAGAAAAGGGTGCTTGGTTTTTATGTCCACTGAAGCATTTACTGGGGAAAATGATCTCCTCTGGCCCTTCAGCACACGTACAACCTAATATCACCAGTGTGCAAATGGCTGCTTTCCTCAGGCGCTTTTTTTCTATATTGAATCTGAAACAAACAAAATTACCTCACCAGAGTCTAAGAACGAGTTTGCAAAAAAGAATGTGAGCATTGAGGTTGTTTTGATGACTATCCACTGGGGTCATGCACATGAATAAACCACTGCTGAATGGCTGCTAATTTCAAGCCCCATGCTGAGCTTTCTGATGGTGCAGGACAGCAGAGGCATTCAGATTTGTTTACCACTGAGGCTGCAGAAGAAAACAAACCTCCTTTCTTAACTATCAATTGTAGCCAGATGCAGATTTTGTGGGAAAAGAGCCCAAAGTGCCGTAATACACCCAAATGTAAAATGTAGATCAGAATCAGAAGTTTTCATTGCCATATGTGTGCTAAGTCACAACATTAGGAAATTGCTGTGGTATTTTGGTGCAGAAGGTAAGATAGAAAAAATAATAATTAAGAGATAAGCAAATATAAGAACTAATAAAACACTCATGATAAAATTATTAATGTAAAAAGTGGCAAGAATTAGAGAAGCAGCTATCTACTCCGTGTAGGTATTAATCTGAGTGTTTGCTGAATGTTTCAAGCACAGCATCGGGTCACGTGACTGGGACCAATCAACTTGAGTGGGCTGCCCTAGGATTTTCATTCAAAAGTCCAACTGCATAGGGGAAGAAACTGTTTTTGTGGCGAGAGGTTCTGGTCCGAATGGATCTGAGCCTTCTGCCAGATGGGAGCGAGTCGAAGAGACTGTGTCCAGGGTGACACGAGTCAGCGATTACCCGACCTGCACGCCTCAATGTCCTAGAGGTGTACAGATCTTGAATGGAGGGGGGTTTGCAGCCAATGACCTTCCCTGCAGAGCGCACGACACGCTGCAGCCTCTTCTTGTCCCTGGTGGTAGCTCCAGCATACCACACGGTGATGGAGGAGGTGAGGATGGACTCGATGATAGCGGTGTAGAAATGCCTCATTGACTGCCTCAGGAAGTACATCCTCTGCTGGGCCTTTTTTCTGATGGTAGTGATGGTGGGCTCCCATTTGAGGTCCTGGGTGATGATGGTGGCCAGGAAGCGACATGAGTCCACCATCATGATGGGAGTGTCAGACAGGGGGGGATGGGGTGTGTGTGTTTCCTAAAGTCCACAACAACCTCCGCTGTCTTCTGGGTGTTTAGCACCAGGTTGTTGTGGCTGCACCAGGACACCAGCCGTTCATTCTGTAAGCGGACTCATCCCCATTAGAGATGAGTCCGATGATGGTGGTGTCGTCAGCAAACTTAATTAGTTTGACAGACTCATGCTTGGAGGTGCAGCTGTTGGTGTACGGGGAGAAGAGCAGAGGGGAAAGAACACAGCCCTGTGGTGAGCCGGTGCTGATGGTCCGTGGGTCTGAGACATTCTTCCCCAGCCTGACTTGTTGTTTCCTGTCTGTCAGGAAGTCAGTGATCCACCTGCAGATGGGGTCAGGCACGTTCATCTGGGACATTTTGTCTTGGACGAGGTCTGGCAGGATTGTGTTGAAATGCAGAGCTGAAGTCCACGAACAATATCCTGGCGTAGGTACCCGGGGAGTCCAGATGCTGCAGGATGAATTGTAGAGCCATGTTGATTGTGTCATCTACAGACCTGTTTGCTCTGTAGGCAAACTGCAGGGGGTCCAGGAGGGGGGCTGTGAGGGTCTTGAGGTGGGGGAGAACTAGTTGCTCAAATGACTTCATGACCACAGATGTCAGAGCCACAGGTCTGTAGTCATTTAGTCCAGTGATTCTAGGTTTCTTGGGGACAGGGACTATGGTGGAGATCTTGAAGCAGGCAGGCACATGAGATTCCTCCAGTGAGGAGTTGAAGATGCTCGTAAGCACTGGGGCCAGCTCTTCAGCACAGTGCTGTAGAGTGGCAGGAGCCACGCCATCAGGGCCCGGGGCTTTTCGTGTGTTAAGAGACCTAAACTGCTTCTTTACATCTGCTTCATGAATGTGTAGGTTTGTGGTGGAGGTGTGTGATGTGAAGACCTCATGAGTAGGGAGTGAGAGGGAGGGTGATGAAGGTAAATTCCACAGTGATGGTGATGGCTCTGTAGTGGGGAGTGGCTGACCAATGTCTCTATTGTTGGGGCTGGACGAGGAGTGAGGCATGCCTGATGGCTCATCAAACCGACGATAGAAATTGTTTAGGTTGTTTGCCAAGAACAGATTATCAGTGGAGGCGGGGGTTCTGGGTTTGTAGTTGGTGATGTTCCTGAAACTTTTCCACACAGAGGTTGGGTCGTTTTCAGAGATTTGCTGCTGCATTTTGTCATGATGCTGGTGTTTTGCTTTGACCAATTCTTTGCTGAACCTGTATCTAGTGTCTCTGTAGGAGTCCTTGTCCCCCCTTTTAAATGCATCTCTCTTTTCTAACCACAGCTGTTTGAGTTTAGGGGTAAACCAGGCTTTGTCATTGTTATAACTCACCCTGGTGTGTGATGGTATGATGCTGTCCTGACAGAAGTGGATGTAGGAGGTGACGGTATCTGTGAACTCATCTAAACTGTCTGAGGTGGCCTTCATTACCTCCCAGTCTGTGGTCTCAAAGCATGCGCGAAGCTCATCTGCGGCATCTGTGTTCCACTGTCTTGTTGACTTCACAACAGGCTTGGAGAGTTTTAGCCTTTGTTTGTAAGCTGGGATCAGATGGATGGTCACGTGGTCAGAGAGTCCAAGCGCAGCGCGCGCCACTGCATGATAGGCTCCTGTTACTGTGCTGTAACAGTGGTCCAGGGTTTTCTCCTCACTGGTTGGACATTTGATATACTGTTTATATTTGGGAAGCCCCTGGCTCAGATTTGCTTTGTTAAAGTATCCAAGTACAATGATGAGGGAGTCCGGGTACGTCCGCTCCATGCACAGTATCTCTTCCGCGAGCGCACGCTGAGCCTCGTGCACGTCCACGTCAGGTGGGATGTAAACAGCACCTAGAATGAATGAGGCGAACTCCTGCGGAGAGTAAAATGGTTTACAGTTTGTGAAAAGATATTCCAGAGATGGAGAACAATGCTGCACGATTACTGTGACATCTGTGCACCAACCATTATTGATGTAAAAACACACACCTCCACCTGTGGTCTTGCTGGAGAGAGCCGCTTCCCGATCTGCGCGGATGAGGTGAAACCCCTCCAGATGGAGCGCGCAGTCGGGGGTGTCCTCACTGAGCCATGTTTCAATGAAGCATAGAACCCCAGATGAGAAGTCTCTGTTCATGTTCCTCATCAGGGTCAGCTCGTCCATTTTGTTGCGGAGTGAGCGCACATTAGAGAGGAAGATCCCAGGTAGAGCCGTGCGCAGTCCCTGTCTCCTCAGACGCACGAGCGCGCCCGCTCGTTTACCTCTCCTCCTGCGTCTCACTTTCCTGATCAAAGATGATATTGAATCGGTCACGGATGCAAAAAAAAAAAAAAACGAGGTTAAGTCCACCGGAATCATAGTATTGTAACTTATGAGTTCTTCTCTTGAGTAGGAGAACCCAGATACGCAATTTACACACAAAAACAGAACAATAATAGAGCACCAAAGTACCAAGGCAGCCGTCTATGGCGCCATCTTGGAAATATATAGATATATATATATATATAGATCTAATTTTTGCTTTAACGGTTATTCTAGATTATCTTCTGACCCCTGTAGGTTTACAGGTATCACCCAGAAATAAGACTTCCCATATACATATCAATTTATGATTTTCCAATTTGATAAATGGAGATTAGATAAAAAGCATTTTTGTGACATCCATTGTACATTAGTCAGTCTATTTGTCTAGTCACGTCTCAGAAAAATGCACCAGCTTTAAAGGAATATTGACGCACACAAATCTAATTTAATGAGATTTTTTTCACTTCCATTCATTTGATCAGAAGCAACAAACTCTGGCTAGCTTTGGCAGGAATTTCTCAATATTTGTGCCAAAACAACATGTAATGTGCAACTGATGGTGTTGTGAAAGGACATTTGCAAAAACCACTATGAAACTTTGGAGATTGGAGCTGTTTGACGATGGGTGTTGGAACTTTCTAAGAACCTTCTTCATATTAACACATTAATGGCTGCCATGCCAACACGATAGGCAGAGCAAAAATGCTAACAGCTACCACACAGCAAGAGAAGGGACACTGGAACTAGTAATTACAGTGAGCTTCTTTACTGAACAGCTGAACGGCACCACGGTCCCATTCCTTGAAATGGAACTGCTTCTCATGGTGAAAAATTAACACCAACCAAAAATATCTCCATCAGAACATTAAACAAGAGACAAGCAACAATCAGCTCCTGTAAATCTGAGACCATGGTCTAAGTCAGAAAAGGGTAGAATGCCTTCACCTAGTCAGGGATGAGGTCCTGCCTCAAGCGGAGAAGTTTAAGGATCTCAGGGTCTTGTTCACGAGTGAGGGGAAAACTAGAGTGTGAGCTCAATAGGTGGATTGGTGCTGCATTTGCAGTGATGCGGGCATTCTACCGATCTGTCGTGGTGAAGAAAGAGCTGATCCAGAAGGCAAAGCTCTCAATCTACTGGTCGATCTATGTTCCTACCCTCACCTATGGTCACAAGCTTTGGGTAGTGACTGAAATAAAGAGATCACTTATAAAGCTCTTAATAATCAAGCTCCATCATACATCAGTGATCAGATTGTTCCACACATTCCTAACCGAGCACTTCGCTCTCAGACTGCAGGTTTACTGGTGGTTCCCAGAATATCTAAAAATAGGATGGGAAGCACATCTTTTAGTTATCAGGCTCCTGTCCTGTGGAAGCAGCTCCCAGCTTTAGTCCGTGAGGCAGACACCTTGTCTACCTTTAAGACTAGGCTTAAAACATTTTTACTTGACAGGGCCTATGGTTAAAATCTGATGTTAGCTTAGATCTGGACAAGTGGGGGAGTAGAGGGAGGTGGAGTGTACAGTCGGTAAAGAAGGCTTTCCTTTGCCCTGCCTCCAACAAGCCTCCATCTAAAAAGGTTAGGTTATCCAGAGTTATCTCTGTAGTTATGCTGCTATAGGCTTATACTGCTGGATAATACACTGACCACTTTCCACACTGGACTATTTTCTTCTACAATCTGCTCTTTAACTGTATTATTTTCTGCTATTTCAGCTGTTAACTTTATTTTTTCTCTAAGTGTTTTTCTCCCCAGAAGAAGCTACAATGGTGTTCTGCTGAGCTGTGGTGGCCTCATGGAGGGGGCCTTTGTCTAGCACACTTCTGCTAACCTCTTAAACATTCTCCCTCTCCTGATAATAACATTTTACTTTCTTTGACATCGAATGTGCTACTACTAGTTTACCCGTTTACTTATAGATTCACTAGGATAAATACAATAAAGTTTATCTCTCACCAAATAGAATATTTACTAAGAAATCACAATGTAACCATAGAAACACTACTTGGTGTGTGTGTGTGTGTGTGTGTGTGTGTGTGTGTGTGTGTGTGTGTGTGTGTGTGTGTGTGTGTGTGTGTGTGTGTGTGTGTGCGCGCTCTGTCTTCTCCATCCCCAGTGAGTCGTGATGGATGGCTGCTTATACTGAGCCAGGATCCTCTGGAGGTTTCTTCCTGTTAAAAGGGAGTTTTCCTCTCTACTGTCGCTAAATGCTTGCTTAGTATGAGGATTGCTGTAAAGTCACTGACACTAGTCAGTGACTTGATGCAATTTGCTGGGTTCCTTATACAGGAAACATTTTTTCTGATTGGCTTAATGAACTGACCTGAATTGGAATGTTTACTATGTGAAGTGCCTTGAGATGACTTTAGTCGTGACTTGGCACTATATTAATAAACTTGAATTGAATTGAATTAAAAGTGGCCAAAATGAGTTCTCTGAAGGGTGGCTGGGGTCTCCCTTAAGCCCGGATAACGCGATTTTCAGCCGTCGCACAGGATTGTTCATGTCACACTGTGAGAAGTCCAGAAAGGTGTCATACTGCATGACGCAAGATTTCTGTGAGTCAGACTGTACGGCGTCTCGCTCCAACAGGACATGCTGCGTCATGACCGCACCTCCCCGAAAGCACACTAAGAAGACCGGTAACCACAAGAAAGCTAAAGAGAAAATAAAGCGCTGTCATTAACACTTCTTTTTAGTGTCAGCTCAGTCATCCGGAAGAGGCTCTGAGTAGATCCTCTGCTCCTCCACACCGAGAGGTGCCAGTTGAGGTGGCTCAGGAATCTAGTTAGGATGCCTTCTAGACGCCTCCTTGGTGAGGTTTTCCAGGCACGTCGAACCGGAAGAAGACCTTTTGAAAGACCCAGGACACACGGGAGGGACTATGTTTCTCGGCTGGCCAAGGAACACTTTAGGATTACCCTGAAGGAGCTATCCCAAGTGGGTAAGAAGGAAGAGGGAAATCTGGGCCTCCCTGCTAGGGCTGCTTCCCCCATGACCCAAATCCAGATAAGCAGCCAAAAATGGATGGATGGATGGAAACATTATCTGTGTCACCACTGTAGGAGTTTCAGGAAATTTCTGGCAGGGGGCAAAATACTAGGAGGTGACGATGTCTCTGTCCCTTCAGCAGCAGTGTCTCCGCACAAAATTTTTCTTTTCAGGACTTTGCTCAGATGTGAGCATATTGCAACAGATTTGGCAGTGAGTGACATCACAGTGACATCACAGGAAAAACCCCAACAGGGAGGCAGCCTAACTAGATGCCTCCCTAGTGGGGTTTTTCTGGGCATGTCCAACTGGAAGAAGACAAAGCAGGGCTATTTAATCCCGAGCCTCGAGGGCAGGTATCCAGCACGTTTTGGTTATCACTTAGCCAGATGAGCTGCTGCACAGGTGACGCAACCACTGAATCATGTGTGTTGGACCAGAGATACCACTAAAATGTGCTGAATACCGGCTGTCGAGGCCCGGAATTGAATAGCCCTCACCTAAAGTAAGTCCCAAGACACCTGGAGGGACTATGTCTCTCAGCTGGCCAGCGATCGCCGTCAAGCTCCACACTAGTTTCACTCTAAAGGGACACTTTGGGACAACTCCTTCACATTCCAACAATTTTTATTATGTCAGTTCAGTGAACATTAGGTTGATAACCTTCAAAGAACAGAGACAAGTGTTAGATGTCACATAATTTATATAAAATACAATAAACAAAGAACTTTCTAAACTAAATCTTCCCACACTAACAGTGTAAATGATTAAATTAAAAGCATCTTCTTCTTCCTTTTAGAAAAGTTTATTGCAGTCAGCATGTAGAGTTTGTCCTCATCTACTTGATAGCCGATGCCCAGAGCTTTGTTGATTCCCTCTTTCACCTGGTTTGGAAGAATTAAGGTTTTCCTTTGATCCTGGTTTGGTACATCTGCTTCGGTTCCTTTCCTCCTTTGTATAAGCCAGGGTTACCAACCATTGGCGTCTTTAGAGTCAACTCATTGTTAGAGCTTGCTGTGCTGTTCCCGTTTGACTGAGGACTGACAGCCACCACCCTGCATAGGTGTTTTTTATCACCAATCAGTCGCCATTTTGTTGGTGCATTCTGGGAGATGTAGTTCTCTGTGGTGGTGGACCAGTTAGACCACCATTTACTCAACTTTAACCCAACAATCGCCTTAGAATTCCCCCGGAGAAGCCGGCAATACCTCTGCACCCAAAGGCTCTTCTATGTTTTTGTATTGGAGGGGGATCTAGCGCACATGCGCCAGATACAGCGTAAGTATATGGTAAAGATTAATGTGCCCAAAAGGAACTCTTTTCTTCTGGCTCTTGGAGAGTACAGACACTTTTTTCTCCTCTCCCTCCCTCCTCATCCCAAGGCTCTTTGTCCTGTCTGTGCATGGCGCTTTCTGCATTTTTTCTGGAAACTGGAAATGATTAAAAATGAATCTGGCCAGTTGGTCTCTCAACGTGATTGACAAAAATTTTTCAACAGTGAGAACGGGAGAAGGGGCTCCCGGATGAGCCTTTGGGACAGA